>NW_027187316.1:4154861-4173560 GCF_028583685.1 Petaurus breviceps papuanus
AGAGAGAGAGAGAGAGAGAGAGAGAGAGAGAGAGAGAGAAAGGGGGTGGTTAACTCCCTGGACTTTCTCCTTACTAACTGTACTCAACTTTGTTCATTTTGAAACCCCAATTTGAGGCACTGTGCTCCTTGACTTTTGGTCCTTGAGTCTACTTGACTCCTGACTTAAGAGATATGTGGCACTGGAATCTTAATCACCTTTCCTTTTTCAGCTGCCTCAGTCTGAGTTTAAACATCTGCTTTTTCTTTCCTTTTTGTCCTTGTCTGTTGAACACTCCAGATGGCAAGAGAATGTACAAATCTAGAAAAAAAATATAAGTAATTGGGAAAGTATATAGGAGAAAACCACTCAGTCCCAAACTGGGTGGTAGATAAACTTTTAAACTGTTGAACTTAATTTCCCCAAGGTCAACTCAGCTTTCATGATTCTTTTTAGATCAAGAACCACCCCATAGCAAATTGTTCTATCCAATT
Organism: Petaurus breviceps papuanus; assembly: GCF_028583685.1. Classification (NCBI taxonomy): domain Eukaryota; kingdom Metazoa; phylum Chordata; class Mammalia; order Diprotodontia; family Petauridae; genus Petaurus; species Petaurus breviceps. Next base: position 4,155,335 of record NW_027187316.1, read on the forward strand.
CCTGATCTCCTGGACATTAGTGGCTACTGCCTCAGCATGCCCTCAGGCCAATTGTGGATTCACCCAATGAACTTCTGGATCAAATTCATTCATTGTTTCTCTAATCTCAGGCTTACTTGAGCCAACCTAGAAGAATTCCAATTTCATAGAGGATTTGGGGAATATTCCACTTATACTCCTGTGGGCTATCTTTTTATTTTGCTTAGTAATAAAAATCTAAATTAATTGATTTTAATTCATAGGGTATAAACAGTTTTTCAGCCATCTCCTCATTTCTCTTCCCTTCTGATTCTTTGGTTTATGCATTCATTCTCATTCAAAGTTCCTCTTATACCATCATAATTATTTCTAGTTCTACTTTTTCTTCACATTGTTTCATAAAGGTCTTTCCGGATTCCTTTTTATTCCTTAACACTCATCAATCTTAATCATATTATAGTATTCCAGCACATTAATGCACCACAATTCAATGAACTATTTTTCCATTGTTGGACAATAGATTGCTTCCAGCATTTTAAATACTGCTGTGAACATCTCTGAACAGGGGGCTCTTTTAAAAATTGTTTTTGATAAGACTTTCAGGGTTTATTTCCAACAATGGAATAATTGGGTCAAACTCTATGATAATTTTTGGCTTTGATTTATTTTTTTTCAATTATCAGGAATTTGTTTTCTTTCAAGTATCAAACATTTATTTATTTTCTCCTACTTCCTGGGGCATGGGAATGGGTGGAAGTGGTGGGGAGTAATAGGGTAGAGAAATCCTGTAACAAGTATAGTGAAGCAAAACTATTTCCCATATTTACCATGTCCAAAGTGTGTGTCTCATTCTCCTTCTTAGTCCATCACTGCTCTATAGGATGAAGCTTGTAAAATTTGCTGCACACTTTTAGAACTAGCAAATGAATAACACTACCTGTTTTTCTTTGTTTTTTTTTCTTTTTTTGGAGGGGGGAAGGCAGGGCAATTGGGTTTAAGTGACTTGCCCAAGGTCACATAGTAAGTGTTAAGTGTCTGAGACCAGATTTGAACTCAGGTCCTCCTGACTCTAGGGCCTCACTGTATTACTTAGCTGCCCCCTCTACCTGTTTTTTCCACAACATAGCCAGAAGTAGAGTTGGTTGCTTTTATTTATTTTTTAAATGAGTCATCTGTAGTGCAGTGGATTGAGTACAGGATTTTTGAGTTGGAGGAGCTGGGCATTTCAATCTCAGCTTTGTTTCTTACTACCTGTGTGAACTTCGGCAAATCACTTGGCTTTTCTGAGTCTCAGTTTCCTCATCTGTAAAATGAGGAAGTTGGACTTGATGATGACTCAAGTTCTAAATCTATTATCCTAAACTAACTTTTCCTTCCCAAGGAAAACCAAGGGAAAGAAAACTACAATACAGTAAAGCCAGTGTTCCCATTGCTTCAGATACCAGAATAATTCAACCTTACATGCAGTTCAGGGCAGCTAAGTGGCACAGTAGATAGAGTGCCTCTTGGGATTAAGGAAGATTCAGCTTCCTGAGTTTAAATCTGGCCTCACACACTTACTAGCTGTGTGACCTTGGCCAAGTCACTTCACGCTGTTTGCCTCAGTTTCCTCATCTGTAAAATGAACTGGAGAAGGAAATGGCAAACCGCTCTAGTATCTGCCAGAAATATCCCAAATGGGCTCATGACTGAAATGAGTCAACAAGAACAACTCCTGAGGGAAGGGGCCATAAGGCAAAAAAAACATTTTTCTTGGGGAGAAAAGAAAGAAGCAGATATAGAGTAGAGTGAAATTTTTAAAAAGGTAGAGGAATACCTTAAAAGAGGAGGTCTTGATTTTGAAGCTCAATGTATTAGTACAAACTCAATTTTGTTTTCAAGCTTCAATAGATTTTCCCATGAAAGACTGAACCTATTAGGATTCAGTGCAATAACATGAATTACAGCATTCATGCATCTTGTCTATCATTAAAGAGAATGACCACTGTTGAAGTTACATCTCTCTCTGACTATAAGACTATTCTTAGCCAAGAGGTCAGGGAAATTTTGCTTTCATCATCTCTAATGATAGTGGCATTCGGCTCCCAAATCCCTCCCATGGCACTTAGCCTTTCAAGTGTGTCACTGGAAAAAGGCTTGAACAGAAAGTCCAGTGTCAGAATTATCAGGATTCTAGATCTTCCCATACACTTAGAGTTTGTCATTCTGGGGTGGAAATTGCAGTTGCTGATAGTTTTCCTGAGTGTGGTCAACAAGGAAAGCATTTTCATCAGCCAACAGGCACTTACACCCACCCTAATCTTTAACTGACTTAGTGGAATGATGCCCAGGAATGACTTCAGAGTCATGATTAATATTATCAAGCACTTTCTATTTCAATGAAATTCTGGGTTGTTTTCTTTGAAAATAATTTTTTTAAGCTGTGGAACCTATGAAGGTAATATAGATAATAATTCTGATAAATTGTCCGTAAATTGGACACCTGTGGAAGATCCATCGATAACTTTGTCCCCTTTCTATCCATCAGTGTGCCTTTTACATGGTAGGTACTCAATAAAGATTTTTTTTAATTGGAGAACTAAGGATTTTAGTGACATCAAAACCAAAAAATACCATAGTATAACATGGCAGCCAAAAAACCCCAATTTAATCTCAGAACACTTGGTTAGTTCTACTTTCTTGTCCCTCTAAAATCTTTATGATCCTGGTCCAGGGTATTCTGGATGAGAAAATGAGTAGGGAGAAGGCAGGTTTTGCAGGGGATCCTATGCAAAAAGTTGGGAACATCTTCAGGGTCACAAATTGATAGAAAATTACAAAGGATGGAAAATCCTCTGTGTTTACTGTTTATTGACCTCAAAAAGTATCTGGCTTGGTAGGAAAAAATGAAGTCTCTGAGATTCTCCTCAGATAAAGTATCTCTCATGTCTGTATCAAAATTATATAACCTATAGTAGACAAGAGAATGGAGATTACTTTGTGCAGTAAGCTACTAAATATCAATTGACAGCAAGGGAGGCCTTAAGCAAGTAGATATATTGGTACCCTCCTTCAAGGAACAGTTCAGGTACCACATCCCCCAGGTTTTTGGTTTTTTTTTTAATTAATTCTTCAGTTGCTAGTGTTCTTTCCCTCCTTAATTACTTTGAATATAATTTTGATTTACTTACTTGTAGACATGTCCTATCTTCTCTGTACAATGTAAGACTGTTGAGGTCAAGGACTGTTTGTCTATTTTTCACTTTCTTTCTTTCCTTCTTTCTTTCTTTCTTTCTTTCTTTCTTTCTTTCTTTCTTTCTTTCTTTCTTTCTTTCTTTCTTTCTTTTCTTTTCTTTCTTCCTATCTTTCTTTCTTTCTTTCCGCATCCCAAACACTTAGCGCACAGCTTTGCATATAGTAGGAGTTCAATGAATGTTTACTCTCTCAAAAGGTGGGAGAGGGGTTAAAGTGAGGGAGAGAATTTGTAACTGAAAATAAAATTTAAAATAATTTATTGAAATGAGTTGAGAATTTAATAGTATAGAATTGTGTAGTACATAAAATTGAAACAAAAAAGGCTTTTTAAAATGAAATTCCACAAATACTCATTTGCACAGATAAAATTCTGTTGCTATTGCTGCTACTACCACTGCTTCTGCAGCTAGCTAGCATTTATATAGTATTTCACAAATATGATCTCATTTTTATCTGCATGATAATCCTAGGAGTTAGGTTCTACTATAATATCATTTTACAGATGAGGAAACTGAGGCAGACAGAAGTTAATCCTGACTTGACCAGGGATACACAAATGATTTATCTAGATTCTAAGTCCAGTGCCATCTCACTGTGTATTCTAGATTCCTAATTGGAATATATCACAGAATTAAGTTTTATTAAGCAAAATCCACACACATGCTGTTGAGATAACCCAAACTAAGGGAGATGGAAAACAGATATTATCCAGATTATGACATGTGACTGGATTAAGTAATGTGTTAAATTACAGCCACTTTGAAGAAACAATGAACTGGGCCTAGGTTAAAGGAGAGGAAGAAGGATATTTGTATAGACTTGAGCCTGAGAAACTGTGCAATGCTTTTTAATGGCCCCAAACCATCTGTCACTGATGCAGTATTGCTCTCGGGGATACAGCATGACTGTAAATAATGGAAACAATAATAATAGAACTCAGAATGGCACTTTAGGGTATGTGACTAGAGCCACGGAATCCAGAAGAAGGGAGGTGATGATGGTCCTACTTTGCTTGTTCTTGGTCAGGCTCCATTTGGAATATAATGTGCAGTTTGGGTATAGTTAGGTGTCACCCATACAGTCTTGGGTATCAAGAGGGAATAGGGACAAACACGTGCAGCATAGAACAGGGATTCTTTAATTTTGTTTATGTCATAGACCCTTTTGGTCCTAGTGAAGCTCATGGACCTCTTCTCAAAGAAACATAGAGAATTACAAAGGAACCCAATTATACTGAAATACAACTGTAAAGGGAGAAGCTAGGTTGCTCAGTGGTTAGAATACTGGGCCTGCAGTTAGGAAGGTTCATCTTCCGGAGTTCAAATCTGGCCTCAGACACTTACTAGCTATGTGACCTTGGTCAAGTTGCTTAATTCTATTTGCCTCAGTCTCCTCCTCTGTAAAATGAAATGGAGAAAGAAATGGGAAACACTCCAGTATCTTTGCCAAGAAAACCCCAAATGGGCTCCCAAAGAGCCAGTCATGACTGAAACAGCTGAACAACAATGACAGCTATTAAGATTTTTTTTTTTGAAAAGTTCATGGACTCTAGGTTAAGAATTCCTGGCCTATAAGGTAACTAGAAAGGTGAAAGAATCGAAAAACATTCCATTTGAAAACTGATTTGAGGACATTTGAATTTTACTTATAAAAGGGAAGCCTTAGGAACACCAAGATACTGTCTTCAGCTATTTACATGGTTGTCTTTAGAGTCCAAACAATTAAGGGACTCTATAAGGGACAATAAAGGAAGTATGGCACTACTTCCACATGATACAGTCCAAAATCTGATCAGACCTTGTTGAATAGTATTAAAAAAATTGTTAATTCCTCCAGTTATCAGATGTTTCCTCCAGCAGCGGCTAGCCATGGTTTAAAAATTGGAATTATTCACAAAGGCAGGCCAGTGCATGGCCTATTTTAGGTCAATTAATCAAGAAAAATCTATGAAATTCCTATTACGTGCCAGGCATTGTGTGAGCTACTCAGGATAGAAAGACAGGACTGAATTGCCCCTGCCCTTGAGGGGATTTGGTCTCTTCCCCATAGTGATGGGAGCAACATTCCATTGCTTTTAGAGACCTTCCCGAACTACTTGGCCTAGATCAGTCTTCTAGGTGAAAACCACTATCCATTCTGTAGTTGGACAGGAATCTCAGTTCCTATTCCTTAGTGGCTGAGTACCCCTGTCTTCATTCCATGGTGAAATTGAAACTTCTAATTAGAAGATATAGTGAAACAATGCTGTAATATTCTTTAGGCAACTAGGTAGCACCATATATAGAGCGCTAGTCCTGGGGTCAGGAAGACTGAAGTCTACATATGGTCTTACACACTGACTATCTAACTTTGAGCAAGTCACTGATTTAACTTACCCATCTCTTAAATGGGGATAATAATAATAATAGTACCTGAGGCAGCTAGGTGAATAGAGTACCAGCCCTGGAGTCAGGAGGACCCGAGTTCAAATCTGGAATCAGACACAATACTCACTAGCTCTGTGATCTTAGGCAAGTCAATTAGCCCCAGTTGCCCTCCCTTCTCCCCTCCAAAAAGAAATAAAAAGAAAAAAATAGTACCCAGAGTTGTTGTGAGGATAAAATTAGACAATAATTACTTATAATAATTTACATATTGAATATATTATATCATACACAAATATAATTTATAATATATAATTATAACATTATGGTATATTTATGTACAAATATAATTATGATATTTATAATAATTTATAAAGTACTTAACAGAGTGCCTGGCACTTAGCTGGCACTCTATAAATGCTAATTATTATTCTTATCATTATTATTAAACTAAACTGGCTGAGAGGTAATGATGATGAATTGAACCATTCTGGCAAATAATTTGGAATTATATCTAAAAAGTCACTGAACTACAGATACCCTTTAACCCAGTAAAACTGCTACAAGACATGTACCTAATAGTAGGTCAGAGGGAAAGGACCCATACGTGGAAGAATATTTATAGCAACACTTTTTGTTGTAGCAAAGAAGTGGAAACAAAATAGGTGTCCAACAGTTGGAAGATGATAGAACGAACTATGGTATGTTAATGTAATGGAATTTTATTACTTCATAAGCAATGGGGTATATGACAGATTTAGAGAAATATGGAGATACTTGAATGACACCTGTACAGTGAGGTTAGCAGTTCATTGGGCATGACCACAACAAATATGTGAGGGGCTACAATTCCGAAAGAACTCTGAACTCTGCTCAGAGCCATAGCCAATCACGAAATAAAAATACCTAGGATGAAACAAATCCTCCCCCATTGGCAGAGAGATGAGAGACTAGAGATACAGGATCAAATGTGCATTCTCTGACATGACTAGTGCACTGATTTTTTCTGTTTGACTGTACATATTTGTTATTTTAAGAGAATGCCTCCACTAGAGAGAATGGGAGAGAGGAGGTGGGTTATTGGGGAAGAAATGTTGTTGTCCTTCAGTCATTTTCAGTCATGTTTGAATCTTTGTGACCACATTTGGGATTGTTTTGGCAGAGATCCTGGAGTGGTTTGCCATTTCCTTCTCCAGATCATTTTACAGATGAGGAAACTGAGGCCAACAGGGTGAAATAACTTGTGCAGGGGCACACAACTAGTAAGTGTCAGAGGTCAGTTTTGAACTCAGTAAATGAATCTTCCTGACTCCAGACCATGCGCTTTATCCACTGAGCCACCTAGCTGCTTCATAATACATATGGAAAATTTTTTGTTATGATTTTTTATTTGTTGAAATGAATTTAAGTGTAAATGACTACTAAATAAGTTTAAGTGACTGTATTAATATTCAATATTGTTTTATTAAAATATTGATGTTTAAAAGAAAGTTTGTGATAACTGACACATGTAAAATGAATTTACCCTTTCAAATTTCCCATAGTTGATGTCAAAACCTGATTGAGTTTGAAGTAGCTCAACCCTGCTAAATGCACCTTCTGATTAGGGCCTTCTTTAAAATTTCCAAACATTAAAAAATTTTGAACTACAAGAGAAAAAAAAAACTTTCATATTTTTACCTGGACATACAGGAAATCTCTGTTTAAACATCTGTGCTAGTCTTATCCAAGAGGAAGTCTAAGAAATCATTTCAAATACAAAGTGTGAAAACTACAGTATCAAGACTTTGGGACACCTTAAATAGTATTAAGCAGATATTAAACAAATATTATCTGATAGTCAACAGATAAACGCTGAAGGTTTCTGAGTAGAACTAAAACATAGTAATAATAATAATAATCAGGAAGAAGACCTAAGAAGTAATGACAAGTAGAATCAGAAGGGGGAGCCACAATATGTTAGGTGAGTGTTGATAAGGGACTTAGTTATACTGGTAGCAATGAGAGGATCCCTACTCCACTCCCAGACCAATACCTAGAAGGAACCCCTTCCTTATCTATTCTTACTGAAATCATTGTCTTTAAGGAGCATTTTGTACTTGAATGAATGCAAGTATTTAATAGCTGGAGGAATATTCAGTGCTTATGGCTGGGCCATGTCAATATTATAAAAATGACAATACTACCAAACTTAATTTATAGCATTAATGCTATGCCAATCAAAGTATTCTACTATTAGGGAAATACCCTACAGAATTTATGAATAAATTGGTTATTATTCTTCTTTACCATTTGACTAATGTTTAGTGTGAAGGTATTTGTAGAACCTATATCAGAGTGCATGCTGCCATGAGCGGGGGGGAGGAAGGAGAAGAGAGAAGGGGAGAAAATTTGGGACTCAAGGAATTGTGGAACTAAGTGTTGTAAATTAAAAGTAAATTAATAACTTTTTAAAAAATTAAATTAAATTTTAAAAATTTGGATAAGAAGAAAGGCCTCAAATGAGAATATTTATGACAGTATTTTTTGCAGTAGCAAAGAATTGGAAACATAGTAAATGACCATAGACTGGGAAATGGCTAAATGCATTGTGGTAAAAAAGATTGTAATAGAATATTACTCTGCTCTAAGAAAGGAAGACTATAGAGAAGCACAGGAAGACATACAAAGTGATGCAGAATAGAGTAAGCAGAGCCAAGAGTACAGTATACATAATGACTGCAATGATGTATGTAGAAAGAGCAACCAAATACACAGGCAGAAAAAAATCCAAAGTGAATGCTGCAAAATTACAAAAAAACAAGCAAGAATCAATAGATGGCATATAAGAAGACATTCCCACCCCTTTGCAGAAGTAAGAAATCCATAAGTGTTGCACATTGCACAAGATTGCAGGCTTTTGTATCGATCAGTTATGCTGAATTTTTCCTCTTCTTTTTCTTTTTGTCTTTAAAAAAATACTGTTTTGTATATGGGGTATCCCTTTGGAAAGAGGAGTAAGAGGAAACTGGAGAAAATTTTTGTAACAAAAAAACCCAAAATAAATAAAAACTTATTAAAAAAAAAGAAAGTATATGCTGCAGAATCCCAAAGAACAAGCATAGCCCAAAGAAAACATATAAGAAGATACATTCCACTCTTTTACAAAGGTGTTGGGTCCACACATATGGTTGATCATATATGTTTTCAGGTTTTTTTTCAATGTATTGAGTATTTTTTTTACTAATTTTCCCTTTTATTCATCTTTTTTTTCCTTTAAAAATATCCCTTGTCATATAGGATAGCTCTCTAGAAAAGGGAAGGGATTCTGAGAGAAATGTAGATGATGTAAAAAACAATAATATCAATAAAATGTATTTTTAAAGATTACAATCTCTTTGAGGTTAGAAACTATGTAATTTTTCACCTTTATATCTCCATTATACACTGTCATGCACACAGTAGATCCCTAGTAAATGTTTTCTTTTTAATTGTTGTTGAGTAGACAGAAGATGTTGAGAAGCAGAATCTGTAGCACGTGGAAATTGATTAGCAAAAGGAAGTATGGGAAGAGTAAGAGAAGAGTCAAAGATTAGTGAGATTAAAAGGTAAATGTTAGGAGGTAATGATTTTGTGTGGTATGAGTTCAGTTTGGGATGTGTTGAATTCAAGGAATCAGTTGATGCCAGATGGAGATATCCAACAGAGAATTGTTAACAGTAGGAACAGAGCTTTGGTGGAAGCCTTCATGGTTTTGAGAATTCTAATTATTTTCAACAGTATTAAATTTGTGGTTTCTTGTATTTTATGTTTTTTAATTTCATCTTTTATTCCTACCACAATTTGATCTCTGATCTGAGAGTCAATCAGTTTTCCTAAATACCTTTCAACCACTGGAAAAATCCTCTGTTAGTTTCCTTCATTTTATTTTTACTCTGTGGTCAAAAACATACATGTCTTTCCAAATTCTTGGATTTTTTTTAAACAGATTTTTACAGATTGCAATATTCATCAAATTTCTGAGACCAGTTCATTATTAAAGTATTTTAATTGAGTTACAATCTGAGGAACATCTCATTCTATGGGGCTAGTAAATAATAGATTGTAACTGGAAGGCATCTTGAAGGCAATCTACTCCAACTGCCTTATTTTACAGATGAGGAAACTAAAGCATAGGGTGATTAAGTGATTTGTCCAAGGGCACAGAAGTAGTAAGCATCAGGGACAATATTTGAACCCTAGGTTCAAATAGAATTACAGAACCACTGTTCTTTCATACTTCACCATGATGCTTCATCATTTATCCACTCTAGGTAGATTTAAGAAAAAAAAAATTCCTTCTCTTTTTATTTCCATGTTGCCTAAAAGTTATAGTTCAAGACAGTCCAAAATTAAGCCTCCACTACTGGTGCCACATGTTGTTTACAAGAGAAAGAAAGGACTGACCTAGATTCTAAATTTTCCAAAAACACTGAAACCTTTAATTACAACAAGGTGTTTGCTAGGATTGAAATCCATGATTCTTTGGGATCAAATCTCCACATACACCTCTCTTTCAAATTCTTAGGGAAGTGTCAGAGGGTGCTGAATTTAGAGGGTGCCAGATTTCAGGGATACCAATAGAACTTAATACCTAGTTAAATACAATAATTAATTAAAACATTATCTGATTTTATCTTATAAAATTATGATATATTGTATAGGCATTTAATGAGATAATGTATATACATTATACATGTACACATACATATGTATGCAAAATACATATGTATATACCCATTTTATGTTAAAAATATTAAAATTATTCATATTATCTCTATTTTACAGATGAGACTCAGAGGGGTCAAGGGCCTCATCCATGACTGCAGAATTAATAAATGCTAGAAATGAGAATCAGACCCAGTTTTTTTCCAATTCCAAATCCAGAATTCTTTCTGACATCATGCTTTTATAATGACCTTTTTTAGTCTAATCTTAAACCTGCTCTAACAAATTAAAAATTACAAATAATGACTAAGAATTCTGTACTACAATGGGCACAGACCCTCAATGTTACCCATTAATCTGATAGCCACACTATGAACTCACATAATAGAGTACTAGATACAAGGCAGCCTCAACCATTTATACCCTCAATGGTGTTCAACATAGATAAAGTCAAGCGTTCTGAGTCAAAACTAACTTCAGGTTTATATCTGGTAATTGTCAGATGAACAACTAAGACCTTTAAACAGGATTTTTTTGAGTGTATTGAGTACTGTTCTAGTATGTGGCAATCAAAAAGACTGCTTCTGTGGGTTTCATTCTTCAAGAATATTCTTGAGGGGCAGCCAGGTGGTGCAGTGAATAGAGCACTGGCCCTGGAGTTAGGAGGACCTGAGTTAATAGACAAAACCTTCAAATATGTACCATGTTAATGAGCATATTCCCTCCCCCTCCCCATTTCATAGCCTTTTCTATACTCTCCTCTGCTCCCTGTTTATCCCAGTTCTTGATTGCCAGTCTCATTACTTCAGTCCCCACAGAACTTTCCAAGACTTTTTGTTTTTTGAAAATCACAGAGATTTTCAACCTCTTTTAAACAAATTTCCTACCCCACATGTACCCTTTCTAATCTACTTCCTGAGTCATTTTCCTGATGCACTATTTTGATTATGTTTCAGTTCTACTGAGAAGTCTTCAGTGTCTATGTACTGCCAATCAGATAAATCAACTGACCAATCAATTAGAAAGAATTTATTAATCACCTACCATATGCAGGAAATTATGTTGAACACTGGAGATAAAAACAGAAAGAATGGAACAGTTCCTTACCTCAAGGAGTTTATATTCTAATACCAGATAAAATTACATTCTAATTCTTCATCTTATATATCTTTATGAGGCTGTTCCTGATCTAGTTTCAATCTACCTTTTGTCCAGTCTTATCTTACATAATTCCCCTACATATACATTATCATCTGTGCCAAAATGAATGATTTATCATCTCCTTTTCATGCCTTACCTTCTCCTATCTCCATGTCATCCCCTTTGTTTGGCATAGACTCCCCAGAATCTGTGCCTTTTGAAATCCTTGCTTCCCATCAAGGCCTACATCAGAGGCTACCATCTCCAGGAAGTCTTCCCAGATGGAAGTGATCACTCCCTCCTCAAATTTTTCATCTACTTCTTCTGGATCTCTCCTTTGCATTTCATCATGTTCTACTTGGCATTCTAATCACTTACAAGGACAGCTAGGTGATAAAGTGGAGAGAGCATCGGGCCTGGAGTCAAGAAGATCTGAGTTCAAATGTAGCCTTAGACACTTACTAACTGTGTGACTCTGGGCAAGTCATTTAATGCCGTTTGCCTCCATTTCCTCCTCTGTAAAATGAGTTGGAGAAGGAAATGGTAAACCATTCCACTATCTTTGCTAAATGGGGTCACAAAGAGTTGGACACGACTAAAATGATTGAACAACAATTATAATCCCTCACATACATGTTTTATGGTTTTGTCTCCCCTCCCTATTAGACCATACATGCTTTAATTGCAGGTTCTGTCTCTTCTCATTCTTGTATTCTCCTTATACACAGTAAGGTTTTAATGCATGTTTTCTGAATCCAATGAAGGGTTTTAGTACAGAATTTAGGTGAAAAAAAAAAACAAAACTGTGAGAAAGGATATAGTCTTCAGGGGGTGGGTGTGGAGGGCCTACATTATAATCTGGACTTAACCTTCTCTTTCTTTCTCATAAACACCACACATTCAGGAACCACAGAATGTGCCAGCTCTTACAGGCAACAGCAAAAATGCCCAACCATATGGAAAAAGATGTTAAAATTGCACTAAGCTTACTCATTTTGCCAACTGTTGTAAATAACAACATATGTATGATCTGGACAAAGCATAAAGGAGAAGTGCAAACCTCCCTCCATACATACACACACAAAATTCTTCACTGGGGTCTCGAATGATGCTCTTCCAGAGAAGACTGGAACATTACATTAGAAGCCAAGTCAAATCTCAGTTGGATGCTGTGGCTTAGGCTCATTGAGATGCCAGCATTTGTGAAACAACCTCTGAAATATCATCTGGCTGTGGTGCATTGGAAAGAATGCTGGCTTTCATGTGAGGGGACCTGGGTTCAAATCCTAATTCTTTTTGTTTATTCCCTGTTTGACTGTAAGTAATTACTGTCTCTCTAGGTCTCAGTTCTACAAAATGAGAGGGTTTGGACTACTTGACCTCTGTGGTCCCTTCCAACTCTAAATCTATTATTCTAATTTTATTTAAACCGTTGGAATTAGGAACATAATAGTCAACAAATCCTTTTTCATTTGATATAGAAATAAGCTTATTGCAGCAAAAGAATGCATAAACAGAATGGTCAAGCTAACAAACAAAAAAAATTGGGTATAACACTCCATATGTACAGGTCTCAGGAGAGTGGAGCTCTGTTTTCATACATAAACAGAAAATGATTTGTCTGGAACTGTGATCTCACCAGCATGGGGAATTCCTGTTGTGGAGACTCCCTCCACTGAACTTCAGGGAGAGAGTTGCCCGGGGCACTTAGTGGTGAAGTGACCTGCCCAGGATAACAGAATTAATACTTGGTCAGCCCTCTAGCCACCACTCCATGGGGCTTGGCAAGGACAAATAAAACTTGGTTTAAAAAAGAAATAGCCCTCTTATTGAGGAATGGAAATATAGGTAGACAGGACTTAACTGCCTCCCCGCCACACACAATACAGTAAGCTATAGTAACACAGAGTCTTTTAAAGTTTAAAAATTATTTAAGAGACATTTTAGAGGTAACTAAGTGGTATGGTAAAAGAGAGAATGATCTGGAATCAGGAAGACCTGAGTTCAAATGGAGCTTCAGATTGTGTGTGTGTATACAATACAAAATATCTGTATATATGTAGCTATATAAACATAGAGTATCTTAAAGACCTATAATTTCAGTAGTTTTTATATATAATTATTATTAATACATTTTGTATAATATAGCGAGATGACTAGGTGATGATTTTGATAGAGATAGATAGATGGATAGATAGATAGATAGATAGATAGATAGATAGATAGATAGATAGATAGATAGATGGATGGATGGATAGATGGATGGATGGATTGATAGATGGATAGACAGAGACAGACAGACAAGGAATATCTAGAGAATTGGAGAAAGACTATTTACGTTACATGGGAGAAAAAGTTATAGAGCTCAGCCCCCACCAAAGGCTGTTTGTGTGATGTAGGGGGAAGAGTCTTTGATTTGAAATCAGAAGGCCTGGGTTTGAATCCTGCCTCTTTTGCTTACTGCCCGTGTAACCTTATGCAAGTCAGCTAACTTTTGGGGGCTTTCTTTGCTTGTCAGTAAAATGAAAAGCTGAACTAGACAAACACTCAAATACTTTCCATGCTGGGATTTACCAGGATTCATTTTGATTCATTTTTTCATTCATTAAAATAAAACAAATCCACATGAATTCATTTTAAAATAGACACAAAATGTCATGTATATGTATATATATATACATATATATGATAAAACATTAGAAAAATTTAAGAGAACCCATATACATTTATTCCCTCACTCTTTTATTTTATCTGACTTACATTTGAAGCTGTGACTACTAGAGGGAAAGTGAGGCCCTCCTGATAATTTTATCTTGATTTTTGAAATGGGATTAACTATTTGGAGCTGAAGGGACCTCAAAGATACTCCGGACCAACCCTCAGTTTATAAGGAAAAAAAAATTGGTGATCCAGAGAGGGTGAATGATTTGCCTAAGGTTACACATAAGTGTAGGTCATAAAGGCAGAATTTGAATCCAGGCCATTTGACTCCAAATCTAGCATTTTTTTTTTGCTTCATTGACAGAGCTAGAAATGAAGAGATCATATTATAAATTGCTTTCTCATTTTCCTCTCAATTAGAGTTTTAGCTCTAAAGTATGGTCTTAGAGATTTACTAGCTCTGTGACTCTGGGCAAGTCACTTAACCCTATTTGCCTCAGTTTCCTCACCTGTCAAATGAGCTGAAGAAGCAAATGGCAAACCACTCCAGTATCTGTGCCAAAAAAACCCAAATGGGGTCGCAGAGAGTTGAACATGACTGAAGGATGATTAGACAATTAGATTGAATTGCTTAGAGAGGTAATAGATTCCCTTTGCTCTTTTGGAGAGCATCATAAATATTTCTTGGCCAATAATGCAAAAATCTGCTTTGCTCAACTGTTTGCAATGGGGATTTTGTTTTCCTTGCTTGCTTATATGGATGGGAGGAGACAGGGAAAGAAGGCAGGTTTTCATTTGGAAAATAAAATTTGATTTAAAAAAAATTTCTTGACCAGATATGGGTTGAACTAGGTAGCCTCAGACCTCTTCTAGCTGTGTGACTCTTTAAGATCTAACTAGGTGGCATAGTGAACAAAATGCATTATAATTAAATTTATATTATATTAAATAAATAAATTATTTTATTATTATATTATATATATTATATATTTAATAAATTTTAATAAATTAATTTAATTAATTAAAAATTAATAAAATTATATTATATTAAATAAATATATAAAAATATATTAAATTATAAATAAAATACTTATAATCAGGAAGATCTGAATTCAAATCTGCCTCAGTCATGTCCCAGCTGTAAGATGCCAAGCAAGTCACTCAGCCCTAATAATTTCTTTACCTATAAAATGTGGATAATAATGGCACTTACATGACACGATTGTGGTGAGGATCAAATGAGATAACATGTAAACCTTAAGGGCCATATAAATACTAACTTTGTTCATCTTCAAATCTATATAAATGTTAACTGTGTAAAACAAAATGTGTATAAAAGTCAGTTGTTATTACCATTCTCTGATTTCCTAGGATTTAGGTAGACTAGTCTAACCATTTCTTTTTACAGGTAAGGAAACTGAGTTCATCAAAGGGAAAGTAACTTCCCCAAGTTCAGAGAGACAGTAAAGAGAGCTTGAATTTAAATCTGAGTCTTCTGATTTTTACTCAAATGTACTTTCCACAGTGTCACCTTATTGTTTCATGCTTTTTTCCTAAAGGGAGAGACATAGGGAACTTGATCTTTACGAAGAAAAAGTTCACTGAAGTGAAATAAATAAATGTGACTAATAAATGTAAATGTGACTGCAACAGAATTTTCAGGCTGGTTTTATCTAAGCTAGAGTGATAGGGTGAGTTCTTCTGATCTCATAATGGACACTGGGGAGATATAGGTGCTGGCAGACTACTTCTCCACTGTTGGGAGAGGGAGTTGGAGTGGGTGGGGGGAAAGAAGAAACACAATGTAGATCTCAACAGAGAATACAGGAAAGCCTTGCTTTAGGATATTCATTGTGCACCCACTCTCCCCACAGTTCTTTCATGGCCAGCAACCCTGAGGGTCTTCCCCTCCTACTTTGATTTTTCTTTTCTTTTTGTTTTTGATTAAAGGAGCCATCCTTTGACTCACTTCTTGAAGAGGCCTATTCCCTGAATGGGCACTACCTCACTCAAAGTGAGAACCTGAAAAGGCTTTAGCCTAAAAGGGCCAGGGTCTCCCGTTGCATCCTGGGTCATCTCCAGTCATCCTGATAGCTATCTGACCACTGGACCCAGCTGGCTCAGGAAGAGAAAGTGAGGCTGGTAACCTTGCACAGCCCTCCCTCACTCAAATCCGAGTCAACTGCAAGTCATGTCATCATCTCCCTGATGTCATGGTCCTCTTGGAGAATGAAGGACAAACACAACTCTCCCCACCTGTTGTCATGGTAACTTTTAGTTCCCTGGCTGAAAATAGAGCTGTTGTATATATTCTCACATAAGCTTGCTTCTCTTCCCCTTCAAGTCTACAGCAGCAGTTTCTGGCGAGTTCATCTTGTCCCACTGCCACCACCCCTGACCCTCTTTGCTTCCTGGAGGATGAGAGAGCTTTAGCCAGGCTTCCTATTCCCTTCCTCAATCCCCAGGATACAGTTGTTGTTGTTCAGTCGTGGCTGACTCTTTGTGACCCCCTTTGGGGTGTTCTTGGCAAAGACAGATGAGAAAACTGAGGCAAACAGGGTTAAGTGACTTGCCCAGGGTCACACAGGTAGTAAGTGTTTGAAGTCAGATTTAAACTCAGGAGATGAGCTTTCCAGATTCCAGGCCCAGCACTCTATCCACTGAGCCACCTTGCTGCCCTCTAGAATAAGGTAGTTGCCCACTGACAAGAGGAGAAAGTCCACTTTTGTTACCAGAGCAAACATCTTCACTTGAGGATTTCTTTGCTGATGTGGAAGTTATTTTGCATATAGTTGCTTGAAGTTGCCTATTAAGTTTGAGGAAGGAGGAAAATAAGCATTTATTAAATGCCTACTATGTGCCACACACTAAACATTTTACAATTATTACCTCATTTAATCATCATGATAACTTGAGAGGTAGATACTATTATTATCCCCATTTTACCATTGAGGAAAGTGAGGCAGAAGTCAAGTGACATGTCTAGGATCACACAACTAATAAGTATCTGAACTCAGAATTCAACACACTATTCACTGTACTACCCAACCACCTCTAGATTAAAACCCTGTCAGTTATCTCCAAATTTCATTTTAAAGTAATTGTTGCCCTTTTCCCCTTCAGAAGTTTATATTATTTATACAATGTCGAACGAGTAGATCGGAGAGAGGAAGTGTGGCAAAAGAGAAAGCTGGCTAACCGAGGTCCACATCTGGCTGGCACAGATGCTTACTGTGTGATCTTGGGTTAAGTACTTACTCTTTCGGAGCCTCAGTTTCCTTATCTATAAAATATGGATAATAGTCTTGCAATACTTATCTCACAGTGTTGTTGTGAAGGTCAAAAAAGATAATTTATGTGAAATATTATGTAAATATCAGCTCCTCCCTGACGCTCCTTTTTCTTTATTTCTGACTCTCTTCTCTATCACTATTTCAAGAAGAACTCCAGGGATGCTTCACCTTATTCATGCTTCAGTTCACTCTGTGGATGTGTTCTCTTCCTTACCAGTTACCTTGTCTCCACCCAGATACCTCTCTCCCCATCCCCCACCCCAAACACACACACATACCTTTCCAGTCTTCCTTTTTGTGTCTCTTTAAACATTATAAATAATGATAATAGCTAGCGTTTATATGGTATTTTACAAATATTATAACATTTTTTCCTCAGAACAACCCTGGAAAGAAAGGTGTTATTATTATTCTCATTTCATAGAAGAGGAAAGTGAGACACGCAGATGTTAAATTATTTTCCCAGGGTCACACAATTAATGTGTCCAAACTAGTAAGTGTCTGAGGCAGCATTTGAACTTATAACCTAGGTGTCATTCTTGTCTTCCTGACTCTGGCTCTAGTATTTTTTCCACTGTGCCCCTCTAGCTGCTTCTGAGTCAGGACTATCATTTTTTGTTTTTCTTCTCTCCAGAACATGGAAAAGTGCCTGGTACATAGAGTAGTAAAGTACTCAATAATCCTCATTCTGTCTGTCTGCATATTCATCCACCCACCCACCCATCCACACATCCATCCATCCATCCATCCATCCATCCATCCATCCATCCGTCCGTCCGCCCATCCATCTATCCGCCCATCCATCTGTCTATTTGTCTGTCTGTCTATCTATCTATCTATCTATCTATCTATCTATCTATCTATCTATCT
>NW_027187316.1:4173570-4202424 GCF_028583685.1 Petaurus breviceps papuanus
TATCTATCTATCTATCTATCTATCTATCTATCTATCTATCTATCTATATCTATCTATCTATCTATCTATATCTATCTATATCTATCTATCTATCTATCTATCTATCTATCTATCTATCTATCTATCTATCTATATTTCCATCTGTCTATCTATCTGCCTATCCATCTATCTATCTACTTACTTATCCATTCAGTCATACATCCATTCATCTATCTTTCTGTATCTCTATCTATCTATGTACCTCCATATTCATCTCACTAACCTTGGCCTTAGATAGCCTATCCTGCCTGTCAAATGATTCTTGCTTAAACTAGGCCAAAAGCTAGAATATCCTGTACCACACACAGCACCATTTCTGTCTCTTTCAGTCCTTTGTCCCTGAAAAAAAAAAGTATTGTCAGTGGTGGTGAATCAGAAACTGCAGTGTACAAGCCCTAGTTAGAATTGTCATCTTAAAAATTACTCAACATTGCTTCTTCATTAAAAAAAATCTCTAGTAGGAATGTAAGGTGGTATCAAATTAGTGCAGTCAAGATGTCAACTACTACAATCAAGTTGTTCAGTATTTTTAAGGACTCACCAACTTTTGCCTGAAACAAAGGTCTATTTTTCAAACAATATTCTTCCAGCAATACTAAATGTAATATAGAACAATATGGTCTGTGAAGAACTAAATTGAAGGTCACCTAAAGAACAATGCAGAAACACATGAGGCTGATGTGTAAGTAGCAATGCATTATAAAGTGAAGACAGGAAAATCTATGGAAAACACATTATCCGGGAGGTGAGTAACTAAAACAAAGATGGACTGATAACATAATAAGGATGGGGGAATGATTGATGGGTAGCTTCATGGGCTCCATTTTTGTTCATAAGCTGTGTGGAGATCTAGAGGAAGGCCTCCAGAATGATAGGCAAATCATAAAGGGTTTATAGGAGGATACAGACAAAAATTTCACAGGATGGGTAGACAATAGCATGTTATAGTCTGCACCAATAAAAGGCATACTCACATCACTGAAATCAGCAATCTATTGAACTATGGAAGTCTCAAGTTGTTGATAAATTGTCTTCCCTTTATAGGACATCTTGGACTATTAGAATATATACTTCTTGAAGGCAAAGACTATTCTTGTTGTTGCTTGTATTTGTATTCCCAGCAACAGTCTGGCACATTTAATAAATGCTTTACCTAGTTTCATAAATACTCAGATCCTTCTCTTCAATTTTTATAAAACTTCCCAATCCCAAAGCTTTCCAATAAACTGAGTTTCACTTAATGGTACCTAAGGAAGTAATGGCATTAGAGTGACTGGGGATCCAGACACTGAACCTCACTGCTTTTACCCTTCTTCTCTAGCCCCTCCCCCCCAAGTAGAAATCCTAGCTGTGTGACCTTGGGGCAGATCTCTTCAGCTCTCTAGGCTACATTTTCCTCATTTAAAAAATGAGTTTGTATTAGATGATCAGGAAGGTTGTTTCCAGCTTTCACGGTCTGAATCTATCAATGTGAAAGGACTTCCTCATAGTTAAAGTAAATCTTTCTTATATAAACACATATTCTCATGATTTTAGGATTTTAAAAATTTATCAGCAGACATTTATCAAGCATCCACTATGTATCAGCCACTGTGCTAAATTTGTGGGGATAGGCAAAACATATCCTCTTCCCTCATGGAGCTCACAGTCAAAGGGGGGGGGGGGGGGGGGAGGTGATAACATGTAAACAACTCTGCACAAGCAAGATATATTCAGGATAAATTGGAAATGAGCAACAGAGGAAATCACTAGCCTTATAGTGGATGGCTTTCTTTAGATGGTGAGATTTTTACTGGGATTTGAAGGCAGCCAAGTGATTCTCCCAGAGGAATGGGCGGATGAGAACAATTTGTTCCAACAGAAATGAAGGAGGCTGAAGCAGGTGCTGTGGGGCACTGAGAGCTTGGTCAGAAACAGAAGATACCAAGGTCATCCACTGCACCCTGGGCCATTGCCAGTCTTCTTGACTTTTGTCCAGCCACTGGACTTTGATGATTCTGGAAGAGAGTGAGGGGGACAACTTTGTGCAACTGCTGTCTCGCTTAAATCCAATTCACATGCAAGTCAAGATATCACCCATGATGTCACTGGTCTTTGAAAATAAAAGATGAACAATAACAACAAGGCATAGAAGAGCATTACAGGCATGGGGGGTGGGTAGCCAGTGCAAATACACTGAGGTGGGACATAGAGAGTCTGTTGCAGAAATAGAAAGGAAGCTAGTGTCACTGGATAACACAATACCTTGAGAGGAAGAAGGAAGGTATAAGAAACTGGAAAAGTAGGAAGGGGACAAGATTATGAAGGCCTTTGGATGCCAAATAGAGGACTTTATATTTTATCATGCAGGTCATAGGGAGCTACTAAAATTTATTGAATTGGGAGTGGGGGGGTGGGTAGAGAATGACAGGGTCAGACCTGCCCTTAAAGGTTAGTTTGACAGCTGAAGATGGACTGGAGTAGGGAGAAATTTGAATCAGGGAGATAAGTTTTGTGGCTATTGCAATAATCTGTGAAGTGATGAGGGCCCGCACTGGGGTATTTGCAGAATCAGAGGAGATAATGGGGTATATTTAAAATATGTTACAAAGGCAAATAATAGTTTTTGACAACAGACTGAATATGAAGAGTAAGAGAGTAGGAAGTCAAGGATGACATCTAGGTTGTGAGCCTGGGGAAGTGGTAAGATGGTGGGGCCTTAGACAGTAATTGGGAAGGTAGGGAGGGGAAGAGAGTTTCAGTGAAAGATAATGAGTTCAATTTTGGATATGGTGAGTTTAAAATGTCTACAGAAATCCAGTTCAAGAAGGCCAATAGGCAGTTGGAGATGTGAGTCTGGAGGTTAGGAGAGAGGTCAAAGGTGAGTAAGTACATGTGACAGTCATCAACACAAAGATGGCAATTGGAAAAAAAAATCCTACTTTGCACTAAATTTCTCCTCTAATGCCTCATCATAGGGTAGAAATGACCTACCAAATGATGACTCAGGGTTCTCTGAGACTAGGCAGTTTAGCAAAAGCTAAAGTCTTCCTGCCCTCCAGTTCTGGAATCACAAACCACAATTAAATCAACTGCCCTTGTTCCAGGATGGGGTATATCAATTTACTTCCCTACAGCCTACTCACTATCCCTGTAACTTTCTAAACCAAATGACTTCTCCCTGGTCACCCTTTCCCTATTAGAATGTAAGTTCCTTGAGGACAAGGATTGTCTTTGCTTTTGGAATTGTATCCCCAGTGCTTGGCACATTGTAAGTGCTTAATAAATGCCCATTAATTATTTCATTCACTCATTCATTCATTTATTCACTCATCCATCCATCCATCCATCCATCCATCCATCCATCCATCCATCCATCCATCCATCCATTCATTCATTCTCTGTTCATTTCTACCCAGCTGGAAAGGCTATAAATGACAGGCTGTCTCTGCTAAGCCTGGGGAGGCTCTTCACCAAGGTACCCTCAACAAAAACACTTTTACCTGGAGAGACTAGGAGTCACGGAAGATCCTCAGTAGAAACAGGGGCTATTTTACATAGCCTGAGAATCTAATGAAAAGTATAAGGCTGAACTGAGATTCCCTGGTGTCCAGCTTTCTAGAGAGGTAACAGTAAGGAGGAAAGGAGACAAGAATGGGAGCTGAAAGACTGGTTCTGTCCTTGGATTTGCTTCTAATTGACTGCATGAGCTTTTAGAAGTCCCTTTCTCCTCCCTCGGTCTAGGTTCCTTCATCATTCTTGGAAGACATAATGGCACACTCAACAGGACTGGATTTGATAGCAGAGGTAGATTTAATTTTGAATCCCAGCTCTGTCATTTCCTACATGTGCCATTTTGCCAAGTCTGAAGTTTCTTCATCTAGAAAATTATGAGGTTGCACCAGATGGCTAGAGGTCAGAAGTTCCTTCTAATTTTAAACTGGTGGTCCTGTGACTAAATGAGGGTATGTAGGTGACTCAGTAGAAGTCTAGAGTCAGGAAGAGTCATTTTCCTGAGTTCAAATCTAGTCTTAGATACTTACTATCTTATAAACCTGGGCAAGTCACTTAACCCTGTTTGCCTCAGTTTCCTCATCTGTAAAATGAGCTGGAGAAGGAAATGGCAAACCACTCCAGTATCTTTGCCAGGAAAACCACAAATGGATTCATAAAATGTCATGCATGATTGAAATGACTGAACAACTACCTGAATAAATGACTTTTAACTTTCTTCCCATTTCTATGCCTTTCGGATAATATTGGCATGCCATGTTCTTGTGAGATCCTTTTCCATTTGATTCTCAAAGCTAAAATATACAATATTGTGACTTGTATGGTTTAGAGCCTTGCCATTGTTTAAAAAAATAAGTTGGCAAGGAAAAGGGGGAAAAATGGAAACAAATTGTTATTATCCCCTTCAGCTACAGGTGTTTGGGAATGGGTGCTTCCTTAGGTATTGCATTGAGTTAATTTTAATTGAAATTTTGCCTTGTGGGAAGCTCAAGATGAACAGTAGCTCATGAGATTTCCCTGAAGGGACATAAGACTAAGGTAACTTGGATAATTGGCTTTGAAAACTGCAAGTCATTGACTCTTTTAAGACCAGTCCAAAACGATAACAAGTATAGCGTGAGGTTCACACAGCTCAGCAGGTGTGAGAATTCTGTCACTGAATTAAGTAAGGACTGTTACATTTCAGAAAGAGCTAAAATGGGTCTCCATAGAGCACTGTCTAAGAATATCTCATCTCTCTTTTGTAGTTAGTGATACAAAAGGTTATTATGACAACTGCACTGGTCTGACTATAAGCTATTCCCCTAAGGTAATACTGATTTGAAAGGGAGGCTACAGACCCAATAAGATGGTGTTTGTTTGTTCTGGAACCTTCAAAGTATGTTTACTGTTTAAGGGGAATTTAAATCATAGAGAAATCTTGGGAAGGAGACTACCCAAAATGACATCATGTTTCTCTGATAGCAGTCCCAAATTCAATTCCCTTCTAGAGGGAGAAGATGAGTTATCTGAGTGTTTTGCTTTTTCTGTATCTCTTCATGGGTTCCTTTGAGGCCATGGAGTCTTATGCATTATCCATGAGGGTAAAATAAAGTCTGTCCCATCCTACACTCAATTAGACAACAAAACAGATACAAAAGATACGTTTTTGTTGTTCAGTTATGTCTGACTTTTTCTGACCCTATTTGGGGTTTTCTCGGCAAAGATGCTGGAGTGATTTGTCACTCCCTTCTCCAGCTCATTTTATAGATGAGGAAACTGAAGCCAACAGAGTTAAGTGACTTGCCCAGAGTCACATCCTCAAGACATCATTGGTTCTCTTCAAAAAAGAAGGATGAACATCAACAAGAGCTAATAAGTATCTGAGACCAGATTTGAACTCAGGTCCTCCTGACCCCAGGCCTATGACTATCCACCGTGCCATATAGCTTCCCATTTAAAGATGAGAATTACTAGATTATTTCATCTTCCCAATCCAGCCAACAGACTTGGCATATGGACCAGAATTAATATCCTTTTCATCTTTGAAACTTTTGAGATAGGGCTCCTCTGTTCTGTTTGGTGACTGCCCCACCTGACTCATTATTTCCATCATGATTTGCTTCAATCTTTACTCCCCAGATATCTTTGCTATAATTTTATCAGCAACCTTGCTGATCCTTCCTCACCCCCTCCAGCTCTTGAACTATGATGAAGTAAACTCTTCCACTGTTGGTGGGAAGAGTGTTTTCTTATAGCCCCACTCATTATTCCAATCACTTTTCTACACAAAGTGACCCTCTCTGCCCACCTCATTTTTGTCTGGGTTGTCACTATCTATTAAAATGTAATGTCCTTGAGATCAAGGACTATCTTGGCTTTTGTATTTGTTTCCCCAGTGTTTGCATACACTTTTTCATTAATTAATTCATCCCTCACATCTCTTCTAGGGGCAAATTTTATGAATTTATAAGTGTACAGATGAGTCACTTTCACTTGCCTTCTTACCTAGCATAACTCTGCTTCAAGGTTAGACCCTCATTCTCTTGCAAAGTTTGGAAACCCCATTACTCAGGGATATCTGACACCCTTAATTTTTCATTCCACAACAATGACCTTTATAGAGCATCCTCTGGGATCATTTATCTGCAAGTAGAAAATGAAACATAAACCTGAAAACCAAGAACGGAATTTCGAGGGATAAACATTCCTGAAGATCTGCCACTGCAGAGGCAGTATGACTTTGGGTAGGTCACCTAAAGTTTCTAGATCCTAGTTTTCTGTTCTGTGATATGAGGGGGTTGGACTAGATGAGTTTGAGCTCTAGACGTCTAAATTTTGATCTTCCCACCTATTGGTAGAAGTTATTTTAGTATTGTCTAATACTGTGCTACTATCTAGTAGTGGAAGGGATTTGCTATGGAATAGAATTTAGTGGATGTCAGATCTGTATTGTACTTTATCCCAAGGGGATTATTCGTTGATTTTTTTATTTATTGAATTTGAATTATTTATTGTTAATTATTGATTATTATTTGTTGAGTAATAAAAGGACCTTATTGAAGGAATTAAGTGGTCTCTCCTCTAAAGGTGTCCCACAAAATGAACGGTGTTGTTGTAGGTTATTATATTTTAGATTGCTTTGTTTTTCGTCTTGGACCTGTGATTTCATTGCTATAGGGAAAGCCCAGTGAGAAAAATCCTTCTACCAAATGCAGATCAGCAACTCTTCTAATTTTCAAGAGAAGCCTAGGGACACCGAGAAGTTGTGACTTGCCCAGGGTCACATGACCAGTAACTATCAGAAGGAAGACTCACACCCAGGTTGTCCTGGTTTGGGTTCACTATCTACTGTGCCAAACTGCCCCTCAGCTTTACCTTTGTTGCTGTTCAGTCCTTCCAGTTGTGTCTGGTACTTCATGACCCCATTTGGGGTTTTCTTGGCAGAGATACTGGAGTAGTTTGCTATTTCCTTCTCTAGCTCATTATACAGATGAGGAAACTGAGGTAAACAAGGTTAAGTGCCTTGCCCAAAGTCACACAGCTAGTACCTTACAGAACTTATTATAGGATCACAGATCTAGAATTGTGACCACCTTATTTTACAATGAGGAAACTGAGGCCCATGGAGACCAAGTGATTTGCCTGATATCCTATGGGTAGTATCAGAAGCAAGATTTGAACTTGGATCCTCTTATTGGGGTGCTGATTCTGGAGTCAGGAAGACCAGAGTTCAGAACTGATCTCTGGGACCCTGACCAAGTCACTGAACCTATGTTTGCCTCAGTTTCTTCATCTGGAAAATGGGGATAATACTAACACCTACTTTCTAAGGCTGTTGTGAGGACCAAATGAGATAATAGATGTCAAGTACTCAACAGTGTCTGGCATTTAGTAAGTGCTATATATAGTTTAATGCTTTGTTGTTGTTCAGTCCTGTCTGACTGTGACTCCATTTGGGGGTTTTCTTGGCAAAGATACTGGAGTGGTTTGCTATTTCCTTCTCCAGCTCATTTTACAGATAAGGAAACTGAGGCAAACAGGGTTAAATGACTTGCCCAGGGTCACACAGCTAGGAAGTAGCTGAAGCTGGATTGGAATTCATGAAAATGAATCTTCCCGATTCTAAGCCCAGTGCTCCAGCCACTGCCCCACTTAGATGCCACTCTTAACTTTGAGCTTCTTTCAAAGAAGGAACCATCCCCTAAACTCCTGACAATTAAATCTGTAAAATAGAATAGAATGTAGGGGAGTGAGGGTTGAGTTCTCAGTCAGTGGAGGTATTCAGATAGGTCTTCTTGGACAAGTTATAGGGGAATTCACACTTTGGGTAAAGTCTGTGATTAAACTGCTAGGTCATTACTAGGTGATATCACCTGAGGAGCCTCCTGCAGAGACAAGCTACCTCAATGTCATTGTAATTATTGCTATTTCCATAATGCTATTTTCCAGTCATTTCAAAGGTTTTTCCACATGCCACCACAGGATCATAAAATGTTAAAGCTTTAAATCACCTTAGAGATGTTATCATCCAACTGCTGTATTTCACAGATTCAACCCTCAAGTTTTATAATTAAATGTCCTCGCAGAATATACAAATTTTAAAAATTTCAGACGTTTTGCATCTATTCCTTTTGGCACTCCTCTACTTCCATACTCCTTGTATGGACAGTGTTAGGCATATTTAAGTTCAGAGTGAACTGAAGTTGGAAAGGAAAATTAAGTACAGCATTAACTTTGGTTTTGTTCCTTTTTTTAATTTGATTTTTAATGTCTTGGAAGAAAGAAGAGTATGAAACAAGGGGTAAAACTACTAACCAAAGGACAGAACACACTTCTTACATTGATTTTGCTTTCCTTGCCAAGGAGAATGACCATTAGATTAAAAAAGGCCATAACGGAAATGACTAATATGGAGTCCACATCATGGATTTTGTAATCGAATGACCTAGATTTGCATTTCCACTACTTCCTTCTTTTAGGCAGCTAGGTGGCGCCATAGTGCACTGAGAAAGTCCTTCGCCTAAAAGCGCTAGGGTCTCCCACTGCATCATGAGTCATCTCCAGGCATCCTGATGAATGTCTGACTGGATCCAGAAGGCTCTGAAGGAGAAAGTGAGACTGGGGACCTTGCACAGCCCTCCCTCACTCAAATCAAAGTCAACTGCAAGTCATGTCGTCATTTCCCTGATGTTATGGTCCTCTTCAAAACCAAAAGACAAACACAGCAACAGAACACTGATGATAATATTTGAAAGATCATAGGGCAGTACCCTAGGATTAGACAATGACATATGCTCTTCTGATTTCCAAAAAAAAGAGGAGAAAATGGCCAAGAGTAGTGGTACTTCTGCATGAGGATACTTTGGAGCCATGTATTCTGGTATTTTCTAGGTTTAAAAAACAGTTGATGACAGCAGTTATAAGTAGAGAAGGAAAAGTAAGCAAGCTATAGGCTGTGGTTGGAGTGGAGAGAGCCTGGTGGAGTATACTGTATAACTTCCCTGAACCCAGGAATCTGAAAGGCATGATGCCAATGCCAGAGCCAGGGTTAGAAACATGAAAATCTTCCATGTGCCTCAAAGCTTCAGCAGGGCTCCATAAGCAGAAGGCATTGGATCCTGTATGTTTTCTTTTAAACCACTGAGCTTTTTGTTTTGAAGTAGCTATGTTAACTACATCCAATATACAGGATAGGTTAGGAGGAATTAAGTGGGAAGGAAGGAATAGATTATAATTCCTCTGAAACCTGTCAGGGGTTGTACCCGTTTGTGTAATGGAGTCCCCAAAGATGGCTCTATTTAAAGATTATTCCATTCTTGGTTTTTTTTAATTATTTTATAAACTCAAGAATTTATTAAGTAAATGCTTTCCTCTGCGATTTGTGGCTCTTGCACAGACTGTGAACAAAGTGATACACCAGTGGGAGTGTGGGTTATGATTTCCATAATTAATTGCTCCAAACATTCCACAGTGGAAAATAGCTAGGGCGGGGTGGCAGAACCTACCACATGTGACACTCTAGGTCCTTGGGTGCGGCCTTTTGTCCAAGTCCAAGTTTTATAGAACAAATCCTTTTGTTCTATAAAAGTGAAGGTGATTTGGTCTGTGAATTTTGGATTCAGTCAAAAGGCTGCACTTGAGGACCTAGAGGGCCACATGTGGCCTTGAGGCCAAAGGTTCCCCACTCCTGATGTTGCTAGGGGTTAAGGGAGATAGAATTCTCTGGGAGACTTCAGGAGGCTTTTGCTATTGAAATGCATTGTATAACTGGTTTTTTTTTTCATGTTGATTATTATCTAGGTCATTGTCATTATCATAGCTAATATTTTTATACCACTTACTATGTGCCAGGTACTGTGCTAAGTGTTTTACAAATATTATCTCATTTGATACTCACAGCAACTCTGAAAGGTAAGTGTTATGTGTCCAGATGAGGAAACTAAGGGAAACAAAGGTTAAGTGACTTGCTTAGGGTCACATAGCTAGTAAGTGTTTGAGGCTGGATTTGAACTCAGGCCTTCTTGATTCTAGGCCTGGCATTCTATCCATTGTACTACCTAGATGCCCCTAATATAATGTGAGTGTTCTTTCTCCTGTACTGTACACCACACTTTGACCTCTGCTTTTGAATGTATCCCTCTCCTCTGTCATTGGCCAACTGTCCCCTGTCATTTATTGCCTGACTCAAATTTGCCTGCCATCTAGGTGTTAAAGTACAAAAGGGCTTCATAAAGCAGAAGAGGTTAAAGACCTCTGATCTATATTTTCTTTCTCTGCTTTTATCTTTTCCTGATTTAGGCATTAAGGACTTATTTTTCTATTTTAGCAAAAAGTTTATGTCAAATTAATTATTATAGTTATCCCTTCCTCATCTCGATTTTCTCCATCTCAGTTTTTTTTTGTTGTTTGCTTTTTTTTTTTTTTTGAGGGGGGAAAGCAGGGCAATTGGGGTTAAGTGACTTGCCCAAAGTCACATGGCTCATAAGTGTTAAGTGTCTGAGGCCAGATTTGAACTCAGGTCCTCCTGATTCCAGGTTCGGTGCCCTATTCACTGTGCCACCTAGCTACCCCTTCATCTCAGCTTTGATATATTGTGAGTCAGCATATAAAATTAAATGGGAATTTTGGGGTAGAAATTTTGTAGAACTTTTGTAGAAGCCACAGACAACGCATGAAGGCCAGTAGATGACACAGAAAAAATTTAGAAATTCAGAAATTGATAAAATAAATGCATAGTATTCTACAACATCAACACATTTTATCTTTTAATACCATAAATATGCACAATTTATTTTTAAAGTTAAAATAAGGAAAAAATTTAAAGTTTTTGAAAAAATATGAAAGCCAGCAAATTACAACAAAGGCTGCTACATTTTACATGGGTTTTCCAAATCATGGGGGCACTTCGCCCTAAAATACCTCCCATCATGATATGGATGGGGTAACTATATTTGAATATCTGATTGAGTTTGCTCGCTAATCCATATTATCTTTAAAGTTCTTTCTAGGTCTAGTAGCCTATGCTTTTATTTTCTTCACCTTTGACTTTTAATAACCAAATCATTCAAATCCAAAAGCTATTTAGTGTCTACCATATAAGGCATTTTGCTAGGTACTAGTGATACAAACACAAACCAAAAATAGGTCCATGTACTACTGGAAGGGATGCAACTTTCCCAGATAGGTCTATAGAGAGATTGATTTGAAGAAAAAGAGGAAGGCGACAAAGTCAAATTTCACTAATGTTTGTGGTAGGAAAAATACTTCTAATATGTTTAAAGTGGGTATTTCAAGGTTTAATTAGTAAATGAATAAATCAGAGGTTCCATGGCATAGAGGATAAACAATTTGCACTGGAGTCAGGAAGGCCTGAGTTCAGTATTACTTGTGATACATACTGGTTTTATGACCTTGGTCAAGTCACTTAATCTTTCTAGGAATCTAGGAAACTCTTTTGAGACTCTCAGTTGCAGGGAACATGTTGACCTGCATTGGTTGTCTCTACTTAGAGCTTCTAACACTGGTGAATCACAGGTCTGGCTCAGATGAATAAATAGAAACAAGTTATTTGAGAATTTCAGATAAAAATGGCTTTAGAGAAATCATGTAATCATATTCCCTTATTACTATCCTCCTCCTCCTTTAAAATAGCCCAAATTAAATTTTTGTGGTTCAGCGCACACAAAATTTACATTTTTTTAAAAGCAAATTGCTTTAAAGGAATTTGCAAAGGAACTACTTTTCTTTTTAGATTATTATTACATTTATCTCTAAGAAAATGCTTTCTTTTCCAAAGGGTCTTACTCATCAAATTTGTTGTAGACCTTAATGAAAAATCTTTACTCTCTCCTTTTACTACCTTAATGATGCTGACTTAGCACTTATTAACACTCTTTGAAAAAAAGTCTGAAGAATTTGAAATAGTCTAAGGCCGGTAGCTGACAACTGCATTTGCAACTCCAGAGTTCTACTGGTATTTCTACCCATTTTCAAGTGGCTAGAAATGATAATATGGTACATTTTAATAACACTTTGTCATTTAAAAAATAACTTTAATGGAATATTACTGTGCCATAAGAGATGATGAGCTCAGTGGTCTTAGAAAAGCATGAAAAGGCTTGCATTGAAATGAGGAGCAAAGGGGAGGCTAGGTAGCACAGTGAATAGAGCACCAGCCCTGGAGTCAGGAGGACCTGAGTTCAAATCCTACCTCAGACTCTTAACACACACACACACACACAAAACCTAGCTGTGTGACCTTGGGCAAGTCACTTAATCCCAACTGCCCTCCAAAAAAAAAAAAGAAATGAGGAGCAAAGTGAGCAAAACCAAAACCATTGTATACAGTAACAACAATATTGTTTTAAGAACAACTTTGAACAAATAAATTATTTTGACCATTCTAAATACATAAATTAAAAATAAAGGACATATGAAAGAGATATTATCTGTGTCTAGAGAAAGAACTGATAAATAGAAGTATGTATAGAATAATTTTATGTATATGTACCTATTTTTGTCTAATGCTAGCCATCTCTGGGGTAAAGGGGGAAGGAAGAAAAAAAGAGAAAAAAATAAATTTGTGTGGTAACTTTGTTTTATATTTGGAGGGAATAGCAAGTTATACATGGTAGATTTGTAGTTTGATGTGCAGTAATTTTTAAAAATGTATTGTGTTATGAAAATACTTGTTTTGTTCCAAATTTTCTTGAATTGAAAATAAAATGAGATTTTTTAAAAAGTGACTTTACTGTACACTGTCTCAGTTGATCCTGAAAACAATCCCATTTTGATAGAAGAACTGTCACTCCCTACTTTACAAATGGAGATACTGAGTGGCAGATAGTTTCAGTGACTGGCTTAGGAATCAGAGAAATTGGGTTCAAATCTAATCTCTATCACTTACTATGTGACCTTGGCCAAGACTATTAACTTCTCTGGGTTTCAGTTTTGCCTGATCTATAAAATAAAACGGCTTGACTAAGTGACCTCTGAGGTCCCTCCAACTCTAAGATTCTATATGGATAAGGGAAGTATTCTTGTTATTTTTATTTCTTATTATTATTATCATAATATCTACTTTATTCCTGCTCCCTTCTCTCCACTCTATACAACCAATACCTTGGTACAGGCCCTCACCTAGACTGCTTTTAATAGCCTTCTATTTTCTCTCTCCCAGTTCATCCCTTCTCCCAACCATCTTCCAAAATAGCTGCTTAAATAAATTTCCTAATGCATAAGTCTGACCATGTCATTTCCATGCTCAAAATCCTTCAGTTTCTCGCCAATGTAGAGATGATAAAACACAGAGCTTTAGCTTGGGCTCCAAGGCCCTCCATCATCTGGCTCCCATCTACTTTCCCAGCCTTACCTCTCTTGGTCACAAGAGTCAAACTAATGGTCCAGTCTGTATAAATTCTGAGTATGGCTCAACCGGATTAAAATGTAATTGGGAAATTTTTAATAAAATAAATAAAAATTCAATAGAACATAGATATTGCTACTATGCATTTTTCTAAGTTAATGTGAGGCAGCAGGTATCCTTATGTATAGGTTAGCAGCCCCTGTTTCTATTTGACTTTGACATCACTGCTGTAGGTTATAGTGAGATGAGACAACTAACCATACTCCCATACTCTCTCCTGCTTAGGAATATTTTTCACTATGCCTGGAAAGCATGTAACTCCTCATTTTTACCAGGAAGAGTGAGGAAAGAAGAGGTGGGGGAATGAAAGAAGAGAGCGGGAAAAGAGGGAAGAAAGAGGACAAGAGAGAGGAAGGGAGAGAGAAAGGGGAGGAAAATAGAGAGGGGAGGGAGAGAGAAAAGAGGGGAGGGAGAGAGAAAAGAGGGAAGGGAGAGAGAAGAGATAGAAATAGAGAGACACAGAAAGACAAAGACTAAGAGAGACATAGTGGGAGAGGAAGAGGGAAAAGAAAAGAGAGATGGAGAAGTTAAAGAGAGGAAGGGAGAAAGGAAAGAAGGGAAAGAAAAAGAGGGAAGAGATAGAGATACAGAAAGATACTCAGAAAGATAAAGACAGAGAGTCTGAAAGAGATAATGGGAGAGGGAGAAGAGGAGAGAGATGGAGGAGGGAAAGAGAGGAAGGGAGAGAGGAGAGAGGGGAGGGAGAGAGAGGGAAGAGATAGATACTCAGAGAGATGCAGAGACAAAGACTAAGAGAGAGGTAGTGGGAGAGGAAAAGGGAGAAGAGAGAGATAGAGGAGGGAGAGAGGAAGGAAGAGAGGAAAGAGGGAAAGGAGAGAGGGAAGAAATAGAGAGATACAGAAAGATGCTCAGAGAGATAGAGAGGGAGAGGGAGAGGAGAGAGATGAAGGAGGGAAAGAGGAAGGAGAGCAAGGAGGAGAGAAAGAGAAAGGGGAGGAAGAGAGAAAAGGGGGAGGAAGAGAGAGGGGAGACAAACAGAGAGAGAAAGAAAGAGGCAGAGGGGAAGAGGGAGAGGGAAAGTAAGAGGGGAAGGGAGAGAGAGAAGGGAAGGAAAGATGGTCTAATGGACTTTTCACCTACTGTACTAGAAGTTAAAAAGCAATGAATTTTAATGCTGGTTCTGGTCCTTATGAGCTAAGGATCTCCTATACCAACAATCTTTGACAATTTCTTGAATGTTTCAAGTGACAAGAAATTCACTGTATCATAAGCTAGTTCATTCTATTCTCAAACAGCTTTAATGGCTTACAAAGCTTTCCTTATATTTAGTCTACATCTTTCTCCTCCAAGTTGACTTCTACTTATATGTTCTAATTCAATTATTCACTTTTTTCTAGAGTGTATTTAAAAAAAAAGTGATATCCACCCCTCCCTCCCCCCTTTTTCTCTCGTTTGAATCATAGGAGCTAGAGCTGGAAGGAATTTCAGAGATCATTTATTCTAACCCTTCCCCACATTGGTTTTAGGGATGAAGAAAAGGAGACAGTGAGTTCCCAAGGTAAACCGCAACTAGTAAATGGCAGAGCCAGAATTCAAATTGAGGTTCTCCAAATTCAGTTTTGTTTTGTTTTCTTCATTTATTCCTCTTTTCTTAGACTCAGCAGGAATATATATTTTTTAAAATGTTTATGCAATATACACAATTGAGTCGTTTAGCCTCTGTGACTGATAAAAGCTTTATGAGCATTTGATCTTCCCCCCCCCCCAAAGGCATTCTCAAAGTAGTTAGACATTTGAAAATGATTTTTAGTAGCTAGAACAGTTGGCATGGCCCTTTGGCCATTAAATGCCTTTATTTTAGAATTCTGCCTTTTCCCTCCTTGTTCTTCACCTCTCTTCTTTGTTCTGTATATTTAGGATTATTGGAGATTAGTGCTAAAGAGTGATTAATCTGCTTCTGAGGTCATAATAATACTGAATATCTCATATTTAAATATCCCTTTACATATTAGATGATACTGATTGAGCCTATTTCCCTCTCCCTTCATATGCACCCTTGCCTCCACCAACATTGCTTATATAGGCAAATGGGTATAAATAGCTGTGGGGTTTTTTCATGTTTTATTTTTTAATTTTTTTCTCTCTTTTCTTTGTAATGTCATTCTCAAGAATTTATCATGAAACTCAAAGAGTTCAAAGACACAATGAAAGATCTAAGCTATATATAAATTTCTAGCATATACCATTCATAAAAGAAAATAAAATGGAAGTAAAGCAGGTGTCCGTCAGTTTTGCAAAGTCTGACCAAATTGTGCTATGTGAATGTAAGGAGATATAATTGTGCCATAAGAAAAGACAAATTTGAAAAATGCAGAGAAACTTGGGAATATATCTATGAACCAATAGCCTTGTTTTCTTGTTGGAGAAACTGAGTCACAGAATGATTAATGGATTTAGTTAAGGTTTTGGTAGCACTGAAAATAGATACAAGGATTCTTTATTTTCATTTCACTGACCTAAATCCTGAAATATTTCTCCAAATAAGCATAATAGGTCACTTGCCAAGGATTTATTCACCGTTTAAATCTTTATTGAATGTAATGGGCTTAGAATAATGTCCTATGAAGATAATCACATTGTTACAGCTTAGTTCTAAAGTTCAAGTTATTTGAGTAGATTAAAATGAGTCATGAGTGGGGTATAACAGTTAGTCTTTTAAATTAATTTGTGCAGCAATGAATATATTTTCTTAAGAAGAAAGAGAAAAATGAAAACACTGTATCAGAATATATCTGAGAGCATTTGGGGAATCTGATATTAATTATTTTGAAAAATATTCTAATTAAAGGCATTATGCAATTTTTAAAAATTCAAAATTGGTCCTTGCTATTTATGTCTCCTGCTGGAAGATGATCATAAATGTTTCATTCTTCTTTATTATAAAAATGTTTCTTTTCTTTCATCCATTTATGTCTCATCTAATCTTGACATTCTTAGTGTTGCATTACTTAGATTTTTTAAAAATCAGTGTCCTAATAGCTAGGCACATAATAATACCAATAGTAATAGAAATAGTAATAATAATGTCAATAATGCAAGTAGGTGATGCAGGGGATAAAGTGTCAGACCTGGAGTCAGGAAGACTCATCTTCCTTAGTTCAAATCTGCCCTCAGATACCTACAAGCTGTGTGACCCTGGGCAAGTCCCTCAACCCTGCTTGTTTGGTTCCTCATCTGTAAAATGAACTTGAGAAGGAAATAGCAAACCACTCCAGGATCTTTGCCAAGAAAACCCCAGGTGAGGTCACAAAGAGTTGGATGTGACCGAAACAACTGAACAAGGACAAAAAATACTAATAGGGACTAGACCCTATTTCACCACTATAAAGAACTCCTTGGTGAGGAAATTCCATCCATCAATGTAGGTGTTAGCACCTTTTCCACAATTTATAGTCTTAGTGAGTTAAATGACTTATCCAGTACTAAATAGTCAATATCCTTCAGAGAATGAGAACTCAGGACTTCCTAGCTTTCTATCCACTATGTCATGCTTCCTAATAAAGAATATTAAGAATGTTGATGTGTATATCATGTTAAAATATAAGAACAAACATGATGAAAAAGAATATAAGATATATATGTAATTTAGTATAAATGCATATGCAAATGTATTATTGAAGATATTTATCAAGTGAATTCCCTCCTTATTTTGGGATGCTGTTTCTTATCTCTATTTGCCTCAGTTTTCTCATCTCTGAAATGAACCAGAAAAATAAAGGGCAAACCACTCCAGTATCTTTGCCAAGAAAATCCCAACTGGGCTCACAAAGAGTCAGACACAACTGAAATGACTGAACAACAGTGACAAATTAAAATCATCCTATAGTTTCACCTAATAACCAAGAAATTGGTAAAAAAAAAATGATGAAAATTAGAAATACTCAATTTTAGAGAGGTTCTGGAAAGACATGCACACTCAGTAATGAACTATTTGATGGAACTGTGAATTAGCACACTTCAGGAAAGCTAGGTGGCCCAGGGGATAGACCACTGAACCTGCTGTCAGGAAGACCCAAGTTCAAATTCAGC
The DNA here is from genome assembly GCF_028583685.1 of Petaurus breviceps papuanus. Classification (NCBI taxonomy): domain Eukaryota; kingdom Metazoa; phylum Chordata; class Mammalia; order Diprotodontia; family Petauridae; genus Petaurus; species Petaurus breviceps. Next base: position 4,191,059 of record NW_027187316.1, read on the forward strand.
ATTAGTCACTTATGTTGTGTGACCCTGAACAAGTCACTTAATCTCAGAATGCCTCAGTTTCCATAACTGCAAAATGGAGATGATAATAGTGCTTTCTTTCCAGGGTCATATTGAGGCTAAAACGAGGTAATACTTGTAAAGCACTTAGTTACTGTCACATAGATAAATGTCAATTGTTTATTATTATTATTATTATTATTATTATTATTATTATTATTGTAACAACCATTCTGGGTAGTAATTTGGAGTTTTGCAAATAAAGTGACTAAATTGACCCAGATATACCTCTACTGGAATATCTCAAAGAGGTCACTGACCAAAAGAAAGCCTTTAAATATACCAAATTATTTATAGTGGCACTTTTTATAGTATATAAATATTTATTGACTATGGAGCAAAGAACTAAAAAAAAATTCAAATCCCCACAGATTGAAGAATGCTTAAACAAATTATGGTAGATGCAAGTAATAGAATATTGCTATGTTTTAAGAAACAGTAAACTTGATAAGTATAGAGAAGCAGAGAAAGATGATGTGAACTGATACAAAGTGACTTAAGAGGAAATCAGCATGCCCACTTAGCACCACAATGTAAATGGAAATAACAGCCATCACAAAATGATTGAAACTGAATGCTATGGAATTATAATGACAAGGCATGGACTCAAAGAAGAAATATAAGAAGACAAATTCCCAAAGATCTGGGTCCATGGTTGTGGAACATTACATAGAATTCTGTTTCTGATTTACAGTAAGGCTAAAAACAATTGGATGACTGCATTAGGTTTGATGCTAATATAATAAGTCTCAGAATACCCAAGGATGGGGGAGCCAACCCAGGTTAGAAATGGAGATCACGATTCCATTATTGACCAACAGTGGTATCAAGCTTGTGTATTCATGTACACTGCTATACTTCCAACCTAGACAAGATAGGGAGATCCAATCACTATCATCCAATCCATTCCAAATCAATAAATATTTATTAGTGAAGTGCCTATGAAGTGACAGATGTCATTAAGTGCTGGAAATATAAATTAATAAAAAGAAGACAGTTCCTGCCCTCCAGGAGCTTATGATCCAATGAGAGAGACAACATGCAAAAGGAAGCAAGAAAGATGAAAGGGGAGTGGCCACCAGGAAGTCCTTGGCCAATAAGGCAAATCACTCTAGTTTCTTTGCCAAGAAAATCCCACATGGGGTCAAAGAAGAGTCAGACATGACTGTAATAAGAATGTAAATTTTGAAGATCTTCCATGCCCCTAGGCTAATGTGCACCTGAAGCCTGGGGTGGGAGGCTTGTTTTTCAGTAGATACTTCTTGATTGGCCAGTGAGTCAATAAGGTTGTTACATTCTCTGAGCCAGGAGAAGGCTATATAAGCCCTGATGTGTAGCTTTGTTTTGGGACTCACTTTGAGAAGTGTTCTGTGATTTGATCTGAATTCTGGGAAGCCGTTGTTGAGAGTCCCCCGACTTTGAAAAACCCAGAATGTGGAAACCCAGATGTTGACTGGGTATGAATGTAATGGTTGGACAATTTGGAAATCTGTCTACTTGATGTTTCTGTCTTGATAATTATGCCTGTATACTTTGAGGTTCAGGGTGCTGACCTTTTCTCCTGAACAAGGTAAACGATGTATGTCTGACTGATTAAAGTAAGCTTGTTAACCCATTTTGAGTTGCTTTCCTTTAACAAAGCAGATCCAAGAACCTGTGGTAGCTGCAAACCCTGAGGACGTGCTTGGGGTGCTTGCTGCTACAATGACTAAAATGACTGAACAACAACAAATAGAGATAAGGAATAGATCTGTGATTTCACCAGTATAAGGAACTCCCAGATGATGCGAAGTGGAGTCCTGAAAGTCCTGCCCTTTGTAAAGGAAGGCACAGGGAGTTTAGCACTCTCTGCTCCAGTCCTCCAATTAGAGGAGAAAGGAGGTTGAGGGAGGTAGTGTCAATAAGGCTAGAGATAGCAGCATGGTGGTGAGTTTAGAAGTGATGAGTTTATCCTAGGAGGGACATCTTGTTTTGTGGTGCTGAAACCAGACAGAGTAGGAGATGCAAAGTGGAATTGTCAACATCAACCCCGCCCCCCCCACCACCATCATTATCATAATAACAGATGTACTCTTATTTTCTATAGATTTACTGAGATGTCTAGATAATTCTAGTGGTAGATGGGATGACAAGGATGATATGCATTCCCTCATGTGTTTTTTTTTTATTTCTTCTCCTTGGTATTTATCTTTTGAGAGTTTTTCATTCTATATACTTTGGAAGTTAGGGTGTCCAACAACATTGATGAAAAAATTGTTCTTGCATTTTTGTGTGGTGAATGTTCTATCAGGGCATAATAGTTTGATCTGTAACAATGCTATAATCCAGTAGGGAATTTTTTTTGGATTATCAAAGATACCAAAACCACCATCTTGTTTGTTCAATTCAGTCATTTTTCAGTCTTGTCCAACTCTTTGTGACCCTATTTGAGGTTTTCTTGGCAAAGATAATGGACTAGTTTGCTATTTCCTTCTCCAGCTTATTATACAGATGAGCAAACAGGGTTAAGTAAAGGCCCAAGGTCACATAGCTAATAAGTGGCTGAGGCCAGATTTGAATTCAGAAATATGAGTCTTTCTGACTCCAGGCCCACATTCTATCTCTTACACCATATTTGTCACCTGTTTATGAAGAATAGTGAGTATGGTTTTCAGTTGGTGCTAACATTTTGGCCTGTGCAATGATATGTTAGCAGTACTGTTTCTTTGTAATATTGCATTAATCTCTAAGTCTGGGCTACTTAAGAATGAACTTTCTGGTAGCAAAGACCAAATCCAATAGTGCTATAATGACTCCCTCCATTTCTTTCCTTTTTTTAATAAAATTTTTCTTGACCTCTTCCATTTCTGTTATCAGTCATTTGTTCAAAAATATTTCTTTGTTTTATTATTGTTATCTTGTTTTCATCTTATTTTATGACATTTAGATCAAAATAGTCCTGGAAAAAGTTGCTATCTGGCTATTATTCTTTAATGCTCTTTGAATTGTTGTTCAGGTGGGTAAAATGATTGATTATCATACTTAAACACAAGCAATGGGATTATCATTATTATTAGATATTGACTAATAAATAGAACTAGAGATTAATTGTCTGACTTCTTTCCCATTCTATCACATTCAACTGGATTGAGAAATTTAGACTCAGAAAACACTTGAGGATAAGGGACTTCTCTGGACCTTGAGTCTCTGATACTCTTTTTCACTCACACTGATACAATTTCTCACCACCCTTTTGTGCCTTGAAGGTCTGGAGAAGACAAAGGAACATCTTCTTACTTCCTACCCATTTCAAACCTTCTTTTCTTGTATCAGCTATCCCCCATATGCATAATTGTATGACTCTGCCTTGTGAAGCCTGACTTTTATTTCCAATGTCCATTTGTGTTTTTCTCACCAGGAATGAAGGGAGAATCTTATTTCATTGGAATGAGAAACCCTGGGCAATATGGTCACCTCTCAGAAGATGGAGGACTTTTCTTACTATACTGCATAGATAGAGACTGGGATATAACGAGATGTCTCACAGAAGAAGCCTTCCAAGCAATAACTGACTTCAATGACCTCCCAAATGCTCTATTTGCCTGCAACGTTCACCAGTCAGTATTTGAAGGAGAAGCCAGTAAGGTAGAAGCGCTTTTTTAAAAAAAAGTTTATAAGACCTGATAGTGCCATGATATTTTTGGAGGACTTTTTGTTCTAATTTATATGTGATCTCAAAGAAAGTTCTTTTTGAAACGTTTGGATTGTTGACTTCTGAGTATACACAGGAGAATGAAAAGATTATTTTTTTTTTGTTACCTGTTAATTGTTAGAAACCTCTGAGTTGCTGCTCTGTGGAATAGATTTTGTTAAGCTGTCTCCAGAGTATCAGCAATTAAAGGACAACTATAGCAGATGAACTAAGAAGGACAAAATATTTTAAAGAACATAGACTAAAAGAAATTCCTTTTAGGGTAGGAAGTAGGCTTTCTTGGTATTTCAGTTAAAAAATCTCTCTTCCTTGTCCCTTATCCAGCCTCAAACAGAAATGTGACTTCTGCCTCCAAGTTATCTGATAGCCAATTATCCAGCTTTTGGGACAGGCCCCACCATCTATATTATAAAGGACTTGTCCATAAAATCTAACTCAATTTTGCATCAGCTTTTTTAAGATTTCTAAAGTATTTCTCACCCAACAGTATTATTAACCCCATTTTGTAGATGAGGAAAATAAGACTCAAGGAGACAATATTACTTACTTAGTGTCATACAGCTAAGGAAGTGTTGGATCCAGGATCGGAAGCTGTGTCTTGGTCCTTGGCAACATAGTGTAGAAAAAAAAAATATCCTGGATTTTGAGTCAGAAGATCAAGGTTCAAATCTTGATTCTACTACTTATCAGCTGTATGACTTGGGCAAATCTCCTCACTTGGCCTCACTTCTCTCATCTATAAAATGAAAACGCTTGACTAGGCGGTCTTTATACAACCTTTCCAGCTCCAAACTTTGAGCAATGTAACTCTGAGTTCTCTCCTCCATGAAATATTACTTGAAAGTAACTTGGGAAAGTATGGTCAACATAGGTAGAGAATTCATATCAGATCATATAATCAGTTCTGCTATATCGATGATGTATTCATTTTCAAAAAGCACTGAGCTATTTAAAACTGGAAGCAACTAGATGTCTCAGTGGATAAAGCACTGGGCCTGGAGTCCAGAAGACCTGAGTTTAAATCTACCCTCAGACACTTACTAGCTATGTGACCCTGGGCAAGTCACTTAACCTTTGTTTTCCTTAATCCTCTGGAGAAGGACATTGTAAACCACTCCAGTATCTTTGCCAAGAAAATTCCATGGATAGCATTGGTGTGCATTTAGGGTTGGGGTTAGGGGATCATGAAGAGTCAGACATGACTCAACAACAATAATGCAATTGATCAATAAAAGCAATAGAAATTATAGGGAAAATGAGGTTAAGGGTACAATGCTAATAAAGAAAAAAAACCTTCACTGGTTGCACATTAAATAAAAATAAAAAGATAGGAACCTCATCTAAATGATAGTACAGTTTTATGTTTGTTAAAAGGTTAAGAAACATAAATATTGCAATAAATAGTGAACTTGTCTATAGCCTCCTGCTGATGATTGACCTACGCTCCAGGTTGCAAGAGGCAGTTGGGCAGGTGGAAACTCCAGACCTTCGGCCGGAAGCTATGGCAGAAGTGGGTAGGTAGAGGTAGAGTGGGAGTGGTGAGGACCAGTGCTATGTAACTGTTCCTGCACCAGAAGATACACAAAAAATAAGGCACTTCACCTTGTCAAAGACCTGAAGTTTGCTTGTAGAAGTGGGTGTAGGAAGAAGGGTTGCCGCGCGTGATTTATTGTGAAGTGTTGTTACTTTCTGAATGTTCTCTCTGTTTCTCTCCAAAGAAAACATGCATAAACAAATTAGAAATCTGAGTTGTGTTCAAAATGCTCTCTAATATATTGATCAAGTTGAAACAAATTCTCGTTTTTTAAGTACATTATGGCAGAACTGACTGTAGTGAAAAAAATGGCATTCATATCTTCAGTGGCTCTCTATCGCCATTCAAGTAAAATATCAATTTCTTAGCCTGATCCTTCGATCTCTTTGCAGTGTGGCTTGCACTGATTTGGGGGGAAATTATTTCATATTTTTATCTTTTACTCTACTTTTGTTCAACTAGTAGTTGTTCCCTAAGCTCAACATTACATTTCCTCTCTCTATGACTTTGCAGCAAACTATTCTCTGAGCCGGGAACGTACTTCCTACTTACCCAGCTTTCTTTAAGGCTCACCTTGGGTGCCATTTCCTACAGGAAGCCTTTCCTGAGTTCCCTTTCCCTCAGTTGTTAGACTTTCTCCTTCCTCTATTTATCTTCTATTTACTTACCTGTATAAATACTGTATCTCCTGTTAGATTGCATATTCTTTAAGGACTTTAAGAACTGTTTATGTTCCCTGGGCCTAATGAAGGGATGGGGAACCTATGGCCTTGAGGCCACATGTGACCTTCAAGGTCCTTGGGTATGGCCTTTTAACTGAGTCCAAGTTTTACAGAACAAATCCTTTTATTGAGGGATTTTGTTCTGTGAAATTTGGATTCTGTCAAAGGGCCACACTTGAGGACCTAGAGGGCCACGTGGGGCCTTGAGATCTCACATTCCCCACCTCTGGCCTAATGTAATGCCTTGTATATAGTATGAACTTAATGAATATTTGTTGAATTGAATTGAGTCAAATTGCAATTGTAAAAATATAAAGCCTAAAGAAGTTGACAAGAGTTTGCCCAGGATTTTTTTAATATTTTGGGCAATGAATTTAAATACTGATGTTTGGAAGTAATTAGAGAATAAAATATAATAAAGATGCAGCAAAGTGTTCTGGAGAGATGTTGGTTTGGGAGTCAGGAAGTCCTGGGTTCAAGTCATATATATGGGCTGTGTGACCCTAGGAAAGTCACTTCACTTGTTTTGTCCCAAGTAACCATCTAAGACTCTAAATTGTTGAATTGTTAAAGATCTGTCTGCACAGGTAGGGAGACAGAAGAGAATAAACATTAATATGTAGCACGTACTATATGCCAGTCCCTCTGCCAAGCACTTTTTTGCAAATATTATCTCATTTGAGATTCTTGCAACAATATTATCCCATTTTACAACTGAGGAAACTTAGACAAGCAAAGGTTAAGTGACTTACGCAGAGTCAGTCACACAGTTAGTGTCTGAAGCACATTTGAACTCAGGTCTTCCTGACTGCAGACCCAGCTTTCTAGTCACCTCACCACTAGTTCCTTCTCTAGCTGGTATGGAGAGTTTCCCTATTGGGAGCTCCATATACTCCATGACCACGGGATGGTCAACCCCCCAAATATATATAATACATTTTATATTGTATATACTATATTATAAATATATTATTATATATCATGTCATTATATGTTAATTATATTATTAATTAATTAATAATTATATGTTATATATGTATATACACACATTTATAAATTTACAATTTTAAGAGACATCAAATCCCACAGCCTTGTTTTAGAGTTGAGGAAACAGAGAGGGATGTTGACTTTCATGAGCAGAGATGGCAGAGCCAGGATCCACTTCCATTGTCTCTGACTGTAGATAACAGTTCTACCTTCTCTCTGTCCCTAACTGCCTTTCTGGAGGTGGTCCCCTGTTTCACTTTCCCTTCCATTCATCAGGAATGAAAACGAGGTCATTCCCTTTGTCCACATGAATAATCGGGGAGAGAGCAATTTGAGGAATACCACCAGAATCGAAGAGGGCCTTGAAAAGGTTGGATAGGTGGAATAAGCAGAGGAGAGACAAGATGGAGAGAAGGGATTTTTGCAGTAAACAAGTAGTCACATCTATTAAAGCTAGCTACAAGCCAGACATTTGAACCTTGGCCTTAATTTTACTATATATAAACACTTTGAGAGAGGAGTAACATGTTTGTCAGACAAAAAAGGGGGGGGGGGCGGGGTTGAATCTACTGAGTGACCCAAGCTGTGGAAGAATTGAAGTTTCTTGGAGTTCTGGGATGCCTGTGTCTTAATACACCTTTATATCCTGGATGTCTAGGCCCACCTATACTCCTTCTTATATCTCCCATCTTCCCTGCCTCATTTGTACTTTTATGTAAATGCTCTTTGCAGGGTGACAGCTAATTCTGATATTGTCATATCCATCCTGGTAAACCAATTACATTTTCTTCCCTTTATTAATTTTTAAAAATTACTGATATCTTTTGGTTTTTTTCTAAATTTTAATTCTAACTCTAAATCCCCCTTCCCTACCTAGCTTGCTATCCTTTGTAACAAAAAATTTTTTTAAAGAGAGAAAAAAAAATTGAATTTCAGTAAAATGAATCGGCGTATCAATTGACTCTGACAATGTCCCAAACCTATAGTCTCTGCCTTTGCAAAGAAAGGAGAAGGGACAGCTGGATGGTGCAGTGAATAGAGCACCAGCCCTGGAATCAGGAGGACCAGAGTTCAAATCCAGTCTCAGACACTTACTAGAGGTGTGACCTTGGGCAAGTCACTTAACCCCAATTGCCCTCCAGAAAGCAAAAAAAAAAAAAAAGACATCTGAACCAGGAATTTCAGTCATTATTTTGAGCTCTTGGAGAGTTATTTGGGGTCTGGGGAAGAGCGATGAGCTCATTAACTCTCATATAACATAACAAAGGCATATAACTTTCTCTGTGAGAAGGACTAGTTACCCTTAATGATTGCCAGTAAAGGCATATGGAACATGCAAACATTTCTATGGGCTATGGTGACCAGTACCATTTTCCACAGCGTTGTCCAGAGACTCAGGTGGGGTGGGAAGAGCATATGATGGTTAGGGTCAGCAAAAGGGGGGTATGTGAATTACTAGAGTTGGAGGATACATAGGCAGAGTCTATTTTTGTCTACCTACTTTTGAGACTATTAGTCTTGGGGTCTGGTCATATTTCAGATCAGTATAATATCAATACAGTCACCTTTCCCTCATTTGCTTTAAATAGTGACGTGACCATTTTTGCTTAGTAGCCGGTTTCATAAAACTGAAGTCAATAGCACCCAGTGATAACATCCTCCCACCCAGATGGAGGACCTTCTCCAACCCCATTTGTTTTCGTGATTGATGTGAATCAAAATAGTTAAATATAAAGGATAGATGCTATATTGTGATTTCTTTAGTATCGCTAACTCCCAGGTGAGGAAAATCCCTCTACCAATGCAGGTAAGAACCATTTTGGTGATTTATAGTCTTGTAGAGTTACCTAAAGCACTGGGAAGTGAAGTAATTTTCCCACAGTCAGGAAGCCAATATATATCTGAGAGACAGGGTCAAAAATGGAATTCTTTACAAATAAAGGTAAGAAACAGGAAGCGGCCTTTTATTTCACATTAAAGATGCCTACCAGAATGAATGACTTATTGAAAAATCATTTATTAAATACATTCTATATTCCAAATGTCCTCCTAAATACTGGGAATATAATTATAAGAAAATGAAAACAATCCCTTATATCAAAGAGTTTACATTCTGATAGTTTTGAAAGTTATAAAGATGGAAAACAGAGTCACAAAGAGTAGACTGATACAGCCTTTCTGGGAGTCCATTTGAATATGGTTCCAGAACTGGAAAGTGGGAGAAGAGATAGCAGAGGATACATAGTTTGGAAAGGCAGCTTGTCAGAAGATGGTAAGGGACTGAAATGAATGGCTGGAGGCAGGCAGGGGGAGGGCAAAGAAGGGGGCACAGTTCTGTCCCGGAAAAGATTAAATCCCCCAGGGAACCTTTAAGTGGTGGTATAAGGTGGCTGCTGAGAAGATAGCCCTGGCATGGAAGCAAAGAGAATGATGGAGTATCCCAGGGTGCTCATTTTATGCCCACTAGATAGGGAGTAATTGAGCTGTCCTTTGTAAGGATCCTGGCATTCATTTCCAGTTTGTCAGGGACAGAACAATGTGAGATTCATTTTAGTGTGGGATCATTGCGACTTTTGCTAGCACATACTTCAGCGTGGCTTTTTAGGGTCCAGATGGTTGGGATTTGTTTATATAACACCAAGGAGAAAGTGGAGCTAGAGGAAATTGGCGGCTGAAACTGATAAGTACAGATTGCTGTTTGTATGCTACAGCTTGGGCATAAATATTTTTGTATGAAACAAATTTAGATTTGGGATATTCATAGCTTCCAAGTCTTCAAAAGATACTAGGGCTCATTCCCCTTCAATGAAATTCCAAATTACTTTTCCTTTTGTGATCCAGCTGAGGAGTAGAATGAATAATGTGGTAGGTGAGTATAATAATAAATTATATTTTTATAAAGCTTGCAGGATTACAAAGTCTTTGCCTCACAACTCTGCGAGGCAGGGAATATGAGCCTCATTATTCATTTTTACAGATGAGGAAACTGAGACAAAGAATGACTTCCTTAATGTTTTATAGCTATTAAATGGCAGAGCCAGGATTCAAACCCAGGTTTCTTATAACTACTATTTTTAGGGACATGGTAGGAAGTCACCCATGTATTTTCTAGCAATTATTTTTTTAACTTATGCTTCACAAGAAACACCATCAATGCATGGATTTGTTGAGGCAGTTCAGTGATTTGGGATTCCAAAGGCCTGTGTTTAAATCCTCCCCTTAGGCTTTTATAGCTGTGACTGTGGGCATCTAGGTGGTAAAGTGGATAGAATGCGGAAAGAACTGAGTCTTAATGCTTTCTCAGATAGTTACTTCCTGTGTGGCCCAGGGCAAATTGCTTAATTTCTATATGCCTCAGTTTTCTCATCTGTAAAAAAAAAAAATCATAGGGATAATAATAGCACCCAGTTCAAATGATTGTAGGGAAAATAAATGTGAAAAAATTTGTAAAGCACTTTGCAAATTTTGTGGTTCAGTTATCTCCAGCTCTTTGTGACCCTGTGGACTATACTGTCTATGGGCTTTTCTTGGCAAAGGTACTAGAAATGATTTGCCATTTCCTTCTCCAGTGGATTAAAACAAACAGAGATTAAGTGACTTGCTCAGGGTCACATAGCTAGTTAAGTGTCTGAGGCTGGATTTGAATTTAGGTCTTCCTTATTCCAAAGCCCAGCAGTCTATGCACTGAGTCATTTAGCAGCATCATAGGCAAATGGAGTCTAAGTGACTTGCCCAAGACCATCCTGACTCTAGGCCCAGGACTCTATGCACTATGCCACCTAGCTGTCCAAACACATTATATGCAGGATAAATTAGAAATCAACAGAGAGAAGGAACTAGAATTAAGGGGTCATGGGACAGACTTCCTATAGATGAAGGTTGTGTTTGAGCTGAGTCTTGAGTGAAGGCAGGGATTCTAAGAGTGGGGATAATCGAGTACATTGGGTGCGTCTTCTCTGGAGCATTCATAGAAGGACATGGACAAGAAATATATAGGAAAAGAAAGGACAAAGGAGTCGCTATCTGCCCTGGTAGAGGAAACTGCCACACCAAAGCGACTCTAGGCCCACCAAAGTCTTACTAATCTCCTCTAGGCCTTCCCTTTACTTGACTGAATTTTGATTTAATTGTTATTTATATAACTACAGCCTCTCTCATACAACTAGAACCAACCTAATCCCTATCCTTAGCCTTAGCCTTTTCTGATTCAGCACACACTTTAAAAGGAGATGAAAGGAAACCATTTCTCTCTATAGGAAGCAACAGCATAGTGTGGCAAATGTATTCTTTTACTTGTTTGTTAAAAAGACCTTGAGTACTTATGAAAAAAAGAAAGAAAGAAAGAAAGAAAGAAAGAAAGAAAGAAAGAAAGAAA
>NW_027187316.1:4232424-4282791 GCF_028583685.1 Petaurus breviceps papuanus
AAGGGATAAAGAGAGAGAAAGAAAGAAGCAAAGAAACAAAAAAAGACAAAAATGGCATCCTTCAGTGTTCCCAGTTCTTAATAGTGTTTGGCACGTAGTCATAAGTACTGTTGTAAATAATGTATATCACCCATTTGCTTATCTCTCTAATCAGTAAAAAGATGGAAGGAGAAAACTATACAGCCCTTGACATTATGGACTTTAAAATCTATTAGAAGAGTGACAGAGGCAAAGTATGACAAGGATACTAGAGAGCTGTGAAGAAAGGAAAAGGCATGAAAGAGAAGAAGGCATAATGGAGAAGATACAGACTTCTGATGATCTAATCCTATGACAGAAGAGTGTATGGTGTTGGATTGAAACTTTTATTTTGAGGCAGTCATGGCTAAGTGACTTGCCCAGGGTCACACAGATAATGTCAAGTGTCTGAGATCAAATTTGAACTCTGGTCCTTCTGAATCCAGGGCTGGTTTTCTATCCCCTATGCCACCTTGCTGCCACTAGATTGAAGTTTAAGAGTCTTGAGACATCTAGGAAGCAAATAGCAATTCATAGTCTGGAGAGGGGAGATCCAAAAACACAGTCCCTATTGGAGGAACCAATAGAGAAACAGTCTACTGTGTAAAGGAGATGGCTGCCAAGTTAACTTTGCTTCAGTTGGAAGCCAAAGCATTTGTTACTTTGGGTATATGCAGCTGTGATGTAGACAGGAAAGGACCTCTATTCCTCCATATACATAAAAGGGTAGCTATGTGGCACAGTGACCAGAGTGCTGGGCCTAGAGTCATAAAGACTCATATTCCTGAGTTCAAATCTGTCCTTGGACACTTACTAGTTGTATGACCCTGGGCAAGTCACTTAATTCTGTTTGCCTCAGTTTCCTCATCTTGGGGAAATGGCTGAATAAGTTGTGGTATAGGAATGTGATAGAATATTATTGTGCCATAAGAAATGATGAGCTTGCTGAGCTTAGAGAGATATGAATAGACTTGCATGAAATAATAAAGGGCAAAATGAGCAGAACCAAGTGAACACTGTATACAGTAACAATATTATTTTAAGAACAACTTTGAGTGACTAATTTATTTTGACTATTGTAAATACCCAAACTAACTACAAAAGACATGTGAAGAAAGACTATCTGTATTCAGAGAAAGAACTAATAAATAGAAATATGTATAGAATGGTTTTACATATATACATATTTATGTCCAGTGGTAGCCATATCTAGGGCAGAGGTGGGGGAAGAGAAGAAAAAAAGGAAAAAATAGTTACACAATAACTTTATCATATATTTAAAAGGAATAGCAAGTTGTGCTTAGTAGATTTGCAGTTTTATGTACAAACATCTTTCTTTTAATCTATCCCACTATGTTATGGAAATTTTTGTTTTATTTCTTAAGTTCAGAATAAAATAAAGGAAATTTAAAAAGAAAGAAAGAAAATGAGCTGGAGAAGGAAATGGCAAACCACTCCAGTATCTTTGCCAAGAAAACCCCATATGGGGTCATGAAGAGTCAGACACAAGTGAAAAACTACTGAACACCACATAATAAAAGGGAGGTCAAAGGCAAGGCCTTCAGAATAGAAGTTGCTGGACTAATTAGAAAAATCTTTATCTTGAAGATAAGTATCAAGTGGAGGGACCTATGGATGAAAAGGACAGGGAGCACTTGGGAAGGCAAGTCACTGTACCCCCTGAGCCTCAGTTTCCCCATCTACAAAATGATACTAGATGACTCCCAAGGGACCTCTAAGGTCCCTTCCCATTTTCATTCTATGATCCAATGCTTGTTTAATACTTTAAGTTTGCGCAAAGTTGAGCAATGTAACTTGTACTATGACATCTCCCACCTGCACGTTGTTTATTCTCTAAAATGTCCTTGCTCTGTGGAAAAGTTTCATAGTTCAGGTCATGCCTGAATTATCTTTATTTGCTGGACATAGTGGGCAGGGTGGGACAAAGAAGTATCATCAGGGAAGACAGAGAAAGCATGGAGAATGTCCTGACAAAGGGACATAGTCCTTGTCAATCCTTTTCACTCCCTCCTTTTTACTTTTCTATAAAAGAGAAATAGGAGAATTGCTGAGATTCATCATTGAAGAAGCCAGAGGGAGTGGAGTGAAGGGAACAAGCATTAATTACACACCTAGTATGTGTCAGAAATTGTATAAGTGTTTTATAAATACTATCTCAGGAGGTTGGTACATTTCATCACAGGTTCAGTGTCCTAGGAACATGTGTGTGTATATATATGTGTACACATACACATATATTATATGTTTGTATCTATATTGTATACACACAATATATGCATGTGTATATGCATACACATACATGTGTATACGTGTGTGTACCTATATGTAAATATACATATATAGGCTTTTTTCTCCAAAGTCATGTTTAAAGGGCATTGTTTAGTTTTAGGTGACATGAATAATAGCATTTAATTTTGTCTAGTATAAGGTAACAGAAGTAATGGCATTTAATTTAATCTAGTGTTAGATACCACAAGTAACGGGATTCAAATTACAGTTCAATCTCATTTAATGAAAGATGATATGTACAATTTTTTTCTTAACACATAGGCTCAATCAGACTAGATTTTTGCATTAGATGATTCTACAGACTTTGAAACAGTCTGTTAGTGGCCATTTGCTTAGAATACTTATCTTCTTAACTTGACAAAATAAAGTTTCTTCAATGGTCTCTGCTTCTCTAATCTTATTTTCTTGGTATTGTATTCTAGACCTACCATCCTTTTTCTCCCCTTTACTCTGCCTTGCTTTTCTCTTCTTTTCCTCCAAGAAGCACAGCCACCTTCCAGGCAATGTGGTTTGAAAGACATACAAAAACAAAAGCAAAAAAACAATCTCAGCTGTTATAAGCGTATACCTTGCTTCCTGGCTGTCAGCTCTAATAAGAGCAGCTGCTTCAAGGAGTCTGCCCTGCAAATGTGACAGGAACAAATTAAAAATGTCTCACACTTGCAGATGCTGTTGAAGTCTTTCCGTACATTGTTAGAGTACACTTTTTTTTACAACCAGTGCAAATTTCACTAGTACGGCATTTCTCCTCCTGCTTCTGCAGCTGCATTAAAGGTGTCTAAAAAGAAGCCTGCAAGAAAAAAATATATTATAGAAACTAAATATTATTATTACATATTATAATTATACTACATATCTTGTTATATTATGATATATTGTTCATGAAGGAAAAATGTTTACAAGAGCTAGCATGAACTCTGCTTTGGGGATTGGGGTAGGGAGATGCTCTGTATCCAGCAACAGTCAGCAAACAAACATTTCAATATTCAAAAAAGAAGAAGAAAAATGATAGTATAAAAGATAATGAACTATTATCTAGGGTGTTGCTGTTTTTTTTCTTTATCTTTTTTTAGAATTCTGATCAAAGCAATGACCAATCTTTACTTTAGAAGCAAGCCACTTACCTCTCCACTGAGAGGTAAAGGGAGGTGCAGAATGGGATATGTGATCTCAGACAAAACTAATGTGTTGGTTTTGCTTGATTATGCATTTTTGTTATAAGACCCTTCACTTTCTGTTCTATAGCTAAACCAAATCTCTCTTATGAATTCTAGTCCCAAACTGCCAGCTACCTGCTGGTTATTTGCACTTGGATGTGTTACCTACATCTCCAACTCACCATGAGTGATATTGAATTCAATATTCCTCTCCCCAGCTCTACACCGCTACCCTCTCCCTGCCCCCAAAATCCCCAAATAAATCCATTCTTCTTCTGCCCTTCCCTATTTCTGCTGAGCTTGCCATAATTCTTCTAATCACCCAAATTCACAACCTTAAATTTAGTCATCATGAATGCATTCTCTTCTTTACCCCTCCTACCAATCAGTTGTTTGGTTTTGTGGATTCTTTTGTTGTTCAGTCGTGTCTGACTCTTCATTACCACATTTGAAGTTTGCTTGGCAAAGATATGGAGTGGTTTGCCATTTCCTTCTCGAGCTCATTTTACATATGAGGAAAATGAGGCAAACAGGATTAAGTGACTTGCCCAGGGTCACATAGCTAGTAAGTGTCTGGGGATAGATTTGAAATCAGGAACGCCAGTATTCTTGACTCCCTTCCCCAAAGTCTATCCACTGCTCTACCAAGCTATGGGTTCTAATGCCACAAAATCTCTGCCATCATGTCACCTTCTCACACACACACTGACACAGACACAGACACACACACACACACACACTCACACACAGCTATCATCCTGATCTTTTTTTGTCTTCATTATTATTGTGGCCTCCTAGTTCAGCTTTCTGTTTCTTCCTTCCAAGCCTTTCCTTTTTCTAAGCCATCCTCTGTACAGCTAAGAAATTAACATTCCTAAGACATAGGTCTGACTATGTCACTTCCCAGGTCTAAATCCTTAGCAGCTTCTTTATTTCTGCTAAGATAAAATATAAACTCCTTATCCTAGCATTGAACGCCTTTTGTAGTCTAGTTCTTGTCTCTCTTTCTAGACCAGGGGTTGGCAAACTACAGCCCTGGGCCAGAAACAGGCTGTTTCTATGTTTTTATACAATCCCACTCGGAGCTAAGAATGTTTTTTTTTTTTACAATTTTATATACAGTTTTGTTGTATTTAAAAATGTTAAAAAATCATTCTGAATTGGGCTTGTATAAAATAGATGATGGATTATAGTTTGCTAAACCCTGTTCTATACAATTTAGTATTTGTGCTTTTCCCTGACAGTTTCAGGGTTTTGAAGTGATATTTGACTTAAGTTTTGCTATTATTCTTACCCTTTTTTAATTAAAATTATCGTTTTCTCTTTAATAGGTGATTGTAAAGATATCCTGAAGTCTTTGAATTGAATTATTTTGGTAATGTCTTCAGAAGATTTTTTTTTTATTTATGAAAACACATCTTTGATATAAGGGAATTGGAAAACATAATTTGATTGGCAAAATTTAATTTAGTATCACATATTATATATTTCATATCCCTGAGCAAACTTCTTAGCTTCTTCAGGCCCACATTTTCAAACCTATAAAATGAAAGGCTTGTACTAGGTGCCATCTAAATCCACTTCTGACTAAATTTCCTAAGTGACCTTTATCAGTGCATCTCAGGAAATTGTTCCCCCAAGGATCTTTCTATATGCCTCTTCTCAGGTATAACAATATATAATCCTGCTTTTCCTTTTGTCATTTTTTAATATCATTTTTATTTGCTGACTTTTGGATAGGCAGAACAATTTACTTTCACATCACTTTTGCCTTTGAGCTATCATTGAGGCCAAGCACACCACACTATGCGCATCAATTTCTCCAATTCATTTCTTTCAGACTAGTTTTGTTTCTGATATTTTATGAATGAAAAGAATGTTTCATCTTCAACTTAAACTCTAAAACATCTGAAGATTTGAAAACAAATCTTTTTTTCTACTCAATTTTGATACATCCCCTATAGACATTTTCTGAAACTCTATTTTCTATTCCTCTCTCTGATATTAAGCCTATAAGGTAAATGCAGTGCTTGAAAGAGCTGTGATCCTATAAGAAGCCATCATTGTGAGAAAGCTAGAATACTTCATTTACTTGACTTCAATTCAATAATATATTAAACCATATGTGTCAGGCATTGTGTTAAGTGCCAAAAATATAAGATGAAAATAAAAGACTGTCCTCAAGGAGCTTATACAGTTTTCTCCTCCACATTATGGGGGTTAGGAGCATGGTGCCCTGCCATCAGGGAAATCTGTGTAAAATTTTTTGGCCCTCCCTTTGTACCTGAGAAGAAGGCTGATGTTTTTCTTTTTCCTTTATGGGGTGTTTACCGTATCTTATTGTAAAATTTGGGCCAATATACAATACTATACACATATTTTATGCACTTCTGAGTTTCTAAACTTTTTGTGTGTCATCTGCAGCTTCCACAAAACTCCCTCAAATTCCTATTTAATTTCTTATGTGAACCCATAAAATATCAAAACCATGATGGGGAAAGCCATTATGTAGAAGCAATAACTGTAACCTACTAGAGGGATATCTGTCTGTCTCTCCCCAGACAGGTATTGTTTAAAATAAAATTGCTTATAATTGTTACCTTAGTTGACTGACCACTGTAATCTCCACATCTTAAATCCTTCTAAATATCGATATTATAAATTCCTCTCTCTCTGTCTCTGTCTCTCTCTGTGTCTCTGTGTCTCTCTCTCTGTCTCTCTGTCTCTCTGTCTCTCTCTGTCTCTCTCTCTCTGTCTCTCTCTGTCTCTCTCTGTCTCTCTCTCTCTCTGTCTCTCTCTCTGTCTCTCTCTGTCTCTGTCTCTGTCTCTGTCTCTCTGTCTCTGTCTCTGTCTCTCTGTCTCTCTGTCTCTCTGTCTCTCTCTCTCTCTCTTTCTCTCTCTCAGATCTAAGCTATCTTTTCAGTCAAATTTTGCCTATACTCCTTCATCTACTCTATGTTCCCTGTTGAACTGAACTACTAGTGCTTCCTTGTTCCCCCTTCTGCCTCCTTGTATTCACTGGGACCTTTCTAGGCCCCTAGGATACATCCCTTCCATACTTTCAAAAGGTGGAATTCTTCTGTTCTTTTGTAACCTCAGTCCCCAACCCAATAGTGTGGGACCCTCTCCTTATACATAGAGATCAACGCCTTCTTCCTCATGCAGGGACAAAGCATTGATTTCTACCCATAAAGAGATAGTCCCATAGTAATGGGCTTTGGGGTTACTTTTAAGGGCTGCCTCTTTTAGGAAGCCTTTCTTTAACTCACTCCCTACTAAGATAACAAAAACAACCCAAAACAACAACAATAACAAAACCCAGAAAGTGATCGCTCCTCCTTTAAATGTTCTTACAGGATCATAGAATTTAAAGCTGAAAAGGCCTTTGGAGACCCTCTAATCTAAGCCAGTCATATTATATACACATATTACACATATATAATGTATGTAATATATGTATGGATTGGGAGACAGAGTAAGGGAGAGAAGGAAGGAAGGAGGGAGTGAGGGGGGGGAGGGTGGAGAGAGGAGACAATAGGAACAGAGACTTAGAATTGGTAGGGATTTTGGAGGTCATATTGTCAAATTCCTTGTTTTTATAGGTAAGAAAATTGAGGCCCAGAGATGCTTCTACAAGACCATACAGCTTAGCATTTTGTTTAGAGCTCTCCCTTACCTTTAGGAATTCTATATTGAATCATGATACCTATATTTTTTTTAAAAAGCAAGAAAAATAAAGTAAAAAAAATCTAATCTTCACTTTGAGTTCATCAGTTCTCTATATGATAAACTATTTTAAAAAAAATAATTTTCATTGATATCTTTTGTTTTTACATTGCTTAAATTTCTCTATGTCCTACTCTCTCCTATGTAATGAAGAATATTATAAAGAAAATAAACAAAAGAAGAAGAAAAAAATCAGCAAAATCAGTCAACAAAAATTTGAATATATATGCATACATTTATACATAATACATATGTGTATATATGTGTGTGCTCATGTTCTATACCCATGTACCCAAAGATAACATTTGTAAACACTTAGCGTAGTGCCAAGCACATAGTAGTTGTTTAATAAATGTTTGTTCTCTCCCCTTGACAAAGGAATCGGGGGAGGTATCTTCTCATCTCTTTTCTTTGAGGCCAACCTTGTTCTTTGTCTACAACATTCCTCTTGTTTGAGGATGGCTGTTTATCATTGAACTCCTTGGGGAATATATACCTAATAGTGAAGTAATAAACGATTAATAAGTATTTATTTAATTGAATTATTTATTGAATTGTAGTGCTTTCTTTAATTCTTCCCCAATAAAATGTAAGCTCTTTGAGAGAAGGGATTGTTTCATTTTTTTTCATATTTTTGTTATTCCTAGAGTCCACCTTGCTGGTCTATTGATTCTGTTATACACAAAAAATCTTAATATAATACCAATGTAAAATACCTCTAAATATTAATTTAATTTAAAAAATCTCTAAATATTAATATTCTCTGAATTTCATATACATATGTGTATGTATGTATGTGTGTATAACCTCTTTTTTATAAATATCATATAAGATGTTAGAACTCCAAGGGACCTTATGTGTTTAATGGAATATTTATTAAGAGCGTTTCTCCTTGATAAGTTAGCACATAGGGATGTCTGGATAATTATTTGCTTTGTTAACATCTAATTCTATTAGATGTTAATTAAGCTACTTTTGAAGTAGCTTAGAGAGGGGGAAGGGGGTGCAAGGGAGAGGATCAGAAGGGAGGGAAGGCTAAGGGAAAAGAAGAGATGAAGGGGAAAAAAGATAAGGGCAGAAAAGCAGAGGTTAAGGGAAAGGTGGGGACTTCCATGGACCAGCGAAAACTTTTTGCATAGGATTTCTGTTGATGAGCAGGAAACCCCAAATATGCCTTTCTTGGTATACAAATAAAACAGGAAATAGGAAAAGAAAACATTAATTTAAACATATAAAAATGAAATTGTGAAGAACCTATAAAATTTATCAAAATCACATATTTCATATTAATTCAATTTACATTTCAGTAAATAAAAACAAAACATTGCAAATTTCAGCTTTTCACAAATTGAATCATTTCATTCATGTCCAACTCTCTGTGACCCTATTTGGGGTTTTCTTGGCAAAAATAGTGGAGTGGTTTGCCTTTTCTTTCTCTAGCTCTTTTCACAAATAAGGAAATGAGGCAAACAGATTTAAGTGACTTGCCCAGGGTCATACTGTTAGTTAAGTGTCTGAGGTTGCTTTGAGCTCAGGTTTTCCTGATTCCAGGGCTGGTGCTGTCTCCACCATGCCTCTTTAGCTACCCTAATGTATACTTAAAATTAACTAGACACAAAATGCAACTGATTTTATTTTTTTACAAAAATGTTAAATTTTTAAAAATTTATAATTTTAACATGAGAGATTATTTATTTGAAAACTAAGAGAAAATGCTCTTGGAAATATATGTAAATATATATTGTAATTTTAATTAAATAAATGTAGATTTTTAAGACTTCTGTAATTGAAGAATAATTAAAATCTAAAATATCTTTCTCATACTAATAGCATACCCCAAATTCCCAAATTTTATCACTATTAATAAAAAAGCTGATTTTAAAAACAAACAATTCAAGAAAGCTGAGACCAGGGGCAGCCAGGTGGTGCAGTGAGTAAGAGCTCCGGCCCTGGCATCAGGAGACCCGGGATTGGTTCTGGCCTCAGATACTTGGCACCCACACAAAAAAATAACTGGCCGTGTAACCTTGAGCAAGTTACTTTACCCAAATTGCTTAAAAAAAAAAAAGAAAGCTGAGACTGCTCAGAATAAGATGAGACTCCACTGTCATACTGTCAAAACATAGAAGAAAATATTTATATAGAGTTGGAGACCAAGTAATGTTAGATTTGTGGGACAAATCCTCAAGCTCTTATTCAGAACTACATGTGCATTGATCACAAACTATATATGCATATATGTATATGTTTGTGTGTGCATATGTACATATGCACATATATTTAAGACATTTAAATATAATCATATTTTGCTCTATATCTGTAATTTGAAGTTCTCTGATTTGAGACTGACCAAATTTTTTAAAAATTATTTTCTTTGAAATTTACTCATTTTTCCAATGGACACTAAAAACAATTGACAAATACTGATCCTACTGAAAACTGCAAAAGTATATGCAACATAGTTAGGCCTTTGATCCTCTTCTGGATCATTGGGGCCCTGGCTATTCCTCCCCTACCTCATCTCTGGTAGGACTAGATTATAAGTCTTTTTTTTTTCTTTTTGGAGGGCAATTGGGATTAAGTGACTTGCCCAAGGTCACACAGCTAGTTAAGTGTTAAGTGTCTGAGGCCGGATTTGAACTCAAGTCCTCCTGACTCCAGGGTCGGTGCTCTATTCATTGTGCCACCTAGCTGCCCCTAGATTATGAGTCTTAAATGAAATTATATATACATACATACATACATATGTTTAAAGGTTAAGGTAAATATATAAACAGATATAGACACTTGCACACACAAATATATGTAATATATATAGTAATGGTTATTAGTAATAACTACTGTAGCCCTTAGACATATGTGTGCATGTATGTGTGTATGTTGATAATCACTTAATATCAACATAATACCCTCAATAAGGGCCAGAGCTTGAGCTAATCAACTAGAGGAAGAGCCTGGACCTAACAGCTTCTTTGTTCTCTGAGTAAACTCAGAGAATACCTCTTCCTATGTCAACAAAGCCAGATGGGGCTGATTTTATGGCCCTTAAGGATGAGACCCTTAACCTGAGGCACTAATTTGAATAATGGCACTTTTTCTTATCTTAATATTTTTTGACATACACTATGTTATGTCATGTTAATGGTAAAGAAAATACAGTTATCCTGGGTCATAATTTCAGTTGACACTTTGTCAACTTTCTTGTCTTACTGTATTTACCACCTATTCAATGAAGAAAATTCCTTTCCCATACCACAATTAAACATATATGGAGATCATAAATTTGAGTGACACAGCCACCCTGAATTAGGATAGTTCTAAAATGTATTTAAGTCTTCTTATTCTTTTGTTGAAGTAGTCAGATATTATATGGCTCCATACATGTATGTATTCAGCTAGCTTTAAGGGAATAAACAATATGGATTTACATATCACCTAGCCTGTTTGCCTCCTTTAACCAAACTTTCAGGTCGACAATGTATATGTGTACTTAAACCTTTAAACAAATGCATATAAATGTGTGTATGTTTATGTATGTGTGTGTATATATGTATATATGCATATATATATGTATACATAGCCTAGAGGTGGCTGTTTGGTATAGTGAATAAAGTACTATGCTTGGAACCAGTAAGGCTCATCTTTCTGAGTTCAAATCTGGCCTCAGAAACTAGCTATGTGACCCTGGACAAGTCACTGGAACGTGTTTGCTCCAGCTCCTGATCTGTAAAATGAGATGGAGAAGGAAATGACAAACTGCTCCAGTATCTCTGCCAAGAAAACCCCAAATGGGTTCTTGGAGAGGTGGATGCGATGAAACAATTGAACCATAACAAAATATATAGCCTAGTAACCCTTAAATTGTACATAATTATTGGTTGATTTCTCTTTCTTTTTGAGCAATTTGTAAGTATTAATCCAGACACATTTTAGTAGGTTTTGTTAGTCTTTGGGGGGTTGGGATGAGGCTAAGCCTGTGATGATTTGTTCTAAAGGCCTCTGGGTTAGGAAACTCTACCAATACAAATTGCTGCCTGCTCTGTGATTGACAATCTTAGAGAGCAGTTAAGTGAATTCCCCCATATCTCACAGCTAGCACATGTCAGGCTGGACTTGAAGGCAGATCTCCCTAACTCAAAAGCTGGTTAGCTATCCACTATGCCACAATGCCTTTCTTTTTATGTGTATTATCCAAAATATTGTTCACCTTTTAGGCAGCTTCTTTAATTAATGAACCTTTGTCTAACCCACAAACATTCTGATGCATCATTTCCCAGTTCTGTCACTTGTACACACTTGATTAAATCCTAAGGAGCTCAGTTTCTTTCTCTGTAAAATAGTTGGGCTGGACCGTATGAATGCTAAGATCTCTTTCTACTTCTGATTCCTCTGTTCCTAGGTCACCTTAAGCTGCAGATTTCTAATTATCTTCCTTTACAGATCTAGTTTCTCCATTGCTTCTCTTCCTAGTGTGCTACAAAAATCTCAAATTTAGGAGAAATTCTAGTTGCTTATTCTAGGCTTTGAGACTCATTCATTTTACCTTTTACCTATTTGCATATCCAGCTGCTACTCCTATTCAAGCTATACAATGTACATGCTCCCTGCTGTTTTCCCATTCAGATTAATTAAATTGGTTGGCAGGAAGAGCTGTGTAATTGTATGCCTCGTTTAAACTACTTGATTATTAAGAGTATTATAGCAGTAAAAAAAAAAATTGCTGATGGTGTCGGCATGCAAAAAACAATTGGTGAGTCTTAGTTGTACATTTTATTGTCTTTAGGATCATTAATTATGTTACAGAAATCCTGAAATCCAACTTTCTCAGTCTTTGTTGAGGGGAGGTTGGTATTAAACACCTAAAAAAATGGAAACTAATTAAGGACAGAAGATTATCATGAAACCATTCTAAAACTCTGTGTAAACTTCTGACAAGTTTTCTGTTTAAGTGTTTTTTTTATTTCTTTAAAAGTTTATTTCTCTGGAATGAGATGTGATTCTTTTAATAGAAAGTAGTTTTTATTCGAACTAAAACTAGGAGGTAAAACTCTCGCAAAGGCAAAGAGCCAAGAAATGTTTAATATATAAATGTTAGAATTGTATACTAATAGTAGTTCATATAGCACATGGAGTTTTATGAGATTTTCTTAATAGTAACTCCACAAAAAAATAGTCTGAGCATCATTATTTACATTTTTTACATATAAGGAGAATGAGTCTCAAAAAGGCTGTGATTTGCCACTGGTTAAATACAGTAGCTAATAAATCATAGAGCTGGGTCTGTATCCTGGGTATCTTGACTCAGTATCTAAGGCTGTTGCCAACATTCCATCCTAAACACTTGAAAACTCGCTTCTTCCATATGTGCTTTTTTATTGGTGGTCTATATTGACTTACTAGCTGTGTGACCCTGGGCAATTCACTTAACCCTGGTTGCCTCAGTTTCCTCATCTGTAAACTGAGCTGGAGAAGGAAATGGCAAACCACTACAGTATCCCTGCCAAGAAAACCCCAAATGGGATCACAAAGAGTCAGACATGACTGAAAAACGACTGAACAACATGTTGAAGTTTCCCTTATAGCATCTTATGCAAAAAGTACTCCAAAATTAAGTAATGAAAACATAGAATGGAAATAGAATGAGAAGAAATTGAAAACATTTGAGGTTAGAACCAAATTTTAGAGGCCTGTGAAGATGTTTATATTTTGTTTCATACAAAATAGAGAGGAGGCAGTGGTAAGAAAGAGAAATAACAGGAAAAATACATTGAATTTCCTCTGTAATTCTTCCAAACAGATCTAGAAAGTATACTGGACTGAATCTTGATCAGGAAATCCAAGAATAAAATCATAGTGAGTCCTTTTTCTAGGCTAGGTTGGCATAGGGAGACAGAGAGATATAGAGCCTGGCCAGGAGCAGACCACAAGGAGCTATCCAGTTTAGTGGGAAATGAGGCACAAAAAGCCTTAGACCCATCATGGAGGGGCCTGAACTTAGGTGGAGTGCAGGAACAGATGCTGAATGGCAACTTGAACACACATTGCCCAGTTCCTGGTCACATGTGGTTCCAGGACAGCCTGAGGAGGAACCAACTCCTGTATGTGGTGTTCCAGGGTGAGGAGAGGTCATGAGCCCTAGGCTGTGGACCAAGCAAGAAACAAGTTCAGAAGCAAGTAGCAGCTGTTCGGCTTAGACCCCAGGGGAAGGAGGGAGTGGACGCACACATCAAGTACATGAGTGCAGTGGAATGTCAATAGGAAACAAGTGTGGTCAAGGTTACTTTAGTGCTTCAGGGCCTTGGATGTCTTGGCTCTCCTTTTGCTGCTACCCCCTGATTGTAGCGTCTCTGCTGGGTGGGTCACTCCAGGACTCCTTGCACCTGCTTCTCTCTCCACATAACTGGAATCTTTGCTCTTCCTTGCTTCTGGTCACAATGTCTCCTCGGTTGGTTCCTCTATGCCATTGCCTCTAAGAGGGGAAGGAGAGAAACCACCCCCCCATCCCTGCCTCAGGTATACTCCAAAAAAGGTGCAGAGGAAAAGTCAAAGAACAGATTCCTTTCAAGACCTGGGTGCTTCCTCCGTAACTGACACTCTTCTCAACTACCAAAGATGGTTCTCTTCTTGATTGACAGCATTCTCCTGTGTTCACTGACCCCGGCAAACTTAGTTTTTGAAGGACAAACACATATAGATGGTCCTTCTGACAACAAAAGTCTGGGCCTTCTAAATTTTATCTAGTCTGATTGAAGAACTTCTTCCTTCTCCCTAAAGGAAGGAGGATGTGTAAACCTTTCTTAACACTGGCCATTCATTCTATTTTATCATTCCAAATGCAGGGTAACATCTTCAGTCAGGTTTTACCTCTATCTTCAGGCCTTGGGGAAAGAACTTCCAAAAAGTGTGCATAAGGTTGATTGATAGAGCAGAAGGGCAATCAGAATGTTGTCTGATAGCTCCTGAGAGGAAAGGCTGGATTTCTTCTTCATACAAGTTGAGTTGGCCCAGAGAGTAATGGAAAGTAGGGAGAAATGGGGTGACGGTCAGAGAGTGCATTTGTTCATGTGCGATGTTTCTGTGATATAGTGGATGGAGGGCCAATCCTGAGTCAGAAATATTCAAAACCTTCTAGATGGATAGATATAGATATATAAAAATGTGTGTGTGTGTATGCATGTATATGTAACACACATACACACACACGCACACACACATATATATATATATATATCTCAGAAGTTCCCAAAGTGGGAGATACCATGCCCTGGGGTGGGGGGGAGGTGTGCTGAACCAATCCAGGGTAGGGCAATAGTAGTGTTAGGTGCAAATGGGGGATGTTGAATAAAAATAAGGGGACGGTGGAAGTACAAGGAAAGAAAATAAGGTAAAAAAGTTTTAAAAACCTTCGTACATGTTTTATCTGTTGTATGATAGAGTTAAAGTCATAATGTTTACATTATTTTCCTAATAAAAACACAAAATGCTATGGTCAAGTCCGCCAACAGGTCTTAACATGCAAATGTTGACAGGTAAGCATGTTGTGCATTATCAGGGAGTCCAGTATGCAATGGCACAAATATGTGAGTGTAATGACTTGTTTACAATACAACACTATATGATTACATGACACAATATTGTGTCATCAAAATCTCAATGCAGGAAAAATAACCACAATTTTACAATCAATTATTAAACTTAAGATGCATCATTTTTTTTTGTTTGCTTTTTGGAAGGGGAAGGCAGGGCAATTGGGGTTAAGTGACTTGCCCAAGGTCACGTGGCTAGTAAGTGTTAAATGTCTCAGGTTGGATTTGAACTCAGGTTCTCCTGACTCCAGGGCTGGTGGTCTATTCACTGCATCACCTAGCTGCCCCAAGATGCATCATTTTTTTAAAAAATCATATTTTTTTCAAAATGATGTAAATTACAAAAATTAAAGAGTTAAAGAAAGTAGATTCCCAGGGGGCACTGAATAATTTTTTTAAAGGGTGCAATAGGTCAAATAAGCTGGGGAACCTCTGATCTGTATCTATATCAGAACTCTCTGACCTTGGGGAAGTTGAGACAGTGTTCCAGATACCTCTAAGACTATAAACTATTCCCAGTGACCAAGGTACCTCTTTAAGATTATAAATTACAGAGAAGTAGAAATATGAATCAGTGGAACAATTTCATAACCGGAAGTTTCCCAAACCAATGAAGTCACAGGAATAATGCACCCAAACATCCCTGCCCCCAACAAAGTGACGATTTATGATGTCTTGACACTTCATGAATAAGTCAATGCTTCGTACTTAGGTTTTCCCAGAAGGTAAAATGGTAAAAAGAATACTCACTTGGGTGTCTGAAGATTGGTCTTGGCATAACTTCCCTCTGTAGTCTCTCTGGACCTCAGGCTCCTTAGCTATAAAAGAAGAGTAGTGGATTAAAATACCTCAAAGGTTCCTTCCAGCTCTAAGATTCTATCAATCTCATGAATTCACAGATTAAATACAGAAGCCTGTGCTTTTCCCAGAATTATAATTTCTGCTAACAGTTACTGTTAGAAGTTTGCAAAGCAATAGAATATTTGTTTAAGCAATTTTGAAAAGTTCCTAACAACCAAGGTCCTCCTAGACACTCCTTGTGTGAAGCTGGACATTTTACCTCCATGGGTCTCAGTTTCTCTATCTGTAAAATAAAAAGGATGTATTAGATTTTCACTTGTTTCAAGCTCAAGATATATGATCCAACAAAAATCTTTTTAGAAATCACAGTAAAATATAAGTTTGCATGATACTAAAGTGCCATATAGTTGAGCTAAAAGTAAAACTGTTTTTAATAGTTGTTGATTTTTTTAGCCTTTGCATATATTTATTAAAGATTTTTTTTCTTCCCTGGTAACCTGTGAACAGGACTGGTCTTTTCCATCTTTTAAAATGACCCTTGTAATCAGTTTCTGTACACTTGCATTTTGTCCTCATGAGCTCTAATGTGGGTCAAGACCCCACATAGGGTCATGACCCACAGTTTAAGAAGCACTGAAGGGGTAGTGAGTGGAAGAAGTTTAAGAAGCCCTGCAGGATCTTCAGCAATTCTAAACATATTCTTATATAGTATTTTACACATAATTGATTGTCTGTTAAGTGATAATCATTGGATTTTCCTGTATTACTCATCACAGTTATTTGAATGAGTCTAACTCCATAGCATTTTTCACATCCTCATAGAATAGATTCAGAGCTGAAAGGGACATTAAAGGCCATCTATTTGGATCACCATATTTTACGTATAAGGATGGCAAGATTACACAGTGGATATGGTGGTAGGCCTGGAGTCAGGAAGATTCATCTACCTGAGTTCAAATCAGGCTTCAGATACTTACTAGCTGTGTGACCCTGGACCAGTCACTTAACCTTGTTTGCCTCAGTTTCCTCATCTGTAAAATGAACTGGGTTAGGAAATAGCAATACCCCTCCATATCTTTGCCAAGAAAACCTCAAATGGGGACCCAAAGAGTAGGATATGACTGAAATGACCAAGCAACATTTTGTAGAGAAGGGAACTGAGACCTAGAAATGTTAAATGACTTGCCAAAGGCCACAAAGTAGCCAGTGTCAGAGGCAAGATTTGATTCCAGGTCCTGCGACTTCAGAATCTGTCCATTTTAAGATGCATCATTCAAGAAAATGTATTTTTTGAAATTATGTAAATTTTTAAAAGCATTAAAGGGTTAAAGAAAGTAGATTTGAGCAAGGGTCTCCCATTTTCCTTGATTTCTCTATATTTCATCCTTTTGACCATCCTCTCCTATGATATCCTGTCCTCCCTTGTGAAACTGTTTAGTTTCACAGGTCTGTATCTGATTGGTCTTTCGGTTCCTCATTCTCCTTTGTCCATAAAATATGAAGTTCCCTAAGGTACAGTACTTTGCCATCTGTTATCCTTTCCCTCAGAATCCAAATCTATTTCCATAGCTCCAATGACCATCTCTATGTAGATAAATCCCAAATCTCTGCTTTTCCACTTCTTTTTATCTTTCTTCTCTATACCAGTAGCATGTTTCCAACTTTCATCCCTCTCTCAACCATCTTTTCCTTCTGCCTTGCCATTTTCTTTTTTCTTTTTCTTAGTTATTTTATTTTCCCGCAATTACATGTCAAGAGAATTTTTAGCATAAAATTTGACAAGATTTTGAGTTCCAAATGTTTCTCCCTCCGTTTCTCCCTGCTTCCCTTCTGAAAATGGTAAGCAATTTGATATAGGTTATACATGTGCCATTATGCAAAACTTATTTCCATATTAGTCACAGTTGTGAAAGAAGAAAAAGATCAAAAAGGAAAAAAAAAAGCCATGAAAAAGAATAAAGTGAAAAAATATACCTTGATTTGCATTCAGAACCCAACTGTTCTTTATCTGGATGTGGATAGTATCATGAGTCCTTTGTACTTGCCTTGGATCATTTTGTTTTTGAGAAGAGTTTATTCATTCATAGTGATCATCAGACGACGTTGCTGATACTGTATATGTTTTCTCAGTTCTGTGCATTTCATTTTACATTAGTTCTCACAAGTCAAAATCTGTCTGTTCATCATTTCTTATTGCATGATAGTATTCTGTTATATTGCTATACCACAGCTTGTTCAGCCATTCCCCAATTGATGGGAATCCTTGCAGTTTCCAATATTTTGCCACTATAAAAAGGGCTGCCACAAATATTTTTGCACATGTAAATCCCTTTTTTATGATCTCTTTGGGATACAAAGTCATTTTCTTTCTTTTTCTCATGGGGTGATCAGGTGGGAAGAGCTGTTTATACCACTGGGATGAGCTAAGGGTCACCAACTACAAGCCTTCCTATGAGATAAAGAACCATCAGGCCATGGGGCAGCTAGGTGGCGCAGTGAGTAAAGCACCGTCCTTTAGTAAGGAGGACCCGAGTTCAGTTCTGGCCTCAGACACTTAACACCCACCCACACACCCACACACACACACAAAAGCTAGCCGTGTAACCTTGGGCAAGTTACTTAACACCAATTGCCCTCCAAAAGGCAAAAAAAAATTTTTTTTTTTAATTTAAAAAAAAAGAAGCATCAGGCCTTAACAAAATTCATGCCACAGCATGCTGAAGTCCTCCAGGTCTTACTGTCTACCTTGCTGCTATGCCCTCTAGACTCCTGGGCACCGCCATCTAACCTGCTGGCACTCCCTATGGCCTCTTGGGTCTTGCCATGTGCCACACTAATGAACTTTTAGGAATTTAATGCCTTTCTGGGGCGGCTAGCTGGTACAGTGAATAGAGTACCGGCTGTGAAGTCAGGAGGACCTGAGCTCAAATTCAGCCTCAGACACTTGACACAACTAGTTGTATTACCTTGGGCAAGTCACTTAGCCCCAACTGCCTTGCCTTCCCCCCTCAAAAAAAATAATTTCATGCCTTTCTGTTCATCCTGAATCTGAACCCTTTATATATATATATATATATATATATATATATATATATATATATATATATATATAATCTTTCATTTAGAGTTTGAGCTCCTTGAGGTCAGGGGCTGCCCCATTTAAAACATATGTGTGTGTGTATGTATGTGTGTTTAGTGTTTAGCACAACATTTGGCACATAGTAAACACTTAAAACGTGCCTTTTCATTTATAATTATTCAGGCTTAAAAATAGATTCATCATTTCCTCCCAACCTCCCTTCCCTATTCCTTCATTCTCCTATTACTTAGGATAGAAATCTTAACATTACCTTTGCTTTATTGCTTATCATTGCCCATGGATCACCAAACCTTACTGAGTCTCAACCATGGAGTTCTTATAAAATGATTTTCTTTAACTATTGACCGGAGACTCTTTGGGTCTGGGTGATAGTTGGTCTGTATTCCTATTTAAACCCAGACTAAACCTAATTTCCTTGTTTACATTGTAATGATCCTGAATGAGCTCATTCTCAAACAATACCCTATAATTGTCTTTTCTTTTGTAGAATATATTGCTTGCACTGTTTTTGCATACTAAGCAAAATAAATACAAATGATTAATTGATAAAAAAATCAATAAACAGAGATTATTTAAATAATTGCAGTTACTTGATTAAATTAATTATTGAACAAATAAGAAACAAGTAAATGTAGTTAATATGTACTATTTTGCAGACTAAACACAATTAAACAAATAATCAATAATAAATCAATAAACAGAAATGAACAAACTAGTGAATTTGATTTATTATTTAAATTATAGTTGTTTAATTAAATTAACTATCACATTAAGGAACATAATCAGAAAAACATAATTAAACATAATTTGCACCATTTTTGAGTACTAAATATGAAGATAAGATGTTTGACTTTTCATGGTTGATGGTGGTGATATAAGACCCTTGTTCAAATATTAGAATTTCAATCTGAAGTTGTCAACCTGACCAAAAAGTAGTCTATTATAGAGTTATTAATGCATGGGTCATTCTGTAGAATGAGCAGTCTGTCCTCTGAACAAGTGACAGAGAAATATTACTGTGCTTTTCAGAAATCTGTCTGGAGACAGGAAAACATGAACTAGATAATTATCTGGAAAAATACTTACATTTCCCATAACATTTTATGGCCATTCCATTTCATTCCCCCACACTTGTGATTTGTAGCCATGAGATTATCATTCAAAATGTCACTAGTGCCCTCTGCTGGCTCTTACTCTCATAGCAAAATCCTTTCTTAATGGATGATGAAAAGTTTAAGTTCGTTTTACCGTTGAATTTTAAATACATTTGGGAATGGGGAGGTGTTGTAGGAATGGGGAAATGGGAAGGAAATATAGATAATAGACTGGGATGGTATATAAGACTTTACCTTGAGCAAATTATTCAGAAAAAAAGTACTTTTGAATAGAATCTTTAGCATAAGTTAAGGGAAAACCAATCAAAATGAAATATCATAGGTCATATTATTTATTCTCTAATTTTGATTATTCTAGACCTGGGGAAAATTATACCATATCTCCTCTATCCCTACCCCATCTTGAAAGGAAAAGGGCAACATTCAACCTACCTTTACAATCTTTTTTTTTTTTTTTGGAAGGGGGAAAGTAGGGTAATTAGGGTTAAGTGAGTTGCCCAAGGTCACACAGCTAGTTTTTTCTGTTAAGTGTCTGAGGCCAAATTTGAACTCAGGTCCTCCTGACTCCAAGTCCGGTGCTTTATTCACTGCGCCACCTGGCCACCCCTACAATCTTTTTAAAAAAACTTAATTTTATTAATTTAATTTCCCAGATCCTCTGGTCTCACCAGACTAACCTTCTTATTGCTCTTCATTCATTACATTACATCTCTCATTTCTGTGCCTTTGTACAAGTAATCTCTCTGCCCCCTCCCTACCTCATTCTGGATTTGGAGCCAGGAAGACCTGACCTCAGACACTTACTAGCTGTGTGATCCTAGGCAAGTCACATAGCCTCTCCAGGCCTCATTTTCTCCATATGTAAAATGAGGATAATAGCAGTGCCTATTTTTGTTGTTCATTCATTTCAATCATGTCTGACTCTTTTTGGATTGATTCCATTTGGAGTTTTGCTGGCAAAGATACTAGGTTGTCATTTCATTCTCCAGCTCATTTTACAGATGAGAAAATTGAGGCAAGCAAGGTTAAGTGACTTGCCCAGGGTCACACAGCTAGTAAGCGTCTGAGGCTAGATTTGAATTTGGGGTCTTCCTAACTCCAGGCCTAGAATGACTCTAGGTCTCAGGTTCCTCAACCCTGCATTAGATTGTGAATTCCTTGAGACAGAGATTACTTTTTACCTTTTTTTGCATCCTCAACTTAGCACAATGCCTGGCATTTTGTAGGTGCTTAATAAATACTTGAGTTAATTTGACTCAGGTATGAATTTATCAAAACTTTGCTCAAGAATCTTTGATAACTCCCTATTGCCTTGGGATAAAGTGGAAACTCTTCTGTTTGGCATTTAAAGTGCTTTACTATGTGGCCTTAGCCTGTCTTTCCTGGCTGATTATGTCTTACTGCCCTCATGCACTCTTATGTTTCAGCTAACCTGGCTACTTGCTGCTTCCCAATCTCCCTCCACTGCACCTTTGCATAGTTTGTCCTTTATGCCTGAAATGCCCTCCCTCCTTCTTTCTACCTCTTATAACACCAATTTACCTTCACGTCTCAGCTCAAGTACTTCCTCCTTTTAGAGGCCTTTCTAGATCATCTCCTTTGTGAGTGACCGCCCATCCCTCTTCATTTTGTATTTAAAAGGTTTTATTCCTTTCAGCAGAATGGAACCTCACTGAGGGCAGGTTCTGACTCACTTTGGTATTTATATCCCTACTGCATGGCAAACAGCAGGTGCTTAATTAATGTTTGTTGCTGGATTAGTTGGTTGTTTAGGGGCGAGCAGAGTAAGTTCAATCCATCATCCAGGTCATAGCACTTCAGTTAATTGAAGGAGTTAAGCCAGTTATGTAGCAAAAATGAGGGGTTACAGATGGATAGCCCAAGTTGCACTGGAATCCACAGATTATCATAAGTTATAATATAATGTGTTCTTAACTTGGAAGTCCACAGAATCTTAAAGGGTCCTGGGATATATTTCATGGAGTCTGTGAATCTGGGAATGGAAACAAATTATGGATCATTATTATTAGTAACTTCTAACTGAAATTTAAGGATGGCTGGCAGGCACAATGGAGAGAATATTAGGTCTGAAGTCAGGAAGACTCATCTTCCTGAGTTCAAATCTGGCCTAAGACACTTCCCAGCTGTGTGACCCTGGGCAAGTCACTTAACCCTGTTTGTTTCAGTTTCCTCGTCTGTCAAATGAACTGTAGAAGGAAATGGTAAATCACTCCAGTCTATCTGTGAAGAAAACCCCAAAATGGGATCACAAAGAGTCAGACATGACTGAAAGAACTGAACAACAACAAACTGAAATTTAACATTTTTCTTTAATTTTTATTTTTGGAGTGGGCAAGGCAGGGCAATTGGGGTTAAGTGACTTGCCCAAGGTCACACGGCTAGTACATGTTAGGTGTCTGATTTCAGATTTGAACTCAGGTCCTCCTGACTTCAGGGCCGGTGCTCTATTCACTGTACCACTTAGCCGCCCCTGAAATTTAAC
This sequence comes from Petaurus breviceps papuanus, assembly GCF_028583685.1. NCBI lineage: Eukaryota > Metazoa > Chordata > Mammalia > Diprotodontia > Petauridae > Petaurus > Petaurus breviceps. The sequence goes on from NW_027187316.1 coordinate 4,254,741, forward strand.
ATTTTCTTTAGCAATTTTAAAACATTACTCTGACAAAAATTCTGTAGACTGCACCACACTACCGAAGGGGACCATGACACTGTTGGGGAATTCTTTTACCCTCTTGGAGGAGACCTACCCATCGGTGGGGGTCAGAGATAGAAGAACAAACTGAAAGCAAAGAGATTTATTGCCATTCTAAGGAATCTGTTCTCATTGGTAGAAAATCTACAAAGTCCTCTGTTTGGCCTTTAAAATTCTTCATAATCGAATCCCGCCCCATCTTTCCATCCTTCTTACCCCTCGCTCCCATTTGCTATTCAGTTATGGTACCTAACTTGCAGTGTTTAGAGCATGACATTAAATATCCAGCCTCTTTGTTATTGCTCTGGCTGTTCCCCTTTGTCTGGAAAGCCCTTCCCACTTCCTTCTGTCCCCTCCCTGTCTTCTTGCAAGACCCAGATCAAATTCCGTCTTCTGTGAGAGACCTTTCCTGGTCCCCCCAGTTGCTAATCCCTCCATCTTTCAGATTACCTTAATATACTCTGAATTTATCCTGTATCAACCTAGATATGTGTATGTTATCACCCCTATGGGGATGTATAGTTCTTGAGAACAAGGACTTTTGTTGTGTGTTTTCTTTTTCCTTTTGTTTGCCTCTCTCTTCTGGAAGAGAGGCTCCATCCATTGTTACTGGTCCCCTGAGATCACTACCTAAGGGTCAGTGATTTCAAAAGATGACCATAAGGGATCAGGATGACCTGAATAGGAAAGACAACTTCTTGTGGACATCTCCAGATGGGACTATCACATCTCAGCAGTAGTCCCATAGTGATGGTTTTGTTCATTGCAGATTAAATTAAACTTGTAAAATAATGCTTACAGAATTAAATTTGCTTTCTGTTTTATTTCTTCCCCTTGAGACTGAGGTACTGGAAGTAATTCACACATACTAAGTGATAAACCTGGTCTCGTAGCAATCTTAGAGTCATAGAACAGTTGAAGTGGAAGCAGCCCTCTGGATCATTTAATATGGTTCTTCTTGTCTTACCCATGAGGAAATAGAAATCTAGAAAAGATAAGTGACTTGCCTGGGTGCTTAGTAGACTGATAGAATCTTAGCATTGGAAGACACCTCAGGGGGCATCTAGTCCAGGCAACAATGAGGATTATGGGATCAGAGATTCCAAGCTAGAGTCCAACTTCACTTTATATTTCAGGGAAATAGAAGTCTAGAAAGGTTAAAGTCCTTCACAATGTGATTTACCCAACATTGTGTAGGTAGTAGGGCAGCTAGGTGGTACAGGAGATAGATTGAAAGCCCTGGAGTCAGGAAGGCTCATCTTTGTGCGTTCAAATCTGGCTTCTGATATTTACTAACTGTGTGACCCTGGATAAGTCACTTAAGCTTTTTGTCTCAGTTCCTCATCTTGAAAATGAACTGGAGAAGGAAATGGGAAACCACTCCAGTATCTTTGCCAGGAAAACCCCAAATGGGGTTCAATCATGAAATGATTGAACAGCAACATGCAGATAATAAGTGGTAGAGTAGAGATTTGAGTCCCATTCTTCCTAATTCCAAACTCAATACCCCTTCCACTATAACTTGATGCCTCCCTAATGATGCTGAATCCAAATCAGCATAATTACTAATTTGGGGAATCTGATATGTTCATTTCCTGCTGTTAGGAAGTTAGGTGATGATGATGAAGAGGAGGACAGACAGTATGTGTATATCACTTTAAAGCTTACAAAGCAATTTTACAAGCGTCATCACATACTATCCTTACAGTAATCCAGGAAGATAAATTCTATTATTAGCTCTAATTTATAGATGAGGCTGAAAGGGATCAAGTGATTTTCCTAGGGTTTTTATTCACTCATTCCAGCCCTGTCCAAATCTTCATGACCTGGTTTGGGGTTTTCTTAGCAAAGATACTGGAGTGGTTTGCCATTTCCTTCTCTAGCTCATTTTACAGATGAAGAGACTGAGGCAAACAGGGTTAAGTGATAAGGGAGTAGCTAAAAAATTGGGGCATATGAATGTAGTGGAATATTTCTATGGCATAAGAATCAATGATCAAGAAGGCTACAGAGAAACATAGGAAGACTAATGTGAACTGGTATAAAATTAAAATGTTTGCTTGTATACAAGTTGCATTAACTCATAAAAATATTTGAGACTTTTTTTGAAGCTTGCAGTTCTAAGGAAAGAAAAATATAAATTGGAGGAAAGGATGCATCAGCTTAAGGCCCAGATTTAGTCCAATTTGCATTGTTTTAGGGATAGCCTGAGAGATGTCCTTGGAAGCTCCTACTCTGCAAGTGATCTGGGATCACAGAAAAATGACCCCATTTGCAGAGCAGAAGAAATATGACTATTTTGTGGTCACATGCTTCATTGCCTAATTCAATCACAGGTATTAGTTCCATATTCCTAGAAAATGTACAGCAGTGACACTTAACCCATATTGCTAAAGAAGTGTGATATGGGAGAGGGATATGAGTGATAGACTTGGTGTAAGGCAGACCTGAGTTCAAATCTTGTCCAACACTAGTTATGTGACCATGAGCAAGTCATTTAACCTTTCTGTGTCTCAATTTCTCCATGTGAAAATGGGGGTAATATCTCAAATATCTCCTTCAAATGATTTTTATAAGGAGAAAATATAGGGTATTTTGCAAACTTGGAAAGGTTACATAAATGTCAGCTGTTATTTAAAAAAAAAACCAGTGAATATGACTACTTTGATGTGTAGGAAATTTCATATATGTTCATAAATATGTATTCTCAAAGATTTTTAACATTTTTATTGCTGCCTTTTTTTAATCTCACCCTCATTTTCAAATGTATTCCTACTTTCTTCCCCAGAAAGTCCTCTCGTAATAAAGAATAAAAAAGAGAGAAAAGGACTACAGCAAAACTAACCAACATATCAGCAGAATCTGGCCATATATTCTTTTGCAAAAAAAAAAAGAGGTATATTTTCTCCTCTATTCTTCTGGACCATCAGCATAATTCCTTGTTTTCACTTAAAATTTTCATTATTGTTAACCTCATTTACATTGTTTTCTTTTTTCTGCTTACTGAACTTTGCATCAGTTCACCTTAGTCTTCCTGCAGCCTTCTTATTCATTGATTCTTATGCAATAGAAATATACCACTGTATTCATATGCCTCAATTTTTAGCTGCTCCCTTTTCAATGTAACTTTATTTCTCAAAGAATTTCTAAATTTTTCCACAGAAAAATATGTTTTTATTAAATGCGTATTGCTCTTCCCCGCCAATAATTTCATTCAATAGTCATATGGTCACTTAATTCCTATTTGCCTCAATTCCTCATCTGTAAATTGGGGACACACTGGAGAAGAAAATGGCAAACCATTCCAATATCTCTGCCAAGAAAATTCCATGGAAAAAATCCATGGGGTCATGAACAGTTGGAAGGGACTGAATGACTGAACAATAAAAACAAGTACCATGGTACAAAGAGCACTGGACTTGAAGTCAGAGGACTTCATGAGGAGCTGAGTTTGAGTCCTATCTCTCCTCCTTATTTCCTGTGAGACCTTAGGCAAGTTACTCACCCTTTCTGGGCTTTGGTCTCCCCATCAGGAAAATGAATGGATTGGACCAGATTGGATGACCTTTAAGATTTTTGAACTCTAAAAATCCTTGGTCTCCATTCTTTACATAGGCTTAGCTCTGAATATCAAACATGACTGTAACTCTTCTTCAAAACTAGAGGGAATTTTTTAAAAATTCCATATAACTCTCTCTCCCTCCCTGAATAGCTCTTTCTCCTTCCTCCTGTCTTTCTTTAGCTACGGGAGATACCCCCAGTCCTTTTCTTTGAAAAGGTAGGTAACCAACAAACCTCAGCAAAGGAAAAAAATCATCATCCTATAGAAATTCCTACTTTATAATTAATTAAACTTATTAGCAGATTTAGATACTCCCTAATTATCACAGAGCTTTGAAATGTAACCTGTTCTTTTAAAAAGACTCTTCAAGGCTGCTGCTTCATCTTTACTTAGTTTGTTTTTTAAGAGGCTGCCATTAGCTAGGATTTTGATTTTATGGCTCTCCCCATGTGTTGATTATTTTAAAAAGAAGCTCTTTCTGCCTGACCTCCTGCCAGCATCAATGGCCTTACCTTTTTCTATCTGAAAGTTGAAAATTTTAAGGTAAACTCTTTTAATTATGGCGTCTTGCCTCAGCAGTAGTTTAGTTAAAAGGGAAGATTTTTGTCACAGTATAAAAAGATTGCAGAAGGAATATAAGAATGTGCTGTTGGCAATATGGGGATAAGTATTATGTAAGCAACTTAGCATTAGATAAAGGACAATACTGACTTGCAGAATGGTTTAAAGTGATATGATTGTTTCTCGTTAAGCTACACACCATGATGTTCATTTTTTAATTTATTTTGGAGGGGGAGGGCAGGGCAGTTAGGGCTAAGTGACCTGCCCAAGGTCACACGGCTAGCAAGTGTTAAGTGTCTGAGGCTGGATTTGAACTCGGGTCCTCCTGACTTCAGGGCTCGTGCTCTATTCACTGCACTACCTAGCCACCCCCTGATGTTCACTTTTTTAAAAAAAAGTTTTAATTTATGTATTTTTGCATCCTTATAATTTCCTCCAATGTTCCTCTTTCACCCCTTCCAAAAGAGATATCCCATATAAAAAATAGCATTTTGAAAGAGAGAACAAGGAAAATTATCATAACTAATTAATGATAATAATAAGACAACATTTCTATAATGCCTTCTATGTTGTTCCAGGAGCTGTGCTGAGGATTACATTTTAAAAAGTCTGAAAACATACACACTCTGCAATACTTGTAGACCTACCATCTCTGCCAAGATATTTCTTCTCCTAAGCCATATTTGTTCATTATAATTTTGCTGCATTCTTTCCATGTACATTGTTGTGGTCATTGTATATATTGTTTTTGTTTTCTTGGCTTTGCTTACTTCACTCTGCATAATTTCATGTAGATCTTTTCCATGTCTCTCTGTAGTTATCACATAACATCATTTCGTACAGCACAGTAGTTTTCCACTATATTAATGGACCTTACTTTGTTTTGCGGAGTCCCTTTGAAGGGCTATGAAATGACTCCAAGGAAGCAAGGCTGAGGGTGACCCAGATGTCAATGAGAAGATGCATGGTATAATTGCCTTTAGAGACATACTACCAGAGATGGTATAAGTAATTTTTCCATTGATGACTTGTGACCTAGAAGTGATATAGATATCCTTAAATAAATAATCAGAAGAAGAGGTAAACTGGTCATGTAGGAAGAATGAAACATAAGTAGATGGATATGGTGAATGTTATATTTATGGTATATAAAAAGAAGGCAGCATGGTAAAGTGAACACTGGAATTGGAGTCAGGAAGACCTAGGTTCAAATCTTGATTAAGATGCTTACTGGTTGTGTGATCACAGACAAGTTAATTAAACTCTGTCTTCCTCAGTTTCCTCATCTGAGACTTGAAGACTTGTAAGGAGCTTTCAAACTCTAAATCTGTGATCTGCACATCTAATCCAATCACCAGAGAATGGTCTCTAGTTTGTTAGGCAAGTTCTCTGTGAATGACCTATGAGAGACTATATGCAAAGATTGTCTTTCATTACCATTACTTGACCAGCCCATCTCTTCTCTGATAGCACATTTCTTCTCTTGTTCACATGTCATGACTGGAAAGAAGCTATAAGGTACTTATACCCAAAATGTGAAGTCTGACTAGTCTAAACCAAAGGAGGGAATAGTCATTCTTTTTCCTTACTCTGTTTCTGACTCTCTGGTCTTTGCAACCATGCCTAAGCTGCCTTCTCATTCCAGAAGACCTCTGCTCTGGCTCTACCCCCACTTCTCCAGTTAGGGCCCAGACTAGCCATCCTTTGCTACTTTCCTATCTCTCCTCCTGACTCCAGACTTTACCACCATGCCTATAATTACTTTGAGGGCTGTGGGATATAGAAACTTAAAGTGGATGAATTGATAATGAAATTATACAACTCTGATAAGAGGGATGGATATGTGTATGTGTGTGTATATCTATGTCTATATAGTCAATCCAAAATATGTACATGCACACATACATATATGTGTGTATCTGGGGCAGCTAGGTGGCTTATTGAATAGAATGCTCACTCTGGAATCAGGAAGACTCATCTTCCTGAGTTCAAATCTGGCCTTAGACACTTACTTGCTGTGTGACCCTTTGCAAGTCACTTTACCCTGTTTGTCTCAGTTTCCTTATCTGTAAAATGAGCTAGAGAAAGAAATGGCAGACCATTCCAGTTATCCCTACCAAGAAAAACTCAAAAGGGGTAATGAGGAGGTGGATACAACTGAAAAATGATTAAAATAACAACAGCTCTTTCTCTCTCTCCACAGATATATATGCCTATATATACACACATATACATGTACATATGTGTATATATCTGTATGCACATGTATATGTGTATATCTGTATGTACATGTATATGTGTATACATATAGATATATATTTTTTATTCTCATCATTCATGGTAGTTCTGATATATAAAATTGCTGGGAACACTGAACTAGTGAATACTAAACCATTGCTCCAAGGGTAACACAGGGTTTGGTTCCTGTGAACCTCTTGCCACAACATTTACTTTAGCACTTTCTGGAACAGCCTCACTTACAAATTGACAAATTCCCTCTTCCTTTTTCTGTATATATTGTATTGTTGATTCATTAACATTGAACTCAAAGCCAACAAGCCAATGGCATTATAAACTCATGCTTGAACAAAGCTTACCTAACACACATATTGTTTCCATAAGGCACACTGCAGCCTTCTTGTACTTAGGAACACCAGACAGTACTTTAGCACTAGCTTGGGGACCATTTTAAACACAACAAAAAGCACAAAAGTGAAAAAAGACAAACTTGGCAAATAAATAGACCCTGAAAAGGTCATTTATTTACAGTGTGAGAGCTAAAAGAAGGCAGAAGGTCACCTTGTTTGACTTCAGCTGGGAATGTGCTTGTTTCAAATGACTCCATTTTTTCTTAGGTCTGCACATGTCCAGGAATGACCTCAATAACTGCAAGAGTATTGATTTTCGGATTACAAATAAATGTGAGCAAGTAGGCAAATTTAAAAATACAGAATCTGTGAATAATGAGGATTGAGTCTGTGTGTTTTGTGCATATATATGTATGTATGAGACATCTGTACACACACATATGAAAGCTATTTACATGTACCCATATACTCACATACATAAATGTAAGAAAGATTTTTAAAATTATACATAGATAATCTATGTAAAAGGTTACATATGCATACATACATATATATGTTTATATGTATGTGTATATCTAAATCTATGTCTAGATAAATAGAAAAATATACACATTTCTGCCTGCCTTTGACTTCCTTAAGATGTAATATTCCCAGTAGTGGGATCACGGGACCAAAGGGTATGAATAGGTTCATGACTTTGCTTGCCTCTGATTGCAAATTCTTTTCCAGAATGAATAAAGCAGTCCCTCTCTTAGTTCCAGTGTACTAGAATGCCCATCTTCCCACAAGCCTCAAACAAAGACTCTTTCTGTGTATTATCATCTTCCTTGATTGCAGTTCTGATGAGGTAGCCTTTACCAGTGTGCCTCCAGCAGACATCCAGTAAGCCATTGTCATGTGATCTCTGTGACACAAAGGCAAAGAGCTCAGTGAACAATCTCAGGTCTACGGTTAAAAGTCACTAGTGTCTCATGAATCATTGTTGTCATTTTAATTCCAAATTGCTACCATAATTCAATGTAATCAAATTTGCAAGACTTCAGAGTTTTCTTCTTTAAAAAAATATATTATTTGAACGTTCATTTAAAAAAAATTGGGGGTTCAAATCCTCTTCTTCTCCCACTCCTCCCCTAACCATTGAGAAGGCATGAAATATGACATCAGTTATACATGTGAAATCATGCAAAACTAATTTCCATATTAGCCACGTTATAAAAAAAAAAGGCAAAAAAAAAAATGAAGTGAAAACATTATACTTCAAGGCTTGCACTTGGATGCCATCAGTTCTTTCCCTAGAGGTGGACAGCATATCTCATCACAAGTCCTTCAGAATTGTCTTGGATCATTGTATTCATCAGAGTAGCTAAATTATTCACAGTTGATCATTATAAGGATATTGCTGTTACGTTTCTTCTTTATGGAATTCTGAAGAAAATCATCCTCTTCTTTTACCAGAAGGTGGCGACATACTACATTAAACATCTTACCTGTTTGTTTTTTTTCTTCAAATTTTTACTTTAGAGTTCAGTTATTTTATTTTCATAGCTCTGAGGCAGTGTTGTCATTTTAAAAATCTGCTTCAGAGGGTCTTGAAGATGGGCTCCACTCAACATGCAGGGCATTGTACTAGGTGCTGAGGATACAAAACCAAACCAAAAAATCCAGTTTTGGCCCTCAAGGAATTTGCACATTAGGGGAAGGAGGTATATACCATGTATACACATGAATAAATTCAAAGTATATATGAAAGCAATTTCAAAAGAGTGAGAGCATATATAAGTGGGGAGAGGTAGGGAAGGGAGATGTACAAGAGTTAATACTTGAGCTGAACTTTGAAGGAAGGTAGAGATTCTAAAAGGTAGAGGAGAAGAGAATTTAGGACATGGTGGTGGTGGTGGTGGTGGTGGCGGCGGTGGCACCAATTAACTTTATCAAGGAAAAGAAGTGGGAAAGAACTGTGAAGGAAATCATCAAAGGAATTTATACTCAGAGAAGAGATGTATTTATCATGTGATGAGAGCAAGGGGAAGTGTCAGGTTGACTATGGGTTCCATGCACAGAGAACCAGAAGGACCCCCAAATGCTGGGTAGACATAGTGAGTTCTTAATAAGTGCTTGTTAATCAGTTCTGCTGAAGAAAAAAATATTAATACTGTACCCTGCATCTTAGACATGTCTTCCAGAAGCAATTTTTAAAAATTATTCATTTAACATTATTCTAAATCTAAGCATCTTATAGTTTAAAGATGTCCCCACTCCCAAAGCCCAATCTCTTGGAAAGATCCTCTTTACCCCCAAGACAATTAGAGATAAAGTTCATAGGATTATTGGTCTAGGAAAGAATCAGGATATGTTAAAATATTTTCTTTATAATAAAATAAAAATTTGAGGTTAACAATACAGAATAATAGTCCCTTAATTTTCAACCTGAGCTACTTAATTCCCTCTTAGATTACTTCCCTCCAGTATTAAATGTTCTGTTCCCTTCAGATCAATATACTAATCCTTTCTGAAAGAAAGAACTCTTCTCTTTGATGAGTAGGTTGGTAAGTTACTCACTGTCCAGGCTTTCTGGAGAGGGTTAAGATTAACTTGCAACTAGACAAGAGGTACCTTTGTCCCAAGTTGAGATTCTACCTTAATTTAATCAAGTTTCCTTGAGAAAACCTTTTATTTATGACCTAACCACCCTTCTAAAAGCACAAGTCTCCAGAAAGAGTTTTTAGATTAGAAAAAAAAAAGTTTCTTAAAATCTCTATAGAAACTGAAAAGGATGTTTTTAACATGCAAGTTGTTAACCAACAAGCATTTATAAAGTGTTTAATATGTTTCAGTCATTGTGTTAAGGCCTGAGGATACAAATACAAATCAAAAGAAAAGTCGTTCCTGCCTTCATCGAGTTTATATTTCCACAGGGAAAAACAACAAATAAAAGGGAATTGAAAAGGGGTAGGGAAGAAGAAGAGGAGGGGAGTCAGTAAACTCAAACTAGAAAGAACTGGGAAAATCAGAAGAACACCTGGGAAGGGAATGAAGCATGGCTGGCCTTGACCCATTCCCAAAATGCAGGCCTTGGAAGGAACTCACTAATTGGAAAAGGGGTCCACATTGGCAGAGGGACATTTTAGAGTGAAAAGTTATCTGAGTTGTGGTGGCAAAGTGAGGAACACAGCCAAGAGGGAAAATAATGCTTCCACCATTCCTATCTGAATCTCAAGGACTTATATACTAAGCTATAAATGGGAGTTGGGGTGGTGGTGGTGAAATCTTCATTGGTGGAAAGAGTTTCTCACAAAGATGAAATATAGATCCTTCACATAATATTTTGTTATAGTATTGCTCTGCAACTGCTAAATATTTGGACTTTTGCTGCTATTGATATTGCTAATATAATGATATAAGAATGAAAACTAAGCTATAGAATAGATAAAGATGTAAGCAAGGGTGTGCTGGTAAGTGTTTAACAATCAGCTTTCCCCTCCCCCATCACCAAAATGCAGCAAGATACATTTTAATTTGAGTTTTCATCATTAACATTTACTCCATTACTTCCCTGCATCTGGACAATCAACAAAACAATAAATCAAGCTCCATACCATGTGCTCATTTCTGAGGTATGAATGTTCATATCAAAGATTTAACAATCAGTTTCCTCTGTAGGAGCAGGCTGCATCACATTCCTGGATGTAAGGAATTCTGAGAGGTGGAAGAACCCACATGGGTTTAGGCCTCAGAGGCCATTTAGTCAAATCCATTTTTTAATGGAGGAAGAAACCTAGAGAAAAGGCCTAGAGAAGTTTAATGACTTTCCTAAGGTCACAGTGGTGCCTGAGGAGTGACAGAAGCCAGTGACTTCAGCTTCAGAACTCTTTTCACCACACTGTCCTGGGTGGTATCCCTCTGGCCTAGCTCCCAAGCATCAGGCAGAATTGCTACCGTTTGTATCTTTTATTCCTGAAAACCTCCAGGGAAGACATTTCATATATTCTATAGCTTATGGAATCTATGATAACTGCTGAATAGCTCCATTTAGATAGACATTATGGTTATGAATTGCTTCATATCTATTTTCTCATCTGAAACTCATGATCACGAGGTAGGCAGGGCAAGTATCAATCCATGTTTCATAAGAAACTTGTTCATATGGGTTAAGTGTCTTACCCAGGGTCACACGTCCAGTTACAGGAATAGATCTAAGACTTAATCCCAGTTCTTGGCAAAGGAAGAATAGCAAAATTTCTCTCTTTTCCCAAAAGATGATGAATAGGCATGCATTTAACAAGACAATTACTTCTAATATTCATAACATGCTGGGGAAGAGAGTACCATAATTCTTAAGGTTGGAACTGTCCTTAGTAGGATAAAATTGACCTTTGAACTACATAGTCATTTAGCTAGATATTGGATGAATATAAACTTATGTCTCAGTGAACTCATGGCAAATGGAATATGAAGAGTTCATTGGTAAATAATACCAGGGATAGTCAGAGGATAAAAGAAACAGTTTCTTAAAGATATGTGACAGAAGAGGTTGGGAATCATGAAACATTCATACTTTCAGAACTGCTCCGTCCAGAAAACATTCACTAGATACCCCATGAAGCAGCTTCTCTCCTGAGAGAAGTTTCAGGGATTTTTATTTAAAACATTCATTTCACATATTAATGATAAAATCAAAGATTATCTTTTCAGAATAGATAGTGGAAAGGTCACTCACTGGCCAGCAGGCACATGTTTATAATTGTTCCCTGATTATCTTCTAGAAATTTGGAAATATACCATTCTGAGGTTCCTGATAATAGGACCACCTTATAAGGGAAATACTTTTTTGTATGAGTATCTCTGTGATTTTTACTATCTTGGTAACCAAGATCTATTGGATAGTGGCTAAAGAGGAACTGATTTTGTACTCATTTCTACTCTGTAATAATGAGATTGATGATATTTAGCAGAATCGAGAAAAAGTTGACCTCTTTCAGGAAGAAATGGGTTCATCTTCACCTCTGACCCCTCCTGGATAAGTGATCTTGGACAGATTACTATGGGACTCATATAGCCCTCTCAAGCTATACATTGTGGAACAGGTGCTAATCTGTACTGGTAGAGAATTTTCTAATTAGGAATTCCCTCTGCTAACAAAAGTAGAAGTTCAGCCCCCCCTTCACCCACAGTCTATGATGATATCTATCTCTATTTGAATTGATATTACATCTATTTATGTATTGATATCAATTGAATTGATATTTATATAGATTGACTATATTCAATCAATTGATATATCTTTGATTGAATACATGTATATATACAGTATATATTAAATATAGATATAAAAGCATATATTCAATCAATGTAAAATCAACTAAATATGCATATGCACATACATAAATAAATATAGATAGATACACATCTACTTTCTTCTGCCATTTAATTCACCCTCAAAAATACTGCTCTAACAGTTCTTGGTCCCCATGGAAAATTGGGCATAATATTTTTAATAAACATAATATTAAAACCTCAATTAATTAAAAATACAATTAAGTAATACTTAAATTTACCCCAAATACTATCCCTTCCCTTAATTGTTATTTTTCAAACATCTCTGGAAAATTTTTATAAATCTTATTTGTTTTGTTTTTATTTATTTGTAATTAACTTTTTTTCAGTCTATTTTCTCTTTCTACCTATCTCCCACTATTTTTTATAATAAATAAGCATAGACAAACAATATGAATTAAGGTATTGGCCATGTCCAAAAATGAATGTCTCATTCTGTATATTGCTCCTTCACCTGGACAAGGAGATAGGTAACCTTCTTCACCACTGGAAACATGTTTGATCACTCCATTGATCAAAGAGTTCTTACATCTTTTAAATACCCATTTTTATAATGTTTATGTTATAGTATAAGCCATTCTTCTGGTTTTGCTCACTTATTTCTGTACCAGTCTATACAAGTCTTCTCAGGTTTCTCTGAAACTGCCTCTTTCTTCATTTCTGAAATCAAAATACTATTCTACTATATTCATATACTGTAATTTGTTTAGCCATTCTCAAATTTCCACCTCCTTTATGGAAAGCAGTTTGGCAAAACTAATCATAGACCAACATCTCACACTTTATACCAAGATAAGGTCAAAATAGGTCCATGATTTAGACATCAAGGGTGATATATCATAAGTAAATTAGGAGAACATGGAAATTTGACCTGTTCTATGATAAAAGAAGAGTTTATTACAAAACAAGAGAAAGAGAGGATCATGGGAAAAATGGTTGGCTTCTTCTGGTCATGCACAATTAAGCTATTTTAAGATTATGGTTCACTTAAACCTCCAGATCTTTTTCATTTGAACTTCTTAGCCATACCTCTCCAATTCCAAACTCCTAACGCACATCTTTTAACCCATAAAGAACTTTAGATTTATCATTGTGAAATTTCACCTTGTTAGATTTGATGCATTGTTTCAGCCTATTAAGATCTTTTTGCATCCTGTCAAAAATATTTTAGCAATTTCCATTTTCCTTATAATATATGCAAAGTTAATATGCATGTTGTCTATGACTTAATCAATAAAAGACCGATACCTAGAGCACAGCTCTAGAAAACTCCCTTTAAGTTGACATTGAAGCATTAATGACTACTCTTTGTGTCTGTATATTCAACTAGTTCTGAGTTTAGCAAACAAAGAAAAGAGATAAGAAGTCACAAAGAAAAGAGACAATAGGAGATGTTGAAAAAAATGAGCTGAAAGGTTAACTGGAGAAGTCTGATGTTGGAGATTCAGACTACTGAGCAGGTTAAATGACTCACCCAGGATTACACAGCTAGTGAATCTAGATTTGAACTCAGGTCCTTCTGATTCCAGACCTATATTCATATATATAAGTGGTGTCATTTAGTTGCTCTTAGATAGGGAAAACTTAAAAGAAATTTTGAAGTTGGTAAAGCTCTTTCAATCTTTCTTTTATGCATCGTTTCCCCATATTTATGACTTCCTCTCTTCCACATTCTGCCCCTTCTCTCTGTTATTTCACCAATAAGATTCTGTTCTGTGGTAAAGACCTGACATCAATAATTTGTACCTTATTGTTATTTTAAGTGAATGTATTACCACTTCAAAGTGTATATGAATTTCAAGTCCTATCTTTAATTCTAAAATGAAAGTGTTTGGCCTCATGATCAAATTATTTGTGGTTCCAAGTGATTCAGTTACATTAGTCAGAAAAGCTAGTTGTCATTGATCATCTTTGCTACATAGTACAGCAAGAACCTTTTCCCAGGATAGATCACCTCAAATACTTCAGTCATCTCAGGCTTTTTGTAATGTTCCTAATTTGTCATGCAGTCTTGCATGGAGGTTAAATATTCTTGCCCAGATTTCTATTAAAGATTCTTCATTCTTTAATATTGTGAGAATCAACAAGCTCTGAGGTGAGTCCCTTAAAAGCAGGGGGTAGCTTGTATTTGTATCCCAGGTTTAACACAGTGTTTTGTATGTAATAAATGCTTAATAAATGTTTTCCTTTTTCTTTCTTTTTTTACATATGGTATTCCATCTCCCATCTCTAGACCTTTTCAGTGGCTGTACATCTTGCCTGAAATTTTTTTCCTTCTCACCTCTGTTTCTTAGAACTTTTAGTTTCCCCTCAAGGGTCAGCTCAAGCTCCCACATTCAAGCTCCCACCTGTCCTGTGACTCCTCCCCACCCCAGCTACTTTACCCCTAAATTACCTAATCACCTTGTATCTAATTGAGGCAACTAAGCAACATTGTGGAGAAAATATTAACCTTGGAGCAAGGAAGGAGTTCATATCCTGCCTCAGTCATTTACTATTGGTGTGACCCTGGGCAAATAATGGAAAGCAGTTTGGCAAAACTAATCATAGACCAACATCTCACGCTTTATTCCAAGATAAGGTCAAAATAGGCCATGATTTAGACATCAAGGGTGATATATCTTAAGTAAATTAGGGGAACATGGAAATTTTACCCGTTCTATGATAAAAGAAGAGGCTGAGAGACATTAAATATCATATTTTTATCAGAGTTAAGCAAATAGACTGCTTTGCCTTATTTTAAAAATGCCCTGACACAAAAATGATTATCAATACATATGCATGTAAACACACACTATCTCCATTACTAGACAGTAAGTTACCCAGAGAAGAAACTGTTTTCACTTTTGTCTTTTATTGTCCAGTATCTAGCACAGTACTTGGAATACAATAGACCTTTAATATGTACTTATTGATTGATTGATTTCTTTGATGGAGGGAGCTTACATGCCAGAAGTTCCCTACTTTGATGGTCTCATTCCTTCATCATCCCAAAATTATATGTGCTAATTTCTTAACACCTATAGACATCATAATTTATATGTAAGCCCATATATAGTACAGTAATTAATTCAGAAGAAGACTGGTCTTAAAATGTTCTTTATTTAAAATTCTTCTTATTTCTTGGAGCACTGACAATTTTAATACTAATTTCCACAAACTAGTCTTAATAGAGGAGCAGGTAGGTGGCACAGTGAATAGAGTGCTGGCCCTGGAGTCAGGAGGACCTGAGTTCAAATCTGGCCTCAGACATTTATTAGCTGTGTGACCCTGGGCAAATCACTTAACCCTGTTTGCCTCAATTCCTCATCTATAAAATGAGCTGAAATAAATGATAAACCATTCTATTCTCTTTGCCAAGAAAACCCCAAAAGGGGTCATGGAGAATCAGACACAGAAGTAACTTAACAAGAAGTCTTAGTAGAATTTGGAGGTTACTGAGCACTAGAGGAACAGAGAGGCTAAAAATAACTCTAATTTGTATACAAATATTCTCTTTGTATATTTTTATAAGTCATGCTCTTTGACTTTTCCCCTTCTAACTCCCAGTTGTTGTAGTTATTTGCTCATTTTTCAGTAGTGTCTGACTCTTCATCACGCCATTTGGGGTTTTCTTGGCAAAGATACCAGAATGGTTTGCCCAGTTATATACTATCAATTCTTAGTTATCTATATAGTTCTACTTTAGTGTGATTTCCCCTGACTGCCTAGATTTTATCAAACTCTCACCTCCTCCTTTCTGGTTGTCTTTCTACCCAGTCCAGACATGTGACTAAGCAAAGGTAAATCAATTGTGATATAGTCTTTGGTTTCCCCATATATTAGGGGTGGGAGGGATGGCACATAGGTGGCAAAATATTCCACACATTTTATTACAAATATAAATTTAGTTATTTTGGATTATATGCTAGACTTTTTTGATGTTATTGCTTACCTTTAAATTTTCTGAATAATTAAGATTTGAACATGTTGCCTGTCTTTGCATCTGAATATATCATTAGTCACCATATAAGGGATCTATGAACTTAATTTTCTAAAAACATTTTGATAACAGTATTTCAAAATAATTGGTTTTATTTCAAGACTGTATTTTGTTGTATGCATTTAAAAACATTATCCTGGGGAGAGGTCCATATGCTTCACTAGCCTGCCAAAAGAGATCTATGACATACATAAAAAAGGTTAAGAATTACTGCCTTGGGGGACAGAAATGTTGGACCTGGGTTAAAAATCTCACTCTGGCATGAGCTTTAGGATTGGAGGCAAAGATATTTAGCCTCTATCTGTCTCAGACAACTCTCTAAGACTTATTTACTAAGGACCGGGCGTCTGGTAATCTGTACTGGTGGAGGGAATTCTCACACAGGGAGTTCCCTATGCTGCAAGTATTACTGATAGTTATTACTACATGGATATGCAGCCAAACAGGGCAAGGTGCAGCTAATAAGTACACTATTTTCTACACTGTCTTTTCATGTATAACTGTCTTCTCTTTAATATGTAGAATTCTCCTAGAAACATTTGTCTTGAAGGAGACCCTCAATCTCTTCTGGGTTTTTGTGTGTCAAACTGCTCTACGTCCTACCGTTGTTTCTTAGCAACACATAGAAACTCTATTGGACAAATACAGAATATCTGCTTATTCGTGTCTGTCTTTTGGGGGGGATAGTTGTGATTTAATTAATGTGTGGAGCTCCTAGTGTAAAACCTCCTTCTAGAAACAGCTGTAGATGCAGATCTGACAAAACCTGAGGCACATCCTCAGCTCATACATAATTTAGGGGCTCAGAGAGCTTCCAGGCACACAGAGAGGTTAGGTGGTTTACCCAGAGTCACATACCCAATTTGTGGCAGGAGTAGGTGTTGAAATCCAGTTCTCCCTGACTCCAAGATTGACATTTTATCCAGTGTGACACCCTACCTTTCATTTGGTTTCTGTAGGGAAAGGGCCTACCTTTGTGATTTCACTGGTACCAAGAACTTCCAGGTGATAAAACTCCATCTAACGACTCAGATCAGCACTTTTTCTGAAACTCTACGTCAAGAATAGTGGAGAATGGTGGTATCAGAGTCTAATGGAAATGGGGCTACTCAATTAAAGATAAAGATCCCTGAGGAACGCATACTGACAATTTTAAAATATAAAATATCTATATTTTATTGCATTTTATTCATTATGTTAAGTGTTTCCCCATTACATTTTAATCTGGTTTAATTGTATTCAGGAGTATTGTGAATCAAGTGCTTAGTACCTTTGAGTCAGAGTATTGAGAAACTGTGACTTACCCAGGGCCACAAAGTCCATAATTGTGAAAAATTGAAGTCAAAGGTCTTCCTTGATTCAAATCAGATATCTTTATAGGCATACCTTGGAGATATTGAGGGTTCAGTTCCAAAAGCAAATGTCACAGTAAAGTCAATCACATTAATTTTTTTGGTTTCCCAGCGCATATAAAAGTTACATTTATACTATAGTGTAGTCTATTAAAAATGTGCAATAGTATTATGGCTAACTCCCCCTCCCCACAAATGTACATACCTTAATTAAGAAATACTTTATTGCTAAAAAATGCTATCATCTGATCCAGTCACAATCTTTTTGCTGGTGGAGGGTCTTACCTTGTTGTTGATGGCTGCTGACTGACCAGGGTAGTCATTGCAGAAGGCTGAGGTGGCTGTGGCAATTTCCTAGAATAAGACAAAAATGAAATTTGCCACATCAATTGACTCTTCCTTTCACTTGAACACTTAGAGGCCATTGTAGGGTTATTAATTGGCCTGATTTCAATATTTTTGTGTCCTGGGGAATAAGGAGGTACACATACATACAGCATTTATCGATAAAATTCACTGTCTTCTCTGGCATGATTTGTGGTTCTCTAAAACAATAGTAACATTAAAGATCACAGATTATCATAACAGATATAATAATAATGAAAAAATAAATTATTGCAAGGATTACCAAAATGTGACATAGAGATACAATGTGAGCACATGCTGTTGGAAAAATGGCACTGATAGACTTGCTTGATGCAGGATTACCATAAACCTTCAATTTGTCAAAATTTATAAAATAATGTGAAATTTGTAAATTTACAAAATAATGTAAAAATGCAGTATCTGCAAAGCACATAAAGCAAAGTGTAATAAAATTTACTCCTGTACATGCCTCATTTTATCTTTGTAGCACACAAATGCTACTATAAATTAATAAGTCCATTTTTGCCCTGTAACTTGTGGAATCAATCTCATATGTATGCCTTGGGAAATTTGAATTCCTGTAGTTCACCCCTGATTTGAAGTTGGAAGTCAAGGGAAGTATCTAGTGCTAGTTTTTTGCTTTGAAATCAGGAGGAGGGAGGAGAGAACATAATATTTCACAGGGACAAAAATACCACTGTTTGAACTAAAAAGTTTCAGGGTGATTTGTCGACAACCTAGTTTGAGTAAATAGCCTCTCTGAGTGGAACAAGTGTCTCTTAAAAGTGTTTTGACACATTTAGCAGTAATCTTATGTTAAAGCATTGGGTCTTTTAAAAGCAGGGTAATGATACCTGTTTCTCTTTGTGAGTCATTTGTGAGCATTAAAAGAAAGAGCTGACAGAAACATTTGCTTTAAATTGCCCTGAAAGTTGAACTGCTGTTATGAACCTCTGATCAAAACTAGGAGAGATAGGAAGGCAGAAGGAACTGAGAGGACTGAGCTAAGGGTCTTTTTCCTTTGATGAATGCATTTGAAGTCCAAGAAAGAAATAAAAGGAGACAAAAAGAGCTGCTGGAGTCTAATGAGATTTTTTTGGAGTGGTTTTATTAGAGGAAATTTAGTTATAATAGCAACAATAATAATGTCTTTCCCTTGAGCTTGCATAAAGACCCTTTTGCGCAAGTTTTCAAAGCTGTTTAAAAATGGAGTAGTGATAAAGAATTACAAAGAACAAACATGGTTCTAAAGAAGAGATATAAGAAAACACTCCCGCCCTACTCCTTTGCAGAGGTGAGAAGTCCACTGTTGTGGAACATTGCATTTTTTTTTCGATGTACCTGTCACCTTAGACTTTTTGTAGAGTTCCAAATTTGACATACATTCATGCAGTGAAGTTTTGCCACTCATTCTTTCATAGTTTTGCTTTGTCTTCCTATTCTTTTCTTTAAAAATATTATTTGTAGCGTGGGATGACTTTCAGGGAGGGAAAAAAAGGAAGTATAACTTGGAGAAATTTTGTTGGTGTGAAAAAAAATCAAATTTTATTTCATTGATAAACCTTTTCAAATTATTCATACACAATTTTGATTTTTTTTTACTCTTTATCAATCACACACTCACAAGGACAGTATTACGGGGTTGTTTCAGTTTTTTGAGACAAAGGTTTGTAGGACTTATGTCAGGACATATGAATGATTAGTATAGCGTGGGGCAAAGTATGTTGGACTTCAAGGCAGGAAAGGCTTTGTCTCAAATCCTAACTCTGACACTGAATAGCTGTGTGGTCTTGCAAGAATCATGTAAGCTTTCTGAGCCTCAATTTCTTCATCTGACAAATGGACATAATGCTAGTTTACACAACTATCCCACTGGGATGCTTTCAAAAATATACTTTGTAAATTTGAAAACTTAATATATAAATGTGTGGGGTTGGACAAGAAAATGGACAAGAAATTCAGAAACATTCAATCGTGGCAAGCACATGAAGAGGAATAATAGGGAAACTATATAACAATAGGGAAACAAACTTAAGTACAAATGTTAAATAGCCTTCCCAATGGCATACAAATTATGGTATTTGGCACCCAAATTTCCATTTACTAGAGTTTTACTATGTCTACTACTACTAGATTTCTCTGTGCACAGACATACTTAGTATTTAAAACCCACCTGATTTGTGTCATTTGACTTTCAAAAGCTTTAGATTCATATATCAGTATTATATACATAAGCTTCTGCCCTGGGCTTTCATCAGTTTTCCCTCTGTACTAGCCTCTTGGTGATGTCATCACCTCCCACAGGTTTAATTATCATCTCTATGCATGCAAATGACTCCCAAACCTACCTATCAAGTTTCAGGTTCTTCCTGGACCTTCAGTCCTGAATCACCAACTAACTAAATTAGACATTTCTAACTGGATGCCCCATCCATGTCCCAAACTCTGCAAGTCCAAAACAGAATATGTTTTCTTCCCCCAACCTCCCAATACCTGCCAATGTCCTCCCCTCTGTTGAACTTTGCTATTTTGACAAAGTTCGTCCATCATTCATCCAACTTTGCCTCTTCCTGAACCTTAAATACATTCTCTAACTTTTCTCCTTAACCTTCTCCTTGGTTATCACCCACTTGGTGACCTTATCCACTTACCACAATTTCAATAATCACTTCTATGTAGTTGACTCCAAAGTTTCAGCCTTCATCACTGACCTTTCTAGTATTAGAACTGTCTTCTATAGATCTTTAGTAGGATGTTCTACCAATACAGCCAATACATAATATTCCCAACTAAATCCATTTCTCTGATCCTCTAAGTGTAAAGAATGTATTCTCTTCATCATACATTCCCCATTTCTGTTGAGAGCACCTCTGTCCTCTCATTCACTTTAACCAATAGTTCTCAAAGTGTGGTTCATAGATGCTGGGGGTCTCCAAGACTCTTTCAGAGGGTCTAAGAAGTTAAACTTATTATCATTATAATGCTGAGATGTCATTTACCTTTTAAAATTCTCTTCCATTTTCCCACTACTAATCTATGTGAGGCTAGACATTTTTTCCCCATTTACTCCAACCAAAACAACATATCACAACAGATTGAATGCAGAAACAGATATGAAAATTCAACTTTTCTATTGAGCCAGACATTAAAGAGATTTGCAAAAATATATAAAACAATGTAATTTTCTCTTTTGGAAAATACAGTTATTTTCACAAAAGTGGGTTATTTATATATACAAATAATTGCTATGTTAATAATAAATAAATATTTTAAAATGATAAGTTTTAATTTCTAATATAGTATTTATCAATAGATAGAACCCACAGAAACAGAAGATCTTTAGGGTCCTCAATATTTTTAAAACAACAGTATGTATAGGATGGTTTTACATGTGTGTGTATCTGTATGCATGTATGTATATACAAATTTGTGTCTGATGGTAGCCATCTGTAGGGTTGGGGAAGGAAGGGAAGAAAAAAGAAAATTGCATGATAATTTTATTATGTATTTAATAGGTATAGCAAGTTGTACATAATAGATTTTCTGTTTCATGTGCAGTTATCTTTTTCCTATTCTACTGTTATGAGAATGCTTATTTTATTTCTTAAGTTCAGAATAACATAAATAAAAATTTTAAAAGAATGTAAAGGGGCCTTGAGAGCAAAAATGCTCAAGAACCATTAATCTAAACTCAAAACCATATAGTTACATGTCTATTCCCTCTCCTTTTTTCCCTAGATGCAATTTGTTGCCATGTCCTACTCATTCTTCCATAACAGTACTACTTACATCTGTATCCTCTTTTCCACTTCCATATTAACAACATTTATTTAATACTATTTCTTACTTCATAACTGGTCCCTGCACCTCCAGTCTCTCCTATCTCCAATCCATCCTTCACAATGCTGCCAGTAATCTTCCAAGTGAATACATCTGACCACATCATTCACCTACTCAAAAACCTTCATTGGCTCATCATTCTCTATGAAATAAAATACAAATGCCTTGGTTAGCACTTAGGGTCATCACAATATGATTCCAACCCATCTGTCATAGCTAAGTGATAAAAATATAAATTTTGGATGATGAGGCAGAGTCTTAAGAGAAGTACCCTATAAATACAGCTAAAGTCTTTCTCTCAAACTAAGCCTTTATTGGGCTGAACCCAACAAGATGAAATTCAATAGAGATAAATATAAAGTCTTACACTTGGGTACAAAAATATTAACTTCAAAACAAGATGCAACTGGCAGAGTAAAACAGCAGTTTGCTGGGGGAAAAATACCACAGAGTTTTAGTGAACTGCAAGCTCAGTATGAGTCAGTAGCATGATGTGACAGCAAAAAGAGTTATTTTCATCTTGTATTGCATTGAGAACATTAAGGGAAACATAGCTTCAAGGAAATAAGGACTCTGTAATCCTTCTGTATTCTGCTCATGTCAGACATCATCTAGAATATTGTATTCAACTGCGGGCACCAAAGTTTAAGAAGGATGTTGATAAACTGGAGAGTTTCTAGAAGAGGACAGCTAAGAGAGTGAAGGACCTTGAATCTGTGCAATATAAGATCCAATTGACAGAACTTGGGCTATTTAGCCTGGAGAGGAGAAGATGTGGTGGGGTGGGGATGGGGGTTTGGGGGTGGGAACACAAGAATTTGTAGGGTTGTCATGTGGAAGAGGGATTAGACTTATCTTTTTTGGCCTCAGAGAGTAGAACCAGATGGAAGTGCATAAATAGAGGCACATCTAGGTTTGATTTGGGGGCGGGGGGGGAGGTAGGGGGACAACTTCCCAAGTCTTAGAACTATTCAAAAGCAGAATGGGCTTCCTCAAGAAATAATGGGTTCCCTGCCTGTCCTTGGAAGTCTTCAAGAAAAGGCTAGATGACTGTTTGTAAGTATATTATATTAGGAATTCTTTTCAGCTATGGGCTGGACTTGATAAATTCTGTGATACTTTGATTTATTGGAACACTGTCTTCTTCCTGTTCAAGGGTGGTATTGCCACAAAATACTAGACACCAGAGAAGGTAGAGACACATATTTTCTTGACTGCTTCCCTGGCAAGTAGAACAACAGGAAAAAGATGCAAAGATATGCATATGTCAATACAATACAACGCACTCAACTGTTATTTGCTGCATCAGTGGTGAGCCAGCCAGCTTCCTTACAGCTACTGGCCATGGTACTGACTACTGCTGAGAAATAGTATTTATAGACATTTTACATTACCATTCTTCATACACTGTGCTGTTCCAGCTAAAACATATATGCTGGGACCAACAAAATTTTTTACTACTGTTTCTATATTTCATAATGCCCACAATGTGTATAAGGTCATGCTTGCTATTTAGGATTTTTGTAACTGCAATTACTATCCTTACTCTGCAAATGAAAAATTAGAGAACATTTATTCACATACACTCTACCTCCTTCTACAATTTAGGTAGACATTCATATGTAGAATCCCAAGGGAAAGTTATAAGCTCTTCTGGACAAAGGCATTATGATTCTCCTCCAAATCAGGAAAACTCATCTTCCCAAGTTCAAATCTTACTTCAGACATTTACTGTTTGTGTGACCCTGTGCAAGTCCCTTAATCCTGTTTTCCTCAGTTTCCTCATCTGTAAAATGAGCTGGAGAAGGAAATAGAGAACCACCCCAGTATCTTTGCCAAGAAAACCCCAAATCGGGAGAGTCAGGCATGACTGAAAACATATGAAAAACAATATTCAGTTTACTCCTAAGTTTCAGGGGAAAATCTTTCCCTGTTTCAAAAACTATGAAAATGCTCCTTTTAGCACAAATGAAGAAAGATTTTGGAGTGCTCTATTTCCTACAGATAATGAGTCTCTGCATTCCAAGCAGAGATAAGAAGGATGAGCCTCCTTATCCTAGACTAGCCAATCAATACTCTGGGATCCCTAGAAACTAGAAAACTGAAACTTCACTGTTGTGGCTCAGAAATGGGATACTGGTTGCATAAAAAGGAAAAGCTGCAGATCTGTCCTATGTATTTGTACTGCTGACAAACACATACATTAGTCCTTAGGGACACTCATGCTCCACTCCCATTCCTCAGCTGTTCTGACTTCTATGTTACTCGGATAGTTGGTAGAGAGAATCATTCATCTTAGGTGCTAACACTGCTACTGGAATGCTACCAACCCATTTTTGGTGCTCCAGTGCTCCCAAGACTTCTGGGAATTATCAGCCAACCCCTACCAATTGATCCGAGACAGTGAGCCTCTGAAGTACCCAGGTGGTATTGGAGAACCACACTTGGTGCTTCCATTGAGTCTGTTGTGTTGTAACTCCTGACCACTAGGGCACTTGGGGAGCTTTCTCCTTTCCCCACCTCACTAAATGATCTTGAGATCACAGACTTCTGTGCTGATAAGACTCAGATACATGGTGAAGACCTGACTCAAGAAACAGACTTGAGGAACATCCTATCTCATCTCTAGTCCTCCAGAGATCTCTAATTAGTTTAAAGAATTTCCTTTAGTAAGTTTCATTAGAATACCTAAGTTCCATGTATGTGACCTGTTTCCTCCTTGAGTGTGGTGATTAGTTTATTACAAAAACAACTAATTTAGAGAGCAATTGCAGATAATGTGGAGAATAATATGACTAAAAGAATCATACCTATTCCCTTATTCTCTCTGGACCCCAAAAGAAACCATAATTTATTTGTAAAAAGCAACAGGGTATTTTGTTATATTGTTCAAAATCCTTTATCACCTCTGTGTCTTTATGTAGGTTGACAAAGACCTGAAATAGTCTTCTGTGATATCTTTTCATCCTTCAAGGTCCAGAGAAGATGTTAAACGGGAGCTGATCTTGTTAAACCAGTATGATATAACTTTCTATACTATATTTAACATTCATATTTTAAAATTTTGAGTTCTGAATTCTCTCCCTCCCCCCTCACTCTTCCCCCATCCATTGAGAAGACAAGCAATATGGTGTCAATTATACATGTGAAGTCATGCAAAACATTTTCATATTAACCATGTTTTTTAAAAAAAACAACAAAAATAAAGTGAAAAAAATATGCTTCGATCTGCACTCAAGTTTCATTAGTTAGTTCTCTCTTTGGAGGTGGATAGCATTTTTAATCATGAATCCTTTGGAATTTTCTTGGGTCATTGTATTGATTAGAGTAGTTAAGTCTTTGACATTTGATGATTGTTACAATATTGTTATTTCTGTATACAACATTCTCCTGGTTCTGTTCATTTCACTGTGCATCAGTTCATATAAGTCTTTCCAAATTTTTCTGAAATCCCCTGTCATTTCTTATAGCACAATAATATTCCATCAAAATAATATGTGATATAGTTTAACAAACAAACTTCCTAACAATTAGAGCTCTCCAAAAGTGAAATAGGTAACTCCTGTCTCAGGAGGGGGTGGGTTCCCACTCAGAGGTCTTGAACAAGAGGCTGGATGACCACTTGTCATTTGTTTTAGTGAGCATTCCTTTTATATATTAATTGGACTCAATGACTACCGGGGTCCCTTCTCAATCTGAAATTCTGCGATTCTGACTCTATGAATACATGAGATCAAAAGGAATGGAGGAGTTGCTTTCTATACCTGTTGAGGGACATTCATTATGGATACTCTGTAGTATTGATGTATATGTGTATGTGGAAGCAGGAGGCAGCTAAGTAATACTGGGGAAAGAGGGGGTGGGTGGACTTGGAATTAGGAGGACCTGAGTTTATATCCTGTGTGACTCTGGAAAAGTCATTTAAGTTCTCTCAACCTCAATTTTCTCATCTGTAAAAGGGGTATAATTATAGCACCTACTTGACAGGGTTGTTAGGAGTATCAAATGAGATATGTGTAAAGTATTTTGAAAAAACTTTAAAATACTGTATAAATGTTAGCTATTCCTACTACATATAGATTGTGTCCTTTAATAAAGCTTAAAACTACAATAAGACTTTTGGGACACCTTTGTGAGTAGTGTATGTGTACGTGCATGCATGCATACATACACACATACATACATGCATACATATATATCCATAAGCACATATATTTATATGTATACATTTAAGTACTTCAATGCCTTTGTAATAGATATATGTCAAGTGGTTGTCTATCTGTTAAATGCATATATATACATTTATAGATATATACATATACAGATTTTTATTGTTGTTCAGCTATTCAGTCATGTCTGACCCTTCATGATGTCATGGATCATACTATCTGTGGAGTTTTATGGCAAAACTACTGGAGAGGTTTGACAGTTCTGTCTCCAATGGATTAAGGTAAACAGAGGCTAAGTGACTTGCCCAGCTAGTAAGTGTCTAAGGCTGGACTTAAACTCAGGTCTTTCTGATCCCAGGTTCTATCCACTGAGTCCTCTAGCTGCCCAAATATATGAACATATATGCACACATGTGCACATACATATGGATATCTTGTGTTCAAGTTACACACAATAACTGAGGGTACAAAATAAGCATAGAATAGTGGATAGAGAGTTGACCTTGGAGCCAAATTGGAGTCAGATTGAAGACTTGGATCTTGCATACCACCTCTGATGTATACTGACTCTGTGACCCTAAGTGAGTTACCTAACCTCTCAGGGCTCTACATAGCTCTTTAAGACTTCCAATTACAGAAGAGGTGCAATGTGCATTGGTCCTCATGTGGAGTGACCAGTACCAAGGATGAAATCTCAGGTCTTATCAAAAATGTGTGTGTGTTTATCTATATGTGTATCTTCCTCTGCCAATGCAATTCACTATCTTCTTTTCAGCTGACAGTCTTAACAGAGTTTCCCAGGCCAATAAGAATATAAATGGCTTTCTGAAGGACTCCTGACCAGTAGATGTCAGAGGAGATATTTGAGCTCCAGGTCTACCTTATTCCAAATCTGACTCTTATTAACCCTAGTTGAACTCCTTTGTTTTTTGCTTTTTTATATAGCTGTGCTGAGGACAGTTAAAGTTTCCAGATAAATGACATTTGGATAAGAGAGGTGTGTCCAGAGTTTTCCCCCAATAGAATATAGACTGTTTCATTTCTGTCTTTGCATCCTCATTACCTAAACCAGTGTCTTATACATTGTTGTTGTTCAGTCATTTCAGTCGTGTCTGACTCTTTGTGTCCCTATTTGGGTTTTCTTGGCAGAGATACTGGAGTGCATTACTTTTTTCTTCTCCAGATATTTTTACAGATAAGGAAACAGGGAAGTAGGGTTAAGTGATTTGCCCAGGGTCACCCAGGTAATAAGTCTGAGGCTAGATTTGAACTCAGGAAGATGAATCTTCTTAATTCCAGGTCCGGCACTGTGACACCTGTTATCTTATACTTAATAGGTATTTAATAAATATGTGGATTTAATTGCTGTACAGTGTATTTGTTTTTAAACTGGTTGAAAATTTAGAATTCATGTGATCAAGAAGCATATATAAGACATTCATAGAGTGTACCTTTTTATAGATGATTCCTGTGTATTTGTTATAATGGAAAGAACATTGGCTTTAGAATCAGAGTCTGGATCCCAGCTCTGTAACTGTGGAACCATGGGCAAATCAGTTAATATCTATAGGACAAAGTTTCCTCATCTGTAAAATTGGGGACAGTCAGATTAGATAATCTCTATGCTCCTTCCCAACTCAAATATTTTATAAGAAGCAACATGGTGTTGTGGATAGAATGCTGATTTAATTTCTCTGGGGCTTGATTTCTTCATCTGTAAAGTGGAGATCAACTGGAGAGGGAAATATGTAAATTAAATTACCTGTACACTTCCAGGTCTAATACTTTATGAGAGACAGCATGCTGTGATGGATGGAGTGTTGCCTTGGTGTCAATAAAACCTGGTTCAAATCCTCTTTGCTATTTAAGCTGAGTCCATGAGCAAGTCACTTTAATTCTTTGAGTATCCATTTCCTTATCTGTTGAATGAGTAACTTGCACTAGATATTTTCTAAGCCCTCTTCCAAATCTGTTATCTCTTATTTTCTTTCTTTTCTCCTTCCTTCCTTCTTCCCTCCCTCCCTTCTTTCTTCCTTCATTCCTTCTTCCCTCCCTCCTTCCTTTCTCTCTTCTTTCCTTCCTTCCTTCCTTCCTTCCTTCCTTCCTTCCTTCCTTCCTTCCTTCCTTCCTTCCTTCCTTCCTTCCTCTCTTTCTTCCTCTCTTTCTCTCTCTCTTTCTCTCTCTCTTTCTCTCTCTTTCTTTCTTTCTTTCTTTCTTTCTTTCTTTCTTTCTTT
>NW_027187316.1:4282891-4287011 GCF_028583685.1 Petaurus breviceps papuanus
CTTCCTTCCTTCCTTCCTTCCTTCCTTCCTTCCTTCCTTTCTTTCTTTCTTTCTTTCTTTCTTTCTTTCTTTCTTTCTTTCTTTCTTTCTTTCTTTCTTTCTTTCTTTCTTTCTTTCTTTCTTTCTCTTTTCTTCTTCTCTATCTCACCTAGGCTAGAAGCACAGCAATCACTCATGCTCACTCCCATACTAATTGACCTTTCGAATTTTTTTTTAACTTAGGCCAGTTTCTACTCCTTAAGCAACCTGATGGTCCTCCACTCCTAAAGACTCACCATATTAGTGCCAGATTTAGTGTAGACATCTGATCAGCTTTAGCCTATTTCCATCTCAGAACTTCTAAACTCAAGCTATGCACGCCTCAGCCTCCCCAACCACAGGGGATTATGGACATTTATCACCATTCTCACCCTAAATTTATTATGAACCTCTGTCCCTATACCCTGATCTCTTTTGCCCATCTACATAATGTGTAACAGCCTAATGCACAATTTAGTATTTAAATTATATATGTCTTACACTGTTCCCTAATTGTTTCATGTTTGTAAGTCTGGCCTCCTTACGTGGATTACAAGCTTCTGAAGGGGCAGGAATCATATCATATTTCTTTTATATCCCCTACATAGTACCTCACACATAGCAATTGTTCAATAAATACTTGTTGATTAATTGAAGTTTAATTTTATTTTATTAAATATTTTATTTAGCACCATTTTTTTTCCCATTTCTACTACTTCAACCTCTCCATCTCAGATATTTCTCCTATTTTCCTAGAAAAGTCACCCATTTTCCTAGCCAGTCAAGCAGCTTCTTCTTCCTCTTTGCCTTTGGGCACATTCTCAGGCACATTGAATTAACAATTTCTTTTCTTTCTGATATTCTCTCTACCTGTCCTAGTTTTTAAACTATACCATTGCTATAGGCCTGGGCTCAAAAATATCATTGAATTAAGCCTTTCTTCTATTTTTTTAAGTCCTCCAGTTCTAAAAGGACTCTGGGATGTATCTGGGGAATACCATAATTAGTTTCTGTCTCATGACCAAGGAAGAGTCTCAGGTATCAGAGGAGGGAGATGAGGGCAGTGACCAGTAGAGGGAGTTAGGAAATATTTCATCAAGGGAGGGAAAAAAATGTTATCTTTGTTTATAATAAGCAAATGCTTAAAGATTTGTTAGATTATATTGAAATTTAATTACTTTTAATATTTTTCCACTTCATTTTTCTTCCTTCCTAAAATTTTACCAATTATAGATTCTTTTGAAGATGTAAAACCAAACAAAAATTCATTTGGAGGAACAAAAATCCAGAATCTTAAGGGAAATAATTAAAAAGTAAATGAACATAACATTGTAAGACCACAAATTAATCAATCACAAAAACTATGCATTTAAAAAAGAGAAATTCATTTTAAAACTTGATAAATGAAATAGAATAGAAAAGCAAAATTCAAAAGCAATTTAATATAGTAGCCTAGGGTTGGATTAAATCCCAAACCACTGGAATAAGGACTCCCTATTCAATAAGGACTGCTAGAAAAATCAGAATGTAGGTGAGAAGAAATTAGGTTTCAACCAACAGCTTAAACCATATGTCACAATAGGTTCTCAATGGGAATGGACTGTAAATATCAAAGGTCACACTAAGGAAAAGAGAGAGAAGGAGATGCCTTGAATAACTATGACTAAAGTAATACAGGTGACTGCCAAAGATAAAGTGGTGATATTGTTTGGTCATCTCAATCATATCCAACTCTCCATGACTCCATTTGGGGTTTTCTTGTCAAAGATATTGAAGGGTTTGGTGTCTCCTTCTTCAGTTCATTTTACAGATAAGAAAACTGAGGCAAACAGGGTTAAGTGACCTGCCCATGGTCACATAGTTGGTAAATTTCTAAGGCCAGATTTGAACTAAGAAAGATGAATCTTCGCGACTTTAGGCTAGGCACTCTAATCACTATGCCACCTAACTGCCCAATTTCAATTGCATATAATTTTTAAAAATCAGAAGAGAAACTGTTATTGGGGGAAATTGTCATAGCAAATATCTTTGCCTAATATCTAAGATACACAAGAAATTTGATGCAGATCTATTAAAATAAATCACAGTCTAGAAATGGTCAGAAGAGAGGAAGATATAATTTCCGAAAGAGGAATTGCAAGGGGCAGCTAGGTGGTGCAGTAAATAGAGTACTGGCCCTGGAGTCAGGAGGACCTAAGTTCAAATCTGGCCTCAGACACTCAACACAAAAACTAGCCGTGTGACCTTGGGCAGGTCACTTAATCCCAATTACCCTCCAAAAAGCAAAAAAAAAGAGGAATTGCAAATTATCAACATTGACACAAAAATAATTCAAATTACCAAAAATAAGAGATGCTTATTATACAATCTTTCAACCTTCAAATCAGCAAAAATGACAAAAGACAAAAAGGGTAAATGTTGAAGGGTCTATGGGAAGACAGACATGTGAGTGGATTGTTGGTAGAGTCATGAATTAATTTTTTTTCTGGAAAATAATTTGGCATAATACTAGAAAAGTAATGAAATTAGATGTCCTTTTATCCAGCATCACCAAATCAAGCTTATATACCTCCAAGAAAATCAAAGACAGAGTGAGAGACCCCATCTATACAAAAATTTTTATGGCAATTCCTTTTGTTTGACCAAAGAACAAGGAACAAAGTCATTATCTAGCAATTAGTAAAACTGCTGGACAAGTTTTAGTATATTATTGTAAAGCCATATTGTTGTACTATAAGAAATGACTGATAGGAAGAATTCAGGAAAACAGAGCAAGAATTGTATGAACTGACATCCAGAAAAGCAAAAAGAGTCAAGAGAACAACTTACAAAACAGCAAAATAATGTAAAGGAAAATAACATTCTAAAAGGCATCAGAAATAGAATCTCAGAAAGGAACACAGATAAGCAGGACAGTGTTGGAATCACCATGTTAAATTTTGTCTGTATAAAACAAAACAAAATAAGCTATATAGAGTGGTGATTCATAGCTTTATATGAAGCTTTCTCTTTTTCTTTTCTCTATAAAGGCAAAAGTTCATGTTTGTTGATGTTTATCAAGTACTTAATACAAAGGAAATTTGTTTAAAAAGAAAGGAAAAACATCAGAACTCTAATTAATGGAGTTATTAATCATGACTTCAGTGAAATATTGGTGAAACAGTTTTCAGCAAAGAAGTGGTAGACTAAAGTGACAGAATAAGGTCAGTTACTGATTTGTTTTTCTAATTTGTTAGATGCTACAGTGGTATTGAACCTGTAGCCAAGAAGACTTGAGTTCAAATCTTCCTTCAGATACTTATTAGCTGTGTGACTTTGGGTGAATCACATAACCTTTTAGTGCCCCCAGGCAATTCTTGATCGTCCTTATAAATTGCAGATTCAGTGATCTTCATTGGTATAGGGAGTACCCTATGCCTGTGAAATCATGAATCTAATCTAAATGGGTTATACTTCACCCATTACAAGTAATGAAAAAATCATGAATCTTGAATATATGGGCATTTCTGGTCCTGTAACTCTCTATTGAAAAAGCAATCCAAACTTGGATGTGTCTACCCAGAAGATTTTCTAAGTATTTTCATATTTGTTATCATCAATCAACCAATGAATATTTATTGATCTGCTACCATGTGTACAAGGTATGTTCTTGTGCTGTCCCTTTCAGGTAGGGAAGGAGTAGAATACTTAGAAAAGTGCTCAGACTAAGAGAAGAAAAACAGATTTGACCAGCAAACTTTTCAGCAGCAGATCTGTATTTAGGGACCTCAGTTTGATTCCCTACCCAATTTTATATGCATCAACTTTAGCACCATCAGAGTAAGTTTCTTCATTCTTTTAGGTTCTGAAGCTCTGTTTTGGTTAATTAATTTAGAACTTGGAGTATGCAGTAGTGTATAAGTGTGTTTGCATATGCCTGCATGTATTCATGTATGAGTTTAACAATACTAATTCAAGACATCTTAGGTTATGGAAATGCTGAAATGTTCAAGTTTATCTTCACTGTATTCCATCCTCCACTGAGCTGTCAATCTGATGTTCTAAAAACATAGGTCTGATAGGTCTGACCATCTCTCTCTCTCTCTCTCTCTCTCTCTCTCTC
>NW_027187316.1:4287021-4330407 GCF_028583685.1 Petaurus breviceps papuanus
TCTCTCTCTCTCTCTCTCTCTCTCTCTCTCTCTCTCTCTCTCTCTCTTTCTCTTCCCCCCCTCCACCCTGTGTATATGAGAGACAGACAGATAGACACACACACACACACACATCCCTTATTCAATAAATTCCAGTGGCTCCCTATCATCTCCAGGATCAAATATAAATCCTTTGTAATTCATCCCCTCCCTATCTTACCAGTCTTCTTGTGCCTTACTCACCTCAATGTACTCTTGAGATTCAGTGACACTGCCCTCTGTGCTATTTGTCTCACCAGACAGCCCATCTCCCTACTCCATACATTTTCCCTGCCTATCTCTTGTCCCTAGGATGCTCTCCCTTCACATCTCTCTCCTGCTAAGAAAGATGCAAGTCTCAGTTACAATCCCACCTTCCATAAGAAGACTTTCTTGACCCTCCTTAATAATAGTAGCTTCCCCCTAAAATTATCTCCAATCTATACTATATCATCTTATCTGTACATAGTTGCTTACATGTTGTTTCCTTCATTAGATTGGGAGCTCCTTGAGGACAGGGACTATTTTTGACTTTCTTTGTATCCCCAGTGACTTGTATATCATAGGCAATTTGTAAATGCTTACTAATAGTTAACTGATCTAACAAATATATAATAAATTCCTACTGACCATTCTACTACTGGCATAGTAGAAACCTAATCAATGCTTGTTGGCTGACCAACATAGTAGGTTTTTGATAAAAGCTTACTTACTGACTGACTGATATCTCTTAGTTAATACCTTTACAAATAGCCTCTAGCTAAATAGCTGCCATAGAACATCAATAAGTTATCCAGTTCCACTGTGATCAGCTCTCAGTTATACCTGCCAGGATTTTAAAATTGGAGTTCTGTTAATGGTATCATAGAATGACATCTGAAACAGGTAAAGTATGAAGCCTGGGCCATTGTTTGAATCATATTTCCTCTTGCACAGGTATCACTCCCATCACTTGTCATGCATGATGAATAGTGGGGAATTGAAAAAAAAAACACTGAGTGTTTCTTCTTGCAAATGTCACTCTGTTTAATATTGCTCATGCTGGCAGACTTCAGGCCATGGTGATTCATAGTAACCCAGCACATCTTAGTTTACGTAAATGCCAAATTGTTGGGCACACCACTGATGTCTATCAGCTTTTGTATAGAATTTGTCATCCTGACCCTAATTTAAAAGCCTTTTCTCAATGTTAATGTTGCTATTGAACACGTGTTCTAGAATTTCAGCATGATTATCCCCCAGTCACAAAAACCCTCTAGAATAAGTTTCTTCTATAGCATTTCTGACATGTGAGGGTTGGTCCTTTGTGAAGCAACCTAGGCCTGCCATTTCTGGACAGCTCTAATTTTTAAAGAGTTCTGTACT
This sequence comes from Petaurus breviceps papuanus, assembly GCF_028583685.1. Classification (NCBI taxonomy): domain Eukaryota; kingdom Metazoa; phylum Chordata; class Mammalia; order Diprotodontia; family Petauridae; genus Petaurus; species Petaurus breviceps. The sequence continues at coordinate 4,288,405 of NW_027187316.1, forward strand.
GTAAATCTACCTCCCTGTGAATGACTTCTACATGTTGTCAAACAGAGACATCTTTTGAGGCCAGGGATTCTTAGGGGGTCCACAGATAGATTTCTAATGGGGGAGAACTTGGATAAAAAAACATTTATTTTCGCTAGCCTTTGGTTTCCTTTACAATTTTGTGCATTTTATATTATGTATTTAAAAACATTTTTATAGAGTAGGGGTCTATAGGCTTCACTAGACTGCCAAAAAGGCCCATGACACACACAAAACGCTAAAAACCCCTGACCCAGGTCAATATTGATGTAATCTAAACATCAGCATTCTTTGGGTTTGCTTGTTTCACCAGCAATTAGTCCATCTAAGGATTTAGTAAAATATTTTTATCAATTACCTTGCTGAAATTATGTTCCTATAACTACCAGGCTAGCAACCCTATGGGGGGAAAAGGGGGAATGGGGCTAATTTGTTTTGATTTGATTTGATTGAACCTATGCTGGCTTCTATAAATCACTTCTTTTACAAATGATCCTCTAACAATCCCATCCTAGAGTTTTGCCAGGAATCAAATTAGGCTTATCAGTCTGTGATTTTCAAAATCCTTCCCATTAAAATTGGGACAATGTTGACTACTCTTCAGTTTTATAGTGTTATTTGCTGTGCTATTTTCAGACATTACATTAATTCAATTCATGTAGCATTTCTGAAAGATCTGTGTGCCAGGCACTGTCCTAGGTGCTGAAGAGAAAAAGTAAAACAAGTGAAATGGCTCCTGCATTGAAAGAGCTCATATTCTACCTCGCCTTGGCACCCCACACCCCTCCACCTCAAACCTCAGATCAATAGAGGTTTTTACTCTTACTGGTGCTATTTTTGGAGTCCTGTAGAGAAGGCAGCATGCCAAAGTAGAGATAATATTGGTTTGAAAGTCAGAGGACCTGGGTTCAAATTCTAGCTCTCCCACTGTGTGACCTTGAGCAAGTTGTGACCTCTCTGATCCTTAGAGGCAAGTGGCATGGTGGATAGATTGCTGGGCCTTGGAAGACCTGAGTTGAAATCTAACCTCAGACATGTGACTCTGGGCAAGTGACAACTTTTGTTTGCCTTATTTGCTCAACTGGAATAATAACACCTACTTCCCAGGGTTGTTGGAAGGATCAAATGAAATCCTATTCATAGAAAGTGCTTAGCACAGTGGCTGGCACATAGTAGATGCTTAATGAATTCTTGTTTCTTTCCTACCTTTCTCAGTTTCCTCAAGTATAAAATAAAAGGGTTAGATAAGATGACCTCTAAGGTTCCTTCCAATTCTAATGCTAAGATTCATGGAACTTCTTTTTCTACCTTGATTTTTTCCCCTCAAGCCTTAATACAATTGAGATTTTGTCTTTTACTGATGCCTTTTGTCCTTGCTTATGTTTCCCACTTTCACATTCTGTATCTTCTCTTTTAAAACAGAGGTTCTTAACTGTTTTTTTTTTTCAGTCCAATGAAGCTGAGGGACCCTTCTCCAAATAATATTTTAAAATTCATACCATAAAATACATAGGATTACAAAGGAACAAAAACAAAAACCTCAGGACCCCCAGATAAAAGATACCTGATTAAATATGAGTTGCCGAGGTTGTTCCCTACACAAATAAAAAGGGTTGTTTTAGATGAGTATTTGCTAAACTATGTTCTGTGGAACTCTATTGAATAAGAGTTCTATCAAAAGATTTTCATGGTAATTAATGTAGAAGAGGTCACAATTTTCCTATACTGGCCAGGGATGCCTTTGACCTGATGCCAAATCATGGGTTTCCCCCTACCCCAACCTTGGCTCTGATTTCAGCCCTTATTCTTTAGGTGATTGATGCGCACTCAAGAAGGGCACAACTCAGCATAGGGTACATCATCAATCCTTTCTCTCTGTTTTCATTGTGAACATCTCTTTTGATTCCAGCTTTTCTTTCCCCACCAACACTACTAACTTGCCTTCAAACATATAATCCCTCTTAAGAACTGTTAGAGGGAAAGCTGAAGAAAAAGCTGGGTCATTTCTGATCCTTGCCTTCTCTTTCACTTTAAAAGCACATTCATCTTCTGTCTGCATTGTAAATGCTACCTCTCCTTGGCTAATGCATCAGCTTCCCACAGAATTCTGCATTTATGGACTTCTATCTGTGTAATTCAGATGGCCAACCACATTTGAGTCAAATTTATTTAGAAAACCTTAGTCTAGATGCAAGGATCTTAATAATAAGGTATAGGAACTTGATAACTGAGGCAATCCTTTGCCTTAGCCATTATTAGCCATTTTTAAAAAGTGTGTCTTGGGGCTGCTAAGTGGCGCAGTGTATAGAGGAGACAGGAGGAACTGAGTTCAAATCCAGCCTCAGACACATAACACACACACACACACACACACACACACACACACAAAACTAGCTGTGTGACCTTGGGCAAGTCATTTAACCCCAATTGCCCTAACTTCCCCTCTCCAAAAAAAAGGCAAATAAATAATTTTTAAAAGTGTGTCTCCCCTGAATTGTATAGGTGGAGCTATCAAAAATATCTGGTTTATTTTTGGAGTTGGGAATCGGTGAGAAAGCAGTGAGAAACTCAGCTTCTGGTAGAGCTCCTGATATTGGCAGATCCTGAGTACATTAAAGTCATGAAATAGAGAATGCTTCTATTTAGTCATTTGTTGTGTCTGATTCTTCGTGACCCCATTTGGGGTTTTCTTGGCAAAGATACTGGAGTGTTCTGCCATTTCCTTCTCCAGCTCATTTTACAGATGAGGAAACTGGGGCAAACAGGGTTAAGTGACTGACCCAGGATTACAAGCTAGGAAGTGTCTGAGGTTGGATTTGAACTCAAGAAGATATCATCCTAACTCCAGGCTTAGCACTCTATCTACTGTGCCACTTTGCTGCCCCTCCTGAGCCATAGAATCATTTATAGTGGGACCTTAGAAATCAACAAGTTCAGCTTCCTCATTTTGGGGATGCAGGCCTTTGTCCATTGAGGGAAAGTGATTTCCCCAACTGTGTTACATAATGGTTGAAATAGAACTGGAACCAAAACTTTTGACTCCCAGCCCAGTGTCCCTTCTATATGACATGGCCTCTTATAGTGAGATAGCTACATATAGTGTCTGTACACAAAATATTGACCTCTCTGAGACTCCTTTTCCTCTTGGTTTAAATTCATAGGGAGCTGAAAGTCACTTTACAAATGAGGAATCTGTAGAGCAGTGAAATTAGAGTCAAGGGCATCTGGGTTCAAATCCGCACTTTCATACCTTCTAGTTATGTGATCTTGGGCAAGTACTTAAGTTTTCTAGATCTCAGTTTCCTCATCTGTAAAATGAGGTGGCTGGATCTGATGACCTCTGAAGTCCCTTTAACTCTAGAGATATGAGCCTAAGCCTCTAGTACCAGTTCTTTTTCTAATATAATATATTGGCTCCTAAAGAATTCTGTATGTTTGGACTTCATATTTCAAGATGAGATGTGGCACTCGATGTTTTTGTGGCATTTGAAGCAGCCATGCCAAATACCAGATAGTAAATGTCTAGTTTATTATTCATGAAAAATTACTCTATGTGAAATGGTGAATTAATTTGTTTTATCACAGACCCCAGGACAATAGACATATTTTCTTGAAAACAGATAAAAAATAATTACATTTTCCCCTAAGATAAGAGAAAGGTCAGAACTGTCAAGGTTGTCTCCTTGACTGCCAAGGAATTCCATCTTTGTTGCTCTCTTACCCATATTACTAACCTTTAAAAGGGACAGCCACAGGTGTACAGGAATGATTTAAACTAAATTATTTATGTGATATTGGTAGCAATTAGCATTTGATCCTGAGACAAAGTAGTAACTGAATTTTTTCTCACCAGAGATGATTTAACTTGAGTAGAAGGAAGAAATTAAATAGGGTCATAAGAGTGACAGTGCCACCTAGTTGCCCCTTCCTAGTAAGTGGACATCTCTTTTGTTTCCAGCTCTTTGCTACAATCAAAAGTGCTGATATACATATTTTTATTAATTTTTTTAACTTAAGGATCTTTTAACTCTTTTTTTTATCTCTTTGGAAGTATAGACCTAATAGTAGTATCAAAGATCAGTTTAATAACTTTTCTGTCATGGTTCCAAATTTCTTTTCAGAATGACTGGACCAATTCACAGCTCTGCCAACAGTGCATCAATATGCCTGTTTTTCAACAGACCCTCCAACAATTGCCATTTTCCTTTTTTGTTATGTTTGCCACTCCAATAAGTAAGATGTGGAAACAGAGAACTGTTTTAAGTTGCATTTCCCTCATCATTAGAGATTTGTAGCATTTTTATATGGTTGTTGATTTCATCCTTTCAGAATTATTATTTATCTATTGGAGAATGACCATCATTCTTATTGGAATAGCTCCTTATATATCTTGGACATCAGATTTTTATCAGAGAAGCTTGCTGCAAAATTTTTCCTGAGTCAACTGTTTCCCTTCCAATTTCAACTGCATTGGTTTTGATTGCACAAAACCTTTTTTAAATTTTATATAATCCAATATATCCATTTTCTCTTGTATGGTCTTGTCTATCCTTTGTCTGGCTTTGAATTCTTCCCTTTATCAAGAGTTGCAGGGCAGCCAGGTGGAGCACTGGCCCTGGAGTCAGGGGGACCTGAGTTAAAATCTGGCATCAGACACTTAACACACAAAAAAACTAGCTGTGTGGCCTTGGGCAAGTCACTTAACCCCAATTGCCCTCCAAAAGGCAAAAAAAAAAAAGAGTTGCAAACAATATTTTATTCCTTGTTTCTCTCATTTATATATAATGTGATCTTTTATAGCTACATCATGTTTCTATAAGGAACTTATTGTGGCATATGGTGTGAAATATATGTCTAATCCTTGGTGTATGCCAATATATCTCTAGTGTGGATTTCTTGTTCACATCTAGTTTATACCTCTGATTAATTGACAGAGATGCCTAGGACTTGTTCCCACCAGTTTACTCTGTTTATTTATTGGTCAATTCAATGAATATGTAATTAGCATTTAATATGTACTTGCAACTTGAAATTCCTTACCCTTTCCATTGTTCTATTCCAAGCCTTCCACAGAGCAAATTTTTTCCTCCATTGGTTTGCTTTCTAATGTAATTTCTTAGATGCATAGTGACAAACAAACTCATCACTACTTGTGTAGGAATGAGTCTGCATTCCAATTAGGTTGTACCATTCTTTATTCTAATTATCTACATTAAGAACTTTGACTTTAGGCAGTCATTTCTTAGGAAGCCACATTTTACTTACTGACACAGAAACTGGGTCAAAACCCCAAGATAATTATAGCATTAATTAACCCAGATCACACAGTGGAACACTTTTTTTTTACTGAAATAGAAACAGATTTTTTTCTCATACTGTGTAGCCCTAAGTTATTTTTGATAGGTTATACAATTTGCATGTTTTCTGATGCATGTAAGGAGAGTCCAAGGCAAATTTATCTGATAAAGTTACTGTATCCAATGTATTTGAAGAATTGACACAATTTTTTTAAAGATTCCTTTGTGTTTTCATTCATCAGGGAAGGTTACTTAGAAGCCAAAGGTCTCTTTTAAGGTAAAAAAGCCTGTAATGTTCTGGTACAAAAACAGCAGCAGGAGGAAAGGGGATGGAAGAATGTTGTTGGCGTTTACCCTCCTTGGGGGGGAACCCCTGTGGCTGCAGAGCAGGGTCCTCCAGGCATAGGCACTTGGGAAACCAGTCTTTGGTCAGATGGCTAATTCCAGCTCCTCTTCAGGGACGGGATGGGCAGGTCCCAAAGAGGGCATCTGTTTCTGAGCTCCACTTGGTATCCCCTAACTAGTGTTAGGGGGGACTTCAGTTTGGGGGGACTTCTCATTTCTACTGCAGCAGCTGAAATGCCAGAAGCAGGCAGCACGACACCAGGTTCATCCAGGAGGAAACTTCTGCATTGTATATGGTGGAGTCGAAGCGGGGGCCAGATCTGGAACACATCCAGGGAAGTTTCTGGGTATCTGAGCAGCAGTTCACTGGGCTTGTTGGCTGCAGTGATCTTCCTGGTGTTGGTGTCTTCCTGTATCCTACAATTTGGCAACAAGTCCCTCTGAGCCTCTATTATATGTTCTAAAATTGTGAATTTCTCTGCCCATCCCTCTGCTACTTGGCCAAGGGGACTTCCATAAGAATCTTCAAGGCAGCTGCTGTAGGTTCAGTAAGGCAAGAGAGAGAGACAGTAGAGGGCCAGCACGCTTGAGACCCCTGCCACAAAGTAGCAGAGGGATGGGGGTGCAGAGATGGTGAAAAAGGAGTTATTCCAGGTGGTGGTGCCATAGATAGGACACTCACCATTGAAGGACACGATCTCTAATTGTGAGAACCCACAATCACTAATAGTTGTTGTTCAATAATTTTTCAATCGTGTCCAACTCTTTGTGACCCCATTTGGGGTTTTCTTGACAAAGATACTGAAGTCATTTGCCATTTCCTTCTCCAGCTCATTTTACAGATGAGGAAACTGAGGCAAATGAGGTTAAGTGACTTGCCCAGGGTCACACAGCTGGTAAGTTTCTGAGGCAAGATTTGAACTTGGGAAGATGAGTCTTCCTGACTCCAGCCCCACAGTCTATCCACTGTGCCATTTGGCTGCTCCAGTCTCTAATACAGAAGTGGTCAAGGCATGTGAACAAGCAGTGAAGAGATGCAGGCTATCAACCACATGAGATATTGTTCCTGATCACTAATAATAAAAAATGTAAATTGACCAGATTAGCACCTAGGAATAAAAAAAGAAATGATAGTTATTTGAGGGTCACTTGTAGAAGGACAGGTATGCTAATGCACTTTTGGTTAAAGCAACCTGTAGCACTATCCACAGTCAGTAAACTGCACAACCTTTGAATATAGCAGCATTTGCAGCAAAGGATCAAAAACAAATGGGTACATGTCATTTGGGGAGCAGCTGAAGAAACTATGGCATATGAATCTAATAAAATATTATTGTGCTATAAGAAATTATGGGGGTGGCTAAGTGGCACAGTGAATAGAGCACTGGCCCTGGAGTCAGGAGGACCTGAGTTCAAATCCAAAATCAGAGACTTAATACTTACTAGCTGTGTGACCTTGAGCAAGTCACTTAACCCCAATTGCCCTCCTTTCCCCCTCCAAAAAGCAAAAAAAGAAAAGAATAAAAGAAATTATGGATGAATTCAGAGAAACCTGGGAAAGACAAGTATAAACTGATGCAGAATGAAATGAACAGAAGCAGGAGAACAATTTATATAATGACTACAATAATGAAAGGAAAATCAACCTTAAAATACTACAGAACTCTGCTCAATTCAATGACTCCAAAAGCCTGATGATGAAGCATTTCTCCTACCTCTTGTCAGGAGAGTGATAGACTAGAGGTTCAGAGTAAGACATACATTTCTACCCTTGGTCAATGGATTGTTTTGCTTTACTTGACATATAGTTCTGTTTTATAAGAGAGGTCTCCTATTTGGTCACCTGAGGCTAGAATTCTCTGTACCACCTTTTGCTCTTCTCTCTCACCTCCACACAAAATCAGTTTGCAATTCCCTTTGCTTCTGCCTTTACATTATTTCTTGCATTCATCCCTTCCTTCCCATCCACAGTGTCATAATGACCTCCAAACTACCTTAAATGTCTCAGTTCAGCTCTCCAGTCCATCCTTCACTCAATTTCCAGAATAATCTTACTAACACACAGGTCTGACCACCTTGTACAAACTTTCAATGGCTGGCTCCCTGTTACATAAAGGAAAAAATGCCACCTTCTTAACCCTGGCAATTATGGTCTTCTACAATCAGACTCCAGCCTGCTTTTCAAGTCAGTCAGTCAAAAAGCATTTATTAGGCACATAGTCTGTGTCAGACACTGTGATAAGCACTGGGCATACAAAAAAGGCAAGAAAACAAAGCCAAAACAGTCAAGAAAAAAACCACTTCCTCTAAGAGCTCACAGTTTAATGAGGGAACATGGAAAAAGCTCTAACTACAGACACACACACATATACTCTGTGTGTATACTGTATATATGTATATATCCTATACACATATTCTCTCTCTTTGTGTATATATATATATATATATATATTATATATATTCACACACAGACATAATAAATTGGATATAATCTAAGAAGGAAGGAATGGGAAAGCTTTGTTGCAGAAAGTGAGATTTTAGCTGAGACTTGATAAAAAGGTTTGCAAAATCTTGCAGAAAAGGAGGCAGAGAGGAGGACAGGAGGAGGAGGAAAGTTCCAGGCATGGGGGACAGCTAGTGAAAGTTCCCAATCAGGAGATGAAGTATCATGTGAAGAAGAGCTAGAAAACCAGTGTCACAGACATATTGTGTGGATGTGAGTAAACTATAAGAAGACTGATACTCTATGCTCCAGCTAAACTAGACTATAAGCTGTTTCCTCATTTCATACTGTTTCCACACAAATGTTGTCTCCCCCATAAGAATCCAAGCACCTTGAGGAAAGGATCTGTCCTCTGTTTTGTATTTTTATCTCCAGCTTTTAGCATAGTGTGTGACCCGTAGTAAACTCTTAACGAGTGTTTTTTCTTCCTTCCTTCCTTCCTTCCTTCCTTCCTTCCTTCCTTCCTTCCTTCCTTCCTTCCTTCCTTCCTTCCTTCCTTCCTTCCTATCAATCATTCCCCATTCCTAGAATGCACATTTTTCTATGTTTGCTTATTGAAATATTTCTTTTACTTTAAAATTCAGTTTAATTGCCAAACTCCTCCAGGATTCATTTCTTGATTTCTCCAAGTTCAAATCGGTGTTTTCTCCTTCCTCAATCTTTAGAAGCCTTTTTCTAGACCTCTTCTTTGTTCCTTTCACCTTGTACTATGCTTGTTTCTTCTAGTCCTCTCCTCCCCTCCCCTCCCCTCCCCTCCCCTCCCCCCCCCCCTCCTCTCCTCTCCTCTCCTCTCTCTCTCTCTCCCCACCCCCACCCCAGATCTTAAACTCTTTGAAAGGAGGGATGATAACCTTATTTATCTTCATATGCCTGATGACTAAGAATATGTCTCGCACATAACGAGTGCTTATAAATGTTTCATAATTTGAATTAGAATACTGATATCTACTGTGGGTTCTAAGAATATCCCTGGATAAAGCTAAAGGACTATCAATGGTCACTATCAAAATCCAATATTTATTAACCTAATAAATAATGGAATGTTCACCTACTCCAAAAGTTTGGAAATTGGCAAATAGGAACGAGATCTCCAAAGTCATTATTTTTAGTGGAAGCAATTTCCTACTTACAATTTTTGGCAATTTTTTTTTCATCATATGCTAGTCAGAATACCCTAAGAAATGCTTAAATTAGTTTGGATAGGTTTATGGCAGATAGGAATTGAAGATCAGGTTGGATGACTTTTGGGAAATTGTGCAGTACTTTTCCTGATTCTAAACTGTTGCTAAAGGACAATTTTGTAACCTTAACCTTTTCCCAGTGGTGATGAATGGCTGGAAAACATGGACACCACAAACTCTGAAGCAAATTACACTTATAGGTGACCCAAAGTTAATGGGAAAATTTATTATGGTTATCAGTAGACTGTGGCATATTATAAAGAATGGCTTGTATGAGAGAAGTGGATAAAAGATAAAGGGCATAGAAAGCTGGAAAAGGAAGTTGATGGTAATGACATTTGAATGACATAAGAGATGAGTAGCTAAAGCCCTACCATTAGCCTTCTTGAGATTAGAGTAGAATAGTTCTAAAACTGTGGGGGACTTTAGATTCATTTAGTCAAGAGGTTCTCCAACTTTTTGGTCTCAGGAGCCCTTTATACTAGGCAGTCCTGGAGACAGGAAAACCTGAGTTCAAATCTGTATTCAGATACTAGCTGTGTGATCATGGCCAAGTCAGTTAATCTCTATTTGCCTAACTTTTCTCAATTCTAAAACAGGGATAATATCAGTGCTTATCTCCCAGGGTTGTTGTGAGGATCAAATGACATATTTGTAAAGTGTTTAACACAGTGCCTGACGTATAGTAGATATTATATAAATGTTTAATTCCTTTCCCCTTAAAAATCACTGAGGACTGGGGCAGCTAGGTGGTGTAGTGGATAGAGCCACTGGTTATGGAATCAGGAGGACCTGAGTTCAAATTTGACCTCAGTCACTTACTAGTGACTCTGGGCAAGTCATTTAGCCCCTATTGTTGCAAAAAAAAATTATCAAGGACTCCAGAGGTTTCGTTTATGTGGGCTATATCTATTGATGTGTATCATTTTAGAAATTAAAATATCTTAATATGATTATGAAAATACTTTGGATATTATAGTCCAACAGGAAAGGTCTTTTGAAGACCCTGAGAAGTCAAGACCACACTTTTGCAAATGCCTTATCTTGTCCAATCCCTTTATTTTGTAGAACTGATGCTTAGATAGGTTAATGGTCTTACCCAAGATCATAGGTAGTGAATGACAGAACTGACATTCAAAGCCAGGTCTGATGATTCCAAGAACCAGAGGAAGGCTTGTAACACTTTGGCGGACCCCTTTATGGATAATTAGAAGATGAGGACAAGAATGACCCAGATGGGAAGGTACAGAGGAGCTGTAATCTTCACTGGTACTGTAAATACCCACCCACATGGATAATCAGGGATATCAGAAGTAACTGACATTTACTTCATATATATGACCTCATTTAAGACTCAGCATAGCCTTGTAAGAGATGTACAGAAGGTATTATTATGCCCATTTTATAGATGATAAAACTAAGTCTGAGAAGTTCAGTGACTTGACCAGAATCACACAACTATTTAGGATCAAAGGAGGGATTTAAATACAAGTCTTCCTAATGCCAAATCTACTACTCCATTCAGTATGTTATACTACCACTCTCATCCAATGAAATCAGAAAGCCATCTAAATATTGTTTGTCATCAGTGGTCTTCTAATGGCAGCTAGGAGGCTCAGTGAATAGAATGGGACATGGAATCAGAAGGGTCTGAATTCAAATCCTGCTTCAGACATTGCCTAGCTGTATGGCCATTAGCAAGTCACTTAGTCTTTTTTTATTCTGATTCCTCATCTATAAAATGGGAATAACATTATTACCCACCTCCCAGGGTTGTTGTGAGGATCAAGTGAGAAAATGTGTGTTAAGTGCTTTGTAAATCTTAAAGTGCTATATAAATTCTAGCTATCATCCTCATTATCACCCTAACTTTGCTACAAAGTATGGAATAACATCCTGAGCTATACGTGTTGTTGATTCTTTGCGGATTTTTGTTAAGCATCCTGCTTTGCTATTCATTTACTTACTTATGCTATAATCACAGTAACAATAACAGCAAATATCCATTTATCTAGAATGAATGCAAAGCAGTTCTCAATTAACTTAATGTTCTGTTGACCAAGAGTTGCCAAGATACATGCCAACCTTGGATCATCCATTTTCAAAGTGTTGGAGTAAAAAGAAATATCCCTCAACCAAAAATGATGATAAGCATAATGAGATTCTTTGATGACTCTTCTTGCATAATGTCGTACCTTGCACACAGTGTACCACACAATAAGTATTTGTTGATTTGATTTGATTCAAAAATACCTTAGGGTATTAGGCATATCCATTACTGCTGTACAAAATCTGAGGGGGGATTTAGGGGAGGAAGGATAATAGGCTTTTTGAGCTTTCAGCTAATTGGATTCTATAGAGGAGGAATTTTAGTGTAACGAGGTAAATGACATAATTAGTCATGGAGACCAAATCAGATTTTCTTGTACATGTTATAAGCCTAGCAAAACTATACCAGATTTGTGATCTTAGACAAGTTATTTAAACTTCCCTATCCTCAGTTTCTCCTGTAAAATAAATATATGGTCTCTAAGACTGTTAACAATATGCTAACTAGTGCCTAGGGGCATAGAAGGAGCAGTTAGGTGGCACAGTGCCAGGCCTAAAGTCAGGAAGACTCCTTTTCCTGAGTTCAAATTTGGCCTCAACCACTTACTAGCTGTGTGACCCTGGGTAAGTCATTTCACCCTGTTTACTTCAGTTCCTCATCTATCAAATGAGCTAGAGAAGCAAATAACAAATCATTCCAGTGTCATTGCCCCAAAAAATTCCCAAATGGAGTCATGAAGGATTGAAATGATTCAAGAACAACAAACAGCCCACAGCTACTAGCAGTGTTTCATGTTTAACATAGATCCATGGACCCAGGACAATAATAGACCTCATTTGCATGTGCCAGATGATTAAAGGACCTTTGTATTTCCCAATCCACCCATTACTTAGGTAGGTGAAGAAGATACCACAGGTGAGAATACAGGTGAAAAAATCAGAGCCAGGAGTGAAGTAATGTGCCTTATTTCACTTAGGTAATTAATAGACTGGGGCTAGAATTCAGACTTCCTGACTTCCTGTGTTTGCTCTTTCCTCTATACCCATGATAAAGTCTATCAGCATAAAGCGGTTGGTATTTTTTTTTGTTTGGCATCAAGAAACAGGCAAGTGGGGTAATGAGGTGGCACAGTGAATAGAGTCCGGCCCTGGAGTCGGGAGGACCTGAGTTCAAATCCGGCCTCAGACACTTGACACACTTACTAGCTGTGTGACCTTGGGCAAGTCACTTAACCCCAATGGCTTTGCATCCCCCCCTCCAAAAAAAAAAGAGAGAAAGAAATGGGCAAGAGATCATGTTAGAACATTAGAAAAACATTAGAAATTAGAAAATATAGAATGCCAGAGCTATTAGGAACCCTAGAGATCATCTAGGCTAACCTTCTAGTTTTATGCATGAGAAAAAGGAGACTAGGAAAGGTAAAGGTATTTTCTTAAGGCCACATGACTAGTAAGTAGCAGAGACAGGATCTGAACACAGATCATTTGATAGCAAATACAAGGAGGAAGAGCCTTTTGCAGGAATGAATGAATGAAAAAAATCATTTAAGTGCTATGTGCAAAGCATTGTGCTCTGCCCTAGGGGTGGGGGGGGGAGATGCAAATAGATAAGCAAGACAGCCTCTGCTCTAGGAGCTCAGATTCTAATAGGAGACAGCACATAGGAGACTTTAGCTATAAGTCAGATGGGAAAGCTTCATGGTCCTTTGTGGGGAGCACCAAAGCAAATGGTAATATCCTCTTTAATGTTATTTCCACTGATTAAGCCATTTTTGACATTGAACCCTTTGTCTTGGTGACAAGAATTTTTTGCTTTCTGTAAAACTTATTTTGTAAATCTTTGCAACTAACGTAAATGATACTGAATACATTATTTCAATGATAGAGGGAACTGGCAATGTAGACACTCCTTACATTTGCTCTGCAATGTATAGACTTAGTCTGTGCCATTGAAACGTTAAGTTATGTACTCAGAGTCACACAGCTAGTAGGTGGCAGAGGTGGGACTCAAACTCAGGTCTTTCTGACTTCTAAGCCAGCTCTCTAGCCAGTAGGCTACACTGCCTGGTGATCTCAGAAGGAATAAACACATTGTTGTTATTGTTGTTTCCTTTCAGTCATGTCTGACTCTTGACCCATTTGGGATTTTCTTGGCAGAGATATTGAAGTGCTTTGTCACTTCCTTCTCCAGATTATTTTACAGATGAGGAAGCTGAGGTAAACAGGGTAAAGTGACTTGCCCAGGGTCACATAGCTAGTAAGTGTCTGAGGCCAGATTTGAACTCAGGAAGATGAGTTTTCATCACTCCAGGGGCACTCTATCCACTGCCCACCTAGTTGCCTCTCTGTCTCTGTCTCTCTGTCTTTCTGTCTCTTTCTCTCCCTGTCTCTTTCTCTCTCTGCCTCTCCTTGTCTCTGTCTCTCTTTCCCTCCCTCTATCTTTCTCTGTGTACATACACACACAAATAAATGTATATAGACCTGACCTCCTGACCTCCAGTCCTTGCTCTCACCACTAATGATTAAGTCTATAAACATTCAGCAGCTGGTACTTTCTACATTTGGCATCAAGAAATGGGTAAGAGATCACGTTAGAACATTAGAAAATGTAGAATGCCAGGGCTGTTGGGTCCCTAGAGGTCACCTATTCTAAACTTCTAGTTTTACACATGAGAAAAAGGAAGCACAGAGATGTAAAGGGACACACACACACATACACGCATACACATATGCACACATATGTATATACATCAACAAATACATGTGTATATATAGCCACGAAGACAACAGATATGCACGAACTCAGTTACATCATCTTAGACCATAACAGCATCCCGTGCTCTGTCTGGAGGAACACAGCTCCCTGGTAGACTGTATGAATTACAGAAACACTCCCCCCGTGTCCAGACAAACCCTAAGGGCACAGGGGCCCAAAACGAATGCTTAATGAAGCTTATAAAATCATAGGATTATAGAATTATAGATCCAGAACTGAAAGGGATTCTGGGGCCATGTTCAATTATCTTTTCTTCCAGTTGCCCTCAACAAGGAGAGACAGGTTTTATTGGGCTCCATTTAAATCCTGGGTCTTGGTCTTTTTATATGATTTTCCTTAATATAATTAAAACTTAGAGAAGACAACATCCTCGTGAGCACACATACAGGATACTTAGCTAATGAGTCAGCTCAAGCATGAATCCACTGCTCAGGTCCCCCAAACAGCATTTCATTTCAATTTAAATGCTTCCTAGGGGGCATTCCAGAACCATAAAGGGATTTTCATCATGAACCATTAGCATATGTTTTGCTTTAGATTACACTTTGAATGTAGCTTTGAAACTAGCTGAATTAAATGGCTTAGAAACAATGTGGTGGAGTAGAATGAGGCCTGGATTTGGAGTGAGAGGATCTGGGTTTGAATCCAACTCAAAGGCAAATTTCCACCTTTGTGGTCATGGACAAGTCATTACCCCTTAGTCCTCAGTTTCTTCCTCCTTAAATTGAGAGAAGGGACAGCTAGGTGGCCTAGAGCAACTTGTCTTGGAGTTGGGAGGACCTGAGTTTAAATCTGTTCTCTAACACTTACTAGCTGTGTGACCCTGGGCAAGTCATTTAACTCCAATTGTCTTAAAAAAAAGTGGGGCAGCTAGGTGGCACAGTAAATAGAGCACTGGCTCTGGAGTCAGGAGGACCTGAGTTCAAATCTGGCCTCAGACACTTAACACACACACACACACACACACACACACACACACATACACACACACACACAAAACTAGCTGTGAGACTTTAAGTCACTTAACCCCAATTGCCCTTTCTTCCCCCCTTTGAAAAAAATAAAATAAAGAAAGCTAAAATGAGGGGATTTTGTCAATCAATTAACAAGTATTTATTAAATATCTACCATGTACCAGGCACTGGGGAAACAATAACAAGAAAGAATCTTTTTAAAAAATTTCTTTTGTAGTCACATAATCGTAGAATATTTGAGATAAAAGGGATCCCAAGGGTCATCCATTCTAATGATTTACTTTACTGTAGAATCTGAAGCCAAGAGAGGTTAAGTAATTTGCCCAAAGTCCCATAATGGTTTAGTGACAGACAGAACTTGAACTCAGATCTTCTAATTCCAGGCTATTATTATTTTCTACGGAAAGAGTTTATATTCTATTATAGAATGGACTAGATGACTTCAAATGTCTCTTCCCAGCTTAAAATCCTATTAAACCTATCCGTTTGAACAGATATTAGTCACATAGAAATTGTTTTTTTTTTTAAGAAACAAACTCATGAGCTTATGATTCTGTATTCTGATTTATTTAGGCCAGGTCCCACAAAATTAATTTTGTAGTTGCTGTTTTTTCACTTTTTTCAGTCATGTCTGACTCTTTGTGACCCCATTTGAGATTTTCTTGGCAAATATACTTCAGTGGTTTGCTATTTCCTTCTCCGGATCATTTTATAAATGAGGTAAATAGGGCTAAGTGACTTGCCTAGGGTCACACAGCTAGGAAGTGTCTGAAGCCACATTTGAACTCAGGTCTTCCTGACTCTAGACCTGGAGCTCTATCTGCCTCTGGAATAGCCTAATTTTTTCAGGTCCCGAGAGCATCAGACAGCAAATTGTTCCACTTTATGAAATAGTAACCAAGAAACCTGAAAAGTTGGTCCATTTTCTAGAGCTTATAAGTGCCCAGGGTGTAGTTTACTAGAGACTTTAGCATCAGATACACTAGAGGACAGTACAGGGGAGTTCCCTGAGCTTTGGGTTCCCCCTGAGAAATGATTATTAGCATTTGGCCCATGGGGTTACTACTCACTTTCTGCATATAGAGTGATTTGAAATCCTTGGTTGATAAATAAATAAGGCTAGAAAGACCATTTGGGAGGCTAGGGGATGCAGTGAATATGGTAACCGGCCTGGAATTTTTGAAACTAGCTCAATGAAATAACCTCAGGCCTAGGACTCCATACACTGCACAGCACCACCTCTCACAAAATTGATGCGGGGTAGCTTGGGGTGGGAGGGACATGGATGTATCAGCAGTTGAGAGGATCGGGCAAGACCTGCAAAAGGTGATGCTTTGAGCTGTTTCAGAAACTAGGGATTCTAAGGGACCAAGGTAAAAAGAGGTGAATCCCAGTCATGAGACAGACAGACTATTTGAAACCACAGGGATAGGAGATGCATTCTTGGGGATGAGGGACTGTTAGAAGGCCAGTGTGACTGAATTATGAAGTGTGTTAAGACGAATCCTGTGTATTAAGATTGGAAAGGTAATTTGGGGACAGGCTGGGAAGAGCATTGACCATCCCATGGAGAGGCTGATGCTTGATCCTAGAGATGATAAAAAGTCACTGGAGTTTATTGAGTTAAGTGGGTTGATATAGCCATATGTAATTCTGGAATAAGCCAGGAGATGGCAAGGAAAGTTAACAGTGAATCTTCTTAGGCAGATAAGATTGTACTCAAGCATGAGGACAGTAGAAGGAAGGGAGAAATGGGAACAAGATGAGGGGGGACTGATGAGAAGAGACAAAAGCAGGGAGAGTTCAGTTTGGGATTTAATAATAGTAAATAGCATCTACATATATTCCTATATTATATTTATATGTATATAAAAATGTATACAGGTATGTATGTGTATAAATGCATATATAACATATATTTACATATATTTATATATTATATTTACACATATATAAATTGCTAACTTCATATATGTATTGTGCATGTATATGTGTGTTTGCAATTTGCATATGTTGTTTGCATGTTTTACCTCCATTAGATTGTGAATTCCTTGGGAATAGGGACTGTTTTGCATTCCCTCCCCCCACTTTTTCCCCCTTTTCTTTGTATCTCTAGCATTCAACATATTGCCTTAGTACAGAGTAAGGAGAAGAGGAAGAGATGGAAATAAGCATTTAAAACTTGCCTACTATGTGCTGAGTGCTTTACAAAATCTCATTTGATTCTCACAACAATCCTGGGACGTAGATGCTATCATTATCCCCATTTTATAGTTGAGGAAACTGAGGCAGACAGAGATTAAGTGACTTGCCCCTTGCCTTCATAGTTCAAAGGGTTTTTAGAACTGGAAGGCCCTTTGGGAGCTTTTTGCAGACCATGAAACTGAGGCTCTGAGGGGCTCAATTATTGCCCAAAGTAATTCTGGGTAGCATATTAGTGGCAAAGAGAGGACTAGCTGACACCTATTCAAGTGTTCCCTCTTCTGTAGCACACCTGACTTTGCTTCCTCACTATCTAGAGAAATTGAGGGACTTGGCTCTAGCTTGAACTAGGGATAAAGAAGAACTAGGAGAAGAAACTGAATTTCTCAGAAAGCCAGACTGCTGTGTATCGTTTGTCTCCACCGTCCGAGGTGTGCTGGAACCAGCTGCTACAGGTGGGGAGAATTCTTTGTTTAGTCTTCATTGGGAACATTTACACTTCAGAAAGCTGGCGATGGCCACAAATCAGGGCTTAATTTATAATTTTGCTGATTGTGTAGAATTAAGAAAATATTAATAGTGCAGATTAAGTTCAAAAATGTATATGCAAAAATTAGACATCCAGCCCTGCAAGAGTCTGATTATTAAACATTTCTCAGAACACCCCTGCATTGCTCTATAAACATTGCTTAAGCTCAGCAGGAATGTAGTAGAAGGCTCAGGGAATGAAGTTATCACCAGACTGGAGACCTGGTGGAAGTAACATCATCATCATCATCATCATCATCATCACTGACATTTGTATAGTACTTTAAGGTTTGAAAAGTGTTTTACATCATGTCATTTGAGGTTCATAACACCCCTTGCCCTGTATACTTTTTTTTCTGGAGAGATTTTGTTAAACATTTACCAGCACACCCTAGTCCTTAGGTTCTTGGCAGCTTAGTAAAGTATTTTCTGTACACTCAGTAGCTAGCTGAATGTTGTTGATGGCTCATGATAGGGACAGCAATGGAAGAGAGTAAAAGGTCAGGAGTTTTGGTAACAAATAGTGGAAAAATCAGGGTTTTCATCACAGCTTCGGCATACTAGTTGTGTGACTTGAGACAGGTCACTCAGCTCTACTGAACCTCAGTTTCAATATGTAAAATTGGGATAGTAAGACACTGGACTTCATTCTTCCTCTCCCTTGAAGCCTCCCTCTCCCTATCTCACATCAAACCACCACTAACACATGGACCACCATCTCCTCTCAGACCCTGAACTGTCTAGCATCCTGAACCCAAGAGCTTTGGGAGTAGCACTGCTACCAAACCAGACTCTTCAGACGTCATCCTGGAAAGCAATCTCTCTAAAGGTGAAGCTTAGCACCTGCTCCTACAGGTGCTACAGCCACAGCTACTGAAGACTCAGAAAGGAAAGTCCTTGCCACCAAAGTCTTTGGCATTGTCACATGGCGCAGCATCACAAAATGACATGATTTTTTCAGTGAGAGTGAATAAAGAAGCAATAGTAATATTGTCTTTGCCCCCGGGCCCTAAGGCCCATGGGATCTCTTCATCTGACTGTCTTACCTTTCTATTTATTCTGTACCCAGCACTTAGCACAGTGTTTTGCACATAGAAATTAATCAATAAAATTAACGATACGTTATTATTACATATAACATATTACATAATTTAATAAATAATTTTAAAACACTTAAATGATTTATACATTCATTTCTTAATATATTTTGTCTTTCCCCATTAGAATATAAGCTCCTTGAGGGTAGGGGATATCTCCTCTCCTCTCCTCTCCTTTCCTCTCCTCTCTTTCCTCTTCCCTTGCCTTCTTTTTCTTTTCTTTTTGACTCATATTTCTATCTCTAGTCCTTAGCACAGTGCCCGGAACATAGTAAATACTTAATAATACCATATGCATCAATCTGTTTATCTATCTTACTGCCTTTATGAGGTTGTATAAAACTTACCATAAACTTTAAAGTATTTAAAAACATGAGATTTAATTATTACCAATCAACACATAGTATTAGGATTATAGGATAATAGATATCAACCCAGAACCTCAGATGTCATTTGGTCCTAACCCCTTCATTTTATTAATGAGGAAACAGAGATCTGGAGGGGTTAAGTGATTTGCCTAAAGTCACAGGGGATTTCCTTATTTAAAGTTATCTGGGGGGGGGGGGGAAGCAATACTCCTCCTAGAAGATGGAGGATTTGTTAAAGAGATGCTGGCAATTTTTAAACCAGAAGCCAAAGAAAAGGCAAGAAGACCCAATGAAATTACTCTTTTAATATATGGAGTTTTATCATTCTTTATCCAAGAATTTGCTGTTAGTGGAAGAACAAAATAGAAGTTACTGGCAGATATTCTGAACCTCACAATCCTGTCCCAAGAAGCTATTTAAGAAATGAGATGATACAGGCTGCTTCATTCAGATAAAAATTCACTTTAATGAATAAAGCATTCATTTAACCCCTTCTTCAACTATAAACAACAGTGATGGGTACAGAAGTCTTCAACCAAGCAATGGAATCACTCCAAATTTAATTCAATTAAGCAAACATTTATTAATCACCCATTACATGCCAGACCCTATGCCAGGCAGTGGAAATTCAAAGATAAAAATGAAAGTCCCTGCCCTGAAGGCTCTTACATGTTCCTGAAAGGATATAACCTGTGCAGTAGCAAGCAAATACAAAACACATATAAAATAATCCAAAATTATTTCAACTATATGCTGTGCATATAGATACATGTGTATGTGTATACATTATATATAAATACATATGTATATATTACAATGTAATATGTATATATTATCTCCCCAGATAGAATACAAGCTTCCTGAGGGTAGGAGCTGTTTCATTTTTGTCTTAGTATATGCAAGGAGCAACACAGCTCCTAGCACAAAGTAGACATTTAAATGCTTGTTGATTGATAGATTAATTAAAGAGGGAGAGAATACTAATACCTGAGGGGAGTCTGGAAAGACCTCAGGTAGGAAGTGGCACCTGGACTGGGCTTTTAAGGAAACAAAATCAAGAAAGAAAGCAAACTTTTGTTGATGTTATTGTTAATTTTGATCCCCCTTTGATGTGTGGCAACCCAACCTCCCCCAGTTCATTTCAAATGTATATCGAGTGTGTGTAATTCTGAAGCAGATGTCAAGAGAGATTGCATATCGTGTTCCCCCCAGCAAGGCTGATTTGGTAATATGTTTTGCATGACTTCATATGTATTGAGTATTATATTTCTTGTTTTCTCAATGGGTGGGAGGGGGAGAGGGAAAGAGAATTTGGAAATGAAAATATTTTTTTAATTAGTAATAATTTTAAAAGGACAGAATAGTATTGTGAATGATGAATTGGCTTCCAAGACCTAGGTCCCAGTTTCATCTTTGACATCTACCAACTGTGTGTTTATTTCACTGTATGTGACAGCAAATAAATTGACCTCTCAGTTAATAAATTAACTGTCTCAAATTAACTATCTAAGGCTATAATCAAAGTAGATGTGAATCCACATCCACAGAGAAAGTTTCCTCCTTGGGAGTTCCCTAGACTTTCTACTTTCCATCTGCATCTCTACCTTGAATTCAACAGAACATGATGCCCCTAGATCAGGTACCACCTCGTATCCTCCCTCCTCTCAACCCTTTCCACCTTCTTTTCATATGTTGTCTTTCCCCATGAGATTATAAGCTCCTGGGGGGGGAAGGGCAGGAACTCACTTTTAAAAAATTTGTAACCACAGTGCTTAGCATGGTGCTTGGCACATAGTAGGTGCTTACTAAACATTTATTGAATTGAATAAAAATCATAAGTTTCCACCATAATAAAGTATACCAGTTATTCTTTTTCTTTCCCTCTCTTCCTAGGCTTCTCTTCCCCCTAACCTTTAATGACTCACCTTGAGATTTTTTACTGATAGGCAAATACAATGGTTATTGATTTTTCTCTTTAAAAAATATTTATTTATTTACTTTTAGTTTACAGCATTCAGTTCCACAAGCTTTTGAGTTGCAAATTTTCTCCCCCTCTCTCCTCCCCTCTATGGCAGCATGCCATCTGATATAGGTTCCACAAATACCTTCACATTAAACATTAGTCAAGTTGTAAAGAAGGATTATGTCCAATGGAATGAACAATGAGAAAGAAGAAACAAAACAAAACAAAAGGAAAGAGAGCTAATAGTATGCTTCGATCTATATTCAGACTCCATAATTCTTTCTCTTGAAGTGGATAACCCTTTTCATCATGAATCTTTTGGAATTGTCTTATAGACTTGTGTTTCTGAAAGGAGCCAGTCTATCAAAGTTAGTTATCACAGATACAATGTGTCTGTAATTGTGTACAGTGTTCTGGTTCTGCTCCCCTCAATCAGCATCAGTTTATATAAGTCTCTCCAGGTTATTATGAAGTCTGTTCTTCATTTCTTATAGCACAAGAGTATTCAATTATATTCACATACCACAACTTGTTTAGCCATTTCCCAGTTGATGGGCATGCCCTTGATTTCTAATTCTTTGTCACCACAAAAAGAGCTGCTATAAATATTTTTGTACATACAGGTTCTTTTCCCACTTGTATGATCTCTTTGGGATACAGCCCTAGAAGTGGTATTGCTGGATCAAAGGGTATTCACATTTTCATAGCCCTTTGGGCATAATTCCAAATTGCTCTCCAGAATGGTTAGACCAAATCACAACTTGCCCAACAATGCATGAGTGTTCCAATTTTCCCACATCTTCTCCATCATTTACCATTTTCCTGTTTTGTCATGTTAGCCAATCTGACAGATGAGATGTGGCACCTCAGAGTTGCTTTGATTTTCATTTCTCTAATGAATAGTGATTTAGAGCATTTTTATGTGATTACAGATATCTTTAATTTCTTCCTGTGAAAACTGCCTGTTCACATCCTTTGACCATTTATCAATTGGGGAATGACTTGCATTCTTATATATTTGACTCAGTTCTCTGCATATTTTAAAAATGAGGCCTTTATCAGAGACCTTGGTTATAAATTTTTTCCCTAATTTTCAGCTTTCCTCCTAATCTTGGTTACACTGACTTTGTTTGTACAAAAACTTTTCAATTTAGTGTAATCAAATTACCCATTTTGAATTTCCTAATGCTCTCCATCTCTTGTTTGGTCATAAATTCTTCCCTTCTCCATAAATCTGACAGATAAACTATCTCCCAGATCGCTTACAGTATCAGCCTTTATATCTAGATCATGAACCCACTTAGGCTTTATTTTGGTATATGTTGTAAAATATTGGTCAATACCCAGTTTCTTCCATACTATTTTCCCAGCAATTTTTTTGAAATAGTGGGTTCTTATCTAAGAAGCTAGAGTCTTTTGGTTTATCAAACAGTAGATTACTATGGCATAAATATTGATTTTTTTAAAAAAGTCCTATAATCTAGAACTAATTTTGTTCATTGCAATTTTAATTGTTTTTGGAAGGAAAAAGAAAATTCCTAAAAAGCAACATTATTAATGAAGAGGTACAATGTGGGGGTATGACTAGGCAATGAGATAGATCTTACTATGTGGCTTGTAGAGTCCTTTTCAGAATATTAAAGGTATATACTTCTCTATATATAATGAAAGAGGAACTCTGCAAAGATAGGAAATGAATGTAGAATGAGATGCAAGACACATTCATAAAGAATAAGAAGAAATAATTATGGATTCTACTGGTTCTGTCAGCTTCATATGTCTTCATCTTGGGCCTTTGCTTTTCATTTCTCATTCTTGATTCATTGACCTTACCTTCTAACTGTGGGTTTGTTTGTTTGTTTGTTCATAATTTTTTTATTTTAGACAAATACTAAAACTTAAATACATAAAAGAAAAGAAAAAGAAACATTATAAATTTAAATAGAAATAGAAAAGAAAAAAACATGTCATGTGCACAGGAAAACATAGGAAAGGATTAAAAATATATAGCAATAACTTATCATTTCAAGAAAGCCTGTATATTAAATACTGTGCATTAAGTTGAAAACTGTCTATCTTTTCTTTGCTTCCTTGGAATTTTCCTTTGTTCTCTGCTATACACTTTTGTGGGTTTGTTTTAGCTTTGTATTATTTAGAACCTCCTCTCCCTGCATCTTTTTAAAATAAAATTCATGAAATTGAAACACCCTAATTCAGAAGTGATTATTTTCATTATCTATTATATGCTCCTCCCAAATATGTGATGCAAAGAGTTGGAGAAAAACTTGGAGATCAGAAGGATGGTGGTGCCCCTGGCAGAAATGAGGAAGTTGGGAAGATGAATGGGTTCTATACCTCCCTGAACCATTATTCCCTACCCTCCCTTCTATTGCTTCAGTCTTGGGAGAAGTAGTCCTCCTTGACAAAAGCCTCTACTTGTGCCCTTTATCCAGGGGTGTGCTGGTAAATGTTTAACAATTAGATCTCAAAAAAATACCTACGATACATTTTAAAATTTAATCTCCATTACTAACATTTTTTCTATCATTTTCTTAAGTCTAGACTATTAAAAAACCTACAAATCACTCTGATTTATGGCATTCACTGATTTCTGAGGTGCAAATGCTCACACTGAATATTTAACAATCAGCTTTCCTAAACAGGTGGCTGGCTCCAGCATAGCCTTGCCTTTATCCCATTTCCTTCTGTAGAGTGTAGCACCTTGCCCTTTTCATTATTTCCTTTGTTTTTATAAGCTGTGAACTCTGTTTATCAAACAACTCCTTCTCTGATGCTTATAAAAATACTATGCCCCATCCTCAAAAACCCTTCTCTTGACCCTGCTGTCCTCTCAAATTATAGCTTTATATCCCCCATCCTTTTTTGCTATTAAAATCCTGGGGAGGGAAACAAAGCTTCCTACACTTCTCATTTCCACTTACTCACCTCCAACTCACTTTTCAAATGCTTGTATTCCACCTTCCAGCTCCACCACTTAAATAAAATTGTTATCTCTATGCCCTGTCCCCATTATATGGATATACTCTTACATTCTGTCTTGTATCTTCTTTATTTCTCTTTAAGCTCTGTTAATGATTTCATCAGCTCCTGTGGAATCAATTATTTATATACCTCATATATACAATAAATATACATATATTATATATGTATATGTGTGTCCATACATATATACTTATATATGTTTATATGTGTATACATATATATGTATGTATGTATGTGTGTGTGTGTTGTTTGGTCATTTTCGGTTGTGTCTAACTCTTTGTGACCCCACTTGGGATTTTCTTGGCAGATAACGGAGTGGTTCACTATTTCCTTCTGCAGCTCATTTTACAAATGATGAGGAACAAAGGCAAACAGGGTTAAGTGACTTGTCCAGGTCACACAGCTAGGAAGTGTCTGAGAACAGATTTGATCTTAGGAAGATGGGTCTTCCTTATTCTAGTCCCAACATTCTATCCACTACGCTACCTAGCTGCATATGTGTGTATGTGTGTACAGAGAGACAGCTTTATCTATCTAGATGTCTATTTATCTATGTGTGTGTATGTGTGTGTGTATAGAAGTGTGTATACATATACATCCAGCCCTCATATCTTCTGAGCTCCAATTCCACATAAGCAACTGCCTGTAGGACATATCTCTTCTCAATATATCCAAAAGAAGTTTCATTCCCTTCTTTTCAAGTCCTGTCCTTTTCCCTAACTTTCTGATCTCTGTATACTACCACCTTTTCAGTCGCCTTATATTTGCCAATCAGAGTTCTCCTCCACTCTTCACTTTCCCTTTCCTTCCCCCATATCCAATCAACTCCCAAGTCTTCTTGATTCCGTCTCCACACCATATCTCACATCCATTCACTTCTCTCCCCTCGTAGGACAACAGCCTCTCGTTCAGGTCATCGTTGCCTCTTCAATGATCCAGTTCAATACTTTCCTAATGAGTCTGCCTACCTCCAGTCTCTTATTTCTACAATTCATCCTCCATATTGTTTCCAATTTGTTATTCCTAAAGTATAGATCTGAGCATGTTACTCTCTTGCTCAAGAAGTATTACTGGCCCCTATGAAATACAAACTCCTATGTCTGGTACAAAAGAGCTCTTTACAATATGGTTCCAACTTATTGTTCTATAATGCTTAATGATCATTCATTCTTGCATATTTTGTGTTTCAGTCAAACTGGCCTATTTAGTGTTCCCTATGGATGACATTCCACCTCTTATACTTATTCTTTTGTACAGATGCCCCCCCAAGCCTAAGATGCTTTTGAGAAAGCTCATCTCTGTTATAAAATCTTTAGTTTTTTCCAAATCACAGCTCAGGTATCACTTCCTATATGAGGTCTTCCCCAATGCCTTCCACCCCCAGTTAGTGGTTTCTCTTTGGCCTCAAATCACTTTGTACTTACTCTAGGTAGAGTTTGTATATATTTATCTGTATATGTGTTGTTTCCCCTGGTAAACGTAAGCTTCCTGAGGTTAATGATTTTCCAGTTTTTGTCTTTGCTGTATCTCCAAAGCCCAGCACTAACAGGTGCTCATTACATACTTGTTGAGTTGAATCGGTATAAACCCAGTAGATTGTATATAATAGCAGTAAGACACATAAATGAAATTTTTATTCAGAGTTGTAAAGTACTTTCTACATATCTCATTTATTCATCACAACATCTATTATATCTAGGTTCTGATTTGTGAGAATACTTCATGATGATGATGATGATGATGTAGTTGCCTGATTTTGAATCCACACTATTCAAAGCTTTAATTATTTAAAATATAGTCATTGGTTCTAGAGTCCAATGGAAAAATTTAGTGTGAATTCAAATTCAAGACTATTGCATAGAATTCATTATTCTCACTAGTCGGGATCTAGCTATGTAAGTAGAAGAGTTATTATTATCCTTGTTTTATAGGTGAGGAAAATGAAAGTCAGGAAGGTTGATATTTGCCCAGTAATATACAATTATTGAGTGATAGAAGCAGGAGTTGTGTCCCAGATCCTTCACTTACAATGTAGGTCAGTGATCATTCTAATATACCATGTTAATTCTCTGTAGTTTACATTTACATAATGGATTGTGGTTTCAGAGTTATTTGCATCCATAATATCATTTGATCCTCACAACAACCCTATGAAATAGGTAGTGCAAGTAGGAATATCCTCATTTTTCAGATGGGGAAACTGAGGTTCTAGAGGATAAGTGTCTTGTCCAAGATTATGTGGAGGAAGAAGCAAAAAGAGGGGGAGGGCAGAACTTGGACGCAAATTCTATTTCAAATTTAGATTCCAAGTCCAGTGTTCTACTATGCTAAATTTATAGCTGGGATCAATGTAATGGAATAAATGCTTTGTATCCCAGTTGTCAGTAGATGGAGAATGGATGAAGATGGGTCCATTCTTTCTAAGGACTATTTTAGAAGTCAATGCTTATGCATGTCAACAGTATATCATGTGAAAACTCTAGGTGTAAAGGGAATATATTTCTTTTGCCAATTGATGTAAAATATTACAAGGAGGAAAATTACCAAACAGTGACTTCATTTTTCTTCCAAAATAATCATACATAGAGGAGATAAAGCTTTTTCTTCTGGGGAAAGTTACAATTAGAGACTGGAGAAACAATATAGAGGTACAGAACCTGGCATGACTAAACATTTACAGGGATAGGTCAGTCTTGCAAAGCAAATGTATGAAGTGACAGATGTTACAGTGTGTTAGCCAATAGGGCTTGCTCCTTTCTAGATTTGGTCCAGAATCATCTTTGCATTCCAGGAACCAATTTCCTTATAAGGTTAATGTACCATGAAGGTACCAAATTAGAGGAAAGCCTGTGCCTTTTAATGTATGTAGAAAAAAGATGCTCTCTCTGTCCATAAGTTTTTCTCAGACTTTACATTTGCATGATTCATTGTTCTTGTTTTTTATTTCCCAAGAAATTATATTTTCTTTCATCTAAGAAGATAGATTTTTTTTATTCACTCGTCTATTTTGGGATACACTGATTGATCTAGAAGCAAGATCTAAGTTCCAAACCCCATGTTTAGCACTGCTTTTGACTAGGTCTTATCTCTGTCTGAGCCCCTGGGCACACTGATGATAGGTGCCTTAAAAATCCACAGAGAAATATGTAGGGGTTTTGGAGACCAAAGTCACTGAAAGACAAATAGCCAAATGATTCATTGTTAGTCCCTCTTCAGGCACAGCAATGGTTCATGTCTCCAGGATCTTTCAAATAAAACCTTTTAACATCTGCAAGCAAGTGTGAGGTCAAATGACTGTCTGGCATGAATCCTCCCAAGAAATACAAACTAACCCAAACACAAGCAATGCTAGATTTCATGAGGCATGAGAGAAAAATTGGCCCCTTGATTCTTTAATAAAGAACACTGTGAAAAAGAATCTGGTAAACAACTTGGAAATTCTTCCCTCCCATTTGTGTCTAGTTAAATTTAATCAGAATGTTTATTGCATTTAACTACTTGTTAGGCTGTGTCTGCAGGACACCTAGACAACTTTTGAATTCTAGCAGTTTAGTGACAGTCAAGTCAATTTGTTTTCCAGTTTCTAAGCAAAACAAGTTGTAGGTTTTGGATTTCTTTTTCAGTTTCCATTTAATTCTTCTATCATAGTAGGGACACAAGCTGAGGATCAGGGTAGACAGAGCTGAGACTCATCTAGATGGTTTTTTTTTTAATATTTCCTGATTAAAATTAATAGCAGGCTATTGGCAAAGCCATCACTGGTTTCCATGTACCATGCATAGGAATTCATCTTGCCTGGTTCCTGGCATATAGTAAGTGCTCAACAAATGCTTCTTGATTTTATAGATTGACTTATTCTTCCATCTCCACCATGCTCCCTTTTGCTTTCCACACAGATTTCAGGTTTGGTTCCAACTTTGGTTCCAAATCTTAGTATCCACACCAATGCCTTTAATTCTCCTCTGTGTAAAGTTTTTAATATTATTTAATGTACCGTATAAATGTTGACCCAAGTGACTTCCTTTGCTATCATACTGGACTTGAGACTATAAGCATGCAGGTTTTGGGGATGTATGTCCATCAGTAGACTATCATGAGGTCTCAAATAACTTTGTGATTTTGGGACATCCCACCATTGGGATGTATGGTTGGATGACTTTTCTACAAAATCAAAGTCAGTTTCTACAGGTATCTTGATGGAAAGAGGAAGGGACAACTTTAAGACTTAGTCACATCACTTCATTGGTGTAAGAGTCATTGACAGCCTCATCCAATTAAAAATGTAAAGTGACATTCTACTGCTTCCTCCATTTTCCTTATTTAAAGCCTCTTCTCTTTTTAAGCCAACTTGATTTACACAAAATACCAAAATAACTTGTTTTTTTTTTTTCCCACATGAATGGTATAGAATAGTGATTTTAAAGCTTTTTGCCTTAGGATTCCTTTACACTCTTACAAATCAGTTGGGGATCTCCAAAATTTTCATATTTGTGTGAGTTATATTTTTTGATAGTTACCATATTAGGAAGTAAAACTGCTAAAATTTGTGAGATTTATGTATAAATTCATTTGAAAAGAATAATAAACCCATTGCACATTAGCATAAATATTTATATATGATATAAGACTATATTTTCCAAAACAAAAAATAATTTTAGTGAGAAGACTGTTATTGATTCGAAATTTTTCAGAATCTCTTTCATATCTGGCTTAATAGAATAAAACTGAGTTCTCATATCTGCTTCTGCATTCAATTTATTCTGCTTTGTTATTTTGATTAAAGTATATGAAGAATATTTGGTTTCACACAGACACATAGTTGGAAAATAAGGAAGCTATTTTTAAAAGTGAATGACATCTTACCATTATTGTGAAAATAGTTCTGACCTCAAGGCTCATCTTAAAGGGTTTTGGAGAACCCAGGGATCTGTGAATAATAATGTGAGAATTGTTTACCAAAAAAAAAAAAAAAAGAGAGAGAGAGAGAGAGAGAGACATAATCGCTTATATAAAGGAAACGGAATAATTGGGCGGTCGATGTGATATTTAATTTTCTAACTAGTTATTATATCATGTAGACCCAACTTTACACACCTTGTTCCCTCCTATATTACCCTTTCCCTGAGGCCTTCTTTCAGACTATACCACTCTTACTTGGATTAACTTTCTACTTCTTCAAGTTTTCTTTTCAACAAGCTCAGGCACTGTTAGGTACTGGGAATACAGAGGCAAAAATGAAAC
This sequence comes from Petaurus breviceps papuanus, assembly GCF_028583685.1. NCBI lineage: Eukaryota > Metazoa > Chordata > Mammalia > Diprotodontia > Petauridae > Petaurus > Petaurus breviceps. Next base: position 4,317,950 of record NW_027187316.1, read on the forward strand.
AATCTCTGTTCTGAAGAAACTTGCATTCAATTAACAAGGGATACAGTAGGAACACGTATAAGAATATACATCGTACTCTTTGGTGAAGGTATCGCTGCTGCAGCCGCTTGGAGTCGTCAGTCTCTGCCTCTCCTCCCCCTGACTCACCGCTGTTCCCTCTCACGGAGCAATAAGTCGGTCAGGAAGCCGCTCCGCCGCCATGGCATTCAAAGACACCGGCAAGACCCTTGTGGAGCCTGAAGTGGCCATTCACTGGATCCGGATCACCCCGACCAGCCGCAATGTGCAATCACTCGAGAAATCGTGTGCCAACCTAATCAGAGGAGCCAAAGAGAACTTGAAAGTGAAGGGACCTGTTCGAATGCCTACCTAGACACTTCGAATCACAACTAGAAAAACTCCTTGCTGTGAAGGCTCAAAGACTTGGGATGGGTTCCAGATGAGAATCCACAAATGCCTTATTGATTTGCATAGTCCTTCTGAAATTGTTAAACAGATAGATCACTTCTATCAGCATTGAGCCAGGTGTAGAAGTTGAAGTCAACATTGCAGATGCCTAACCAATCATCTCTTTTAATATAGTGATTACAATTATTGAAATAAAAGAATATACATCATAAATACAAGGTACAATCAATCAAGAAATATTTATTAAGCACCTACTATGGCATTGTGTAAGGATTGGGAATACAAAGACAATGCAATGAAACGCTCAAAAAGCTTACACTCTATCAGGAAAGACAAAATATACCTGTATAGGGATAAACAAAATATGTACCAAAAAAATGGATAGAAACTAGACCTATGATTTTTGTTATGAGGAATTCCTAAGTGAAGAACTTCCTCTACCAATATAGACTGGCATTTTCTTTGCAACTTAGAGTCTTAGAGAGTTGCCTGGGATGATATGAGAAGTTGGGATTTGCCCAGGGTTGAACAGGTAGTCTGTCAGAGGTGAACCGGAACCCAGATAGGTTCATGACCAGTTCTCTACCCATTACACTATTCTACCTCTCAATACCAAATAAATACAAGGTTGATTTTTGCCTGCATATGAGGCCAAGGTTATACTTGAAAGATATGGCAGATCTTCTGAACTACCAACATTATAGCTGGCGAAAAACATGTCCTGGATACTTTGTATGCATATAACATGTCTATATGCATATATACATACATCCATACATATATATGTTACATATATAGTTTTTCCAATTACACATGAAGACAAATTTTAAAGTTAATTTTAAAGAAATATTGAGTTCCAATTTTCTCCCTCCTTTCCTCAATTCCCACATCCCTAAAACAATTTAATATAGGTTATATAAACACACGGATCTTTTTAATGACTTAATCATTCCACTTATTTACATGGAGCATCTATACAAATTGGACCCATGGTGACCTCAAGGGGAAGGAGAAAGGACATCAGAATCAGATGTTAATGCCACCTTAGAGATCAGTGCAGTACCCAAGGACTTAAAATCCCCATTCCCTAGAAACATGTCATTTAGCAGGTATCAAAGTGATCAAAACATTATTGAATTTTCCAATCAGCAACCTTAAATTTGCAGTGTAGAGATCAATTAAATATTTCAGTACAAAGATTAATTTGGATGTGACAGAATAGATTTTTCCATTGTATATTGAGCCAATATGTCCTCTCGCCAGGAAAAAGATCATCACTAAAGACACTGAGCTGAACGGGAGCTCCAAATGATCCTTTGGGATCGTTTTCTGTGTTTAAGAAGGTGAATGACTGAGCCACCCAGAGCAGTTACTTAATTGTCCATTCTTTTCTTACAGATATCCACATATAAGCATTCCACAGCCTTCTTTGGCAGCCCATTCTGGTATTTTTATCACCCTCATTAAGAAAGTCTTTCTCGTGTCCAAGGAAAGCCTCTTGACTTTTATAACCCATTTCCTCAAGGAAGATAGAAAACATATGCTTGGTAAAGTTCATTGAAAAAAAGACCCTTCAAATATTTGAAGCCAGTAGTCAGGTCAGAAGTTGTAGCAGTAACGTGGCAGCGTGACATCAGAAAGAATCCAGTTCAAAATCTACCTCTGACACATCTGGGCTCTTTGACCCTGACAAAGCCACTTAACTTCACAATGTCCCCAGGCAACTCTCTAAGGCTGTAAATCACAGGCAAGCTTCCAATCTGTGTCAATGGATGAATTTCTATCATAGGAATTTCTCCCATGGTTGCAATCACAGATCTGGGTAAAAACAAAACAAAACAAAATAACCCAGAATTAGTGTAAGGCCCTTGAGCTCTAGGACTGTTTTTGTTTTGTTCTTTGTATGACACTGTCCCCACCTTCACTTCATCCTGCCTCCCTGAGGTTTTCTTTTCCTCATTGGTGATTTCCTCCCCAGACCACCATTTTGAGGACTCTAACCATGTGCAATCAAGTGAGGTGAAATATGGCTGCAAGTGGATGGCTCACTCTCACCTCAATTCTTTCCATATTCCACGTCCCACATCATTTACTTTGCTTGCCCCATTGCTCCCACTCTAGGGCCATTCTTTCTCTCTCCACTCCAACACTTTATAGCACTTCTGTAGATGTCAACTTCTATTACAATGTAAGTATTTTGACGATAGGCTCTATTTATTCTCTCTCTCTCTCTCTCTCTCTCTCTCTCTCTCTCTCTCTCTCTCTCTCTCTCTCTCTCTCTCCCTCCCTCCCTCCCTCCCTCCCTCTCTCTCTCTTTTCTCTCTCTCTCCCCTTCTCTGTCTTTACCTCTCCCTCTCGCTCTCTCTCTCCCTCCATCTCTGTGTCTGTTTCTCTCTCTCTTCTCTCTGTCTCTTTGTCTCTCTCCATCTGTCTCTCTGTTTTTTTCTCTTGCTCTGCCTCTATTTATCTTTCTCTCTATCTCTTTCTCTGTTTCTCTTAACTGACACATAGTAGGCATGTACCAATTACTTGTTGAATGACTGATCAAATAACCTCCTCTTTTCAGCCTAAATAATAAATTCTCCATAGGACATATCTTCTATCCCTTTAATGATCTTAGTTCATCTTTCCTGAATTGCCTGCAGTTTCTCCACATCTTCTTCAAGTGTTGTGACCAGAATTGTTTAAAAGCATAAGTTATATGCATTGGTTATAAGCATCTGACTGACACAGTTTAGTGTAAAAGTGGGCTTCTTACTTTAGTATATTACACTCTGTTTAGTATGGCATAGTAGCATGTTGACTTTTTTCATGCAAAATTTCTATGACAAACTTCTGTCACCTGTGATACTCAGGTCTCACAGAGGACATAGGTTGAAATTCTTCTTTGATGATTAGTACCTATCTGAGCCTAGACAAGTCATTCAACCTCTCTGGGCCTCAGTTTCCTCATCTGTAAAGTGAGGGAGTTCAACTGGATGGTTTTGGGTGTCTCTTTTAGTTCTAGGTCTATGATCATGTTTGTAGTTTAGAAACTTCTAACACTGGTTCCAAGGGGCAATCTAAAGGACCAGCCTTGGAATCAAGAAAACCTGGATTCAGATCCTATCTTTGATAAATCTTGGCTGTGTGACCATGAGCAAGTCATCTAATGTCTCAGTGCTGAAGCCATCACTCACTACAACTGTAAGTTACAGGTAAGTTATTTCAGTTGAGGGGACTCCTTTACCCTAGGGGTTCTCTATGCCAGTGAGGACCAAACTGCCTTTCCTCTACCTTTATCCTCCAAAATTAGTGATTTCAGGGTATTCCCAGTTCTTTAGTTGGTCTTTCAGTAGTTTCAGTAACACCTTATAAAAGAGGGATTAGAATTTTTTCTCCTTTCACAGACCCTCATTAAGATCCATGTCTTAAGTACATGAGAACTGATGTGCTTAAAACAGTTTCTGTTCATTACCTTTGCATATGGTAGGCAGCCAAACGAGGTGATTCAAAAAGCTGAGGCCAATGGAGTCCAAAAAGCTTTATTCTTTTTTTTCCCTTTACACTTAATCTAAGGACCTCCAGGCCTTCTTGACCCAAATAATGCATCATGTTATACCTTAGCCATCTTCAGGACTAGGTAGGCTGGCAACTTTCAGATCAAGTGCATTAATTTGACAATGGAGTAGTCTGACCTCTCTTGGCTTCTCCTTTAATTTGTTATGACAGCAAAATTGACTCTAAGCTTTTTTGGAGACCTACCTGACTTTAGTTCAAACTCTTTTCATTTCCTCAAGAAGTTTCTCATTATATAATTTTTAAAATAGCTGACCAATTTCCCCATTTAACCAAGCTACAGTTCAATGGAGGCAGCAGATATAAGACTAGGATAGAAATCCAGAAGATCTGGGTTCAAATCCTGCTATTGGCACATGTTGGTTATGTGACCATGGACAAATCTCTTAACTTCTCCATTCCCCAGGAAACTCTTCAAGACTATAAATTATAGGCAAAATGCCAAACTGTATCAGTGGAGGGATTTCCCATAGTGAAATGTTTCCCCACACCAATGGAATCACAAATCTGGACCAAAATTAAATAAATAAAGTTAGAGACAGGAATTTTTACTTTTGAAAAAACTGAGTTAATATCTCTGTCACAAAGGTAATAAGTGACAGAGGTAGAGTGAGACTTTTGGTCTTCAGGATCTCATTATAGCATTCTTTTTACATGACACTTCATTTCATTGCTTACTTTCATATCTGTGTGTATGCATGTGTGTAAATAAACCCTCAATGTGTATATGAAGCTCTCCCAAAATGAAAAGAGCTGTTTCCAGAAATAGTGAGTTTCTTGACTGTGAAGGTCTTCTAGGAAGGGCTGGATCACTGTGTCTCCAATGTCATTGAAGAGATTCATGTTTTAAGTCAGAGTAGAGTTAGATGACCTTTCAGGTCCAATTTTGACTCAGAATCTGCTTCTGACATACATTCATCATAAAATCCTTTCATGCTTTAAAATTTTAAGAACTGGGATTGTTGGCATGAGATAGAGAGACTCCATATAAGACAAATACAGACTTCTCACATATTAGATAGGAGAAAACAATTATCTTAAAGAAGTTCAGGGGGTTTTATTGTTCTGAAAGTCTATAATGTGATATGGCAGATAAGAAAATATAATATTAGGTCACATTGAGAAATGCAGCTTCCAAGAAAAATAAAATTGTAGTCCTGTTCTCTTCTGCCTTGGTCAGACTACATCTGAAATATTATGTTCAGTCTTGGGTACCACACTTTAGGAAGGCCCATAGATAAGCTAAAAAAATATACAGAGAAGGATAACTAGACTATTGAAGGCCTTCAGGTTTATACCATAGGGAGTCTGCTTAAAGAGACAAGGAACGCTTAGCTTGGAGAAAAGAAGACATAGGGGATACTTGATAATAGGCCTGAACTTTTTAAAAAAGAAATTAAAAAAAATGTAGATCACACCAACTACTCCAAAGGATATCTAGCTCTACCTGCAGGTGAGTTTCAATATTGCTAATTCATCATTTTGCTAGATAGTATTATCTTATTTATTATCATTTAAGGGTGGATCCCTTTCCTTGCATTGCCTTCCCCCCTCCCCACTTCCCCATAAGATATCAGTTTTGCTGGACTGGCAATACACACTGTTCAAAAAAGTCATTCAGTCTTTCTCTGACATTATCCTGTGCTGAGCTGCAGTTAAAAGATAAGGCCCTCCAGAGCAGAGGATTGGTATTCAAGAGTCTTCCAAGGACATGCTTTCCTTCAAATCCCTGGTAAAGCATCTCAGATCAAAATAAAAATAAACTTCTATGGCTAGTGCCCTGCCTGCTCTTTATTCCACAAAACCAAGAGAATTGCCTTCTTTTAACATACCCGGTCAGATGCTGTCATTAACAAATTTCCCATAAAGACTTAGAGCAAATTTCATCCCCCTATCTCTCCATCCCCTACCCTCACCAATTAGCTTAAAAGTAAACTAAGAGCTTTTAACTTGTGACCAGCATAGTTTGAACATTCTGTGTATTTGGAATAGAAGATGACAGGTAATAGCTGAAGCATGGCAGTGACCAGATTCAGCTGCTAGTTCTGGTACAAGGTAAGTTAGAAATGTCTTTAGGCCAGTCTGTTCAGGGAGAAATCGGTGATTTATTTTTATCCTATTAGTGACATGCTTTTTTTGTTTTAACACCATCTTCATTTCTAACTATATTCCCTCTTCCCCAACCCAGTGAGCTTTCCCTTGCAACAAAGAACAGGAAAAAAAGAGAGAAACAACAATTCAGCAAAATCAACTAACATTAAATTAAAACTGATTAATTTTCAGAGTTTGATAGTGTAAGTAATGTTCTACACTTGTGGTCTCTATCTCTGCAAATAAAGACTTTTTCACACTTGTGTTAGGGGCAAGTTTGGTTGTTGTTATGATATAGTATTGAATTTCAGGTTTATGTGGCTTTTTTGGTCATTCTTTCTATCTACATTGTTATAATGAAGTAAGATTTTATTTTAAAAATCACTTCATACAGTGCTTAGTACATAGTAGGCACTAAATAAATGCTTTTTCACTTCTTCTCCTGTAGTCATCATCTATATTGTTTTCTCTGTTAGGTTTACTTCATTATGCATGCATTCCTATAAGTCTTTGCATGCTTCAGAAATCTTCATACTCATAATTTCTTATAGCACAGTACTATTCCATGACATTTGGGTTCCACAGTGTATTTAATAATTCCCTAATCAATGGCCATCTGATTTGTTTCGAGTTCTTTGCCACTAGAAAAGTGCTGCTGTGTCTATTTGTTATGTATATCCCATTGATTTCAAAGAAAATTCTAATTACAGAGAGAACTGTTTAAGCTTGAGTGCTCACATAAGAATCATAATATTCAATTCTTTTTTAAAAAGTATTTTAAAACTCTGTCAGGAATTACTTTCATCTCAATCCAAAGAAGTAGATCACAGGATAACTTAGAACTAAAAGAGGGCACACTTGCATAAGATGATATGTAACCCCCTCATTGTACAACTATGGAAACTGAAACCCAGAAAGACAGAATGGATTTAACCAAGGTCATCTATAAGTATGAATGTCTGTTGCATTAAACAATTGCTTGTGGACACGGGGAAGTTAATGGAATTACCCATGGTCACTCAACTTAGAAAGAGGCAGGGTCTTAAATCTATGACTTCTTGATTCCAAAGTTAATCATCCAACCATCATGCCTTGTTGTCTGACAAGAAAACATTTACACAGAAATAGAGAGATTTTATTCATTTGGGATAATTTATTAAATATATACTGTATGCAGTTCAAACATTGTGGGAGGCAAATGGTAAGCAAGACTGTCTCTAGTCACAGAAATTGCAGTCACTATAAGGGACTTCAGAGAACATTTGTTTAGCACCAACAATTTACTTCCTCCTCTCCCCCTGCTTCCCTGCCCCAGCATCTACCTCCTGCTTCTCAGTTTTCTTTTGGGCGTCTTCCTCAACACTTAACATAGTGCTTGGCACATTTTGTTGTTCAGTCATTTCAATTGTGTCTGACTCTTCATGACCCCTTGTGGGTTTTTTTTAAGCAATTGGAGTTAAGTAACTTGCTCAAGGTCACATGGCCAGTTATTTCTGGGTGTGGTGCTAAGTATCTGAGCCCGGATTCGATCCCAGGTCATCCCGACTCTGGGGCCGGTGCTCTTACTCACTATGCTACCTGGCCGCCCTGTGGGGTTTTCTTGACAAAGATACTGGAGTGGTTTGTCACTTTTTTTCTCCAGCTCATTTTACAGATGAGGAAACTGAGGCAAACAGAGTTAAATGACTTCCCCAGGGTCACACAACTAGTAAGTGTCTGAGGCCAGATTTGAACTCAGGTATTCCTGACTCCAGACTCAGAAGTCTATCCACTACACAACCTGCCTGGTACATAGTAGGTGATTAATACATTTTTATTGATGGACTGACAGAAAACTGAGGTTCACAGTAAGGAAATATTTTGCATAGCTAGGAAGTAATAGAGTTGGACATTGAACCTGAATTTTCCAAGTCAAAGTTTAGTGTTCTCACTCTCATGCCATTCACTCAATCAGTAGAGGACTGATATGGAAATATTATTTCTCATTTTATTACTTATGGAAGTAACATTGTTTTTTATTTTATTCTTATTTCTGGATTTGTTGTGTAGCTTGGGATATAATAGAGACTCCCTCTACAATTCAGTTTTTCCACTTACAAAACCAGGATTACTCTGTCAATCAAAATGCATTTGATGATTATGTTTCAGATACTATGCTGGGGACTAGGATATAGAGCAGACAAGCAAAAAACCAAACAAACAAAATGCAGTCTGTGCCCTCATCTTTTAAAAAAAATTTAGAATTTTTATAAATAAAATAAAAAACCTTAAAATAAAATGAAACAAAACCTTAAAGATCACCAAGTCCAATCCTTTCACATTAACTATAAACAAAGTGAGGTCAGAGAAGTTCATTGACCAAGAAATCTAGAACTAGATGGTACCTCAGAGACTCCTCATTCATCACATGAGGAAACTGAGGTCCAGTGACTTGAATAAGGTCACAGAGGTAGGAGGTATCAGAGGCAGGTTTTGACCTGACCCTACAGCTAGTATTCTTTCCAGTATGCCTTTGAGTTGTGACCTACCTAAGACCACACAGCTGAATGCTGACATAGTGGTGGTTACAACTGAGGTCTCCAGAGCTCTGCTATTTCAATTTGACTTGGCAAGGGGCAAAGTTACCAGTTGGGCAGAGAATAAGAGTACTATAGGGAGATCCATTGAAAGCAAAATAAGTGATATATGGTGGTTCCAAAAAGAACCATGTCAATATATACTGGGCAGAAGGAGGAGCCCTAGAATCTAACTTGGCAGTGATCCCAGGGGATACCCAGATGAAATGGTCATCTATTGCTTCAACACAAAATCTGACATGATTCTTGAACTGTATGCTGCTTGCAATTGGAAAGCTCTGGAAAACTGGTTCTTAGAGCTAAAAATCATGGTCATTGGTTTTAAATCATTAGAAGGGCATATTACTGATTTCTTTTTCTGCCTTTTCCTCAAATTTAACTGTCTTCTTTGTGACTTTCAGTGGTCAAAAACTGGCTGTTATTTTCACTCATAACTGATATTCCTATTAATATGTCAGGGAAAAAAGAGACTTTCATTGTTTTGAATATTTCATTTGGTAATTATCACTTTGTAGGCAAGTGCAAATATTGGGTGCTGGAATTATCTTCTCTCATATGAAAATGAGTATGGTTCTTAATTGTATAAAGATTTTAGCCTCATTAGATAGGGTTCAATCATTGACCAATCTTTTAATAATGCAACTGTAATATTTTTGATGGCAGTTATTTATTTTAGCTTCCTGGAAACTGGAATATAGTTTAGACATATCTTAACCAGATTCCACATATATGTAGTAAGTACTTACTAGGTACAGAACATTGTCTTGGTAAGTATAAAACATTATTAGTCAATCAATAAGTATTTATTAAAGGCCTACTTGTATGCCAGGCATTGTATTAGTCACCAGGGATGTAAAGAAAGGTAAAACACAGTCCCTGCCCATAGGGAGCTCATAGTCTAATAAGAAAGACAGAATGGGAACCACTATAAACGCAAAGATAAAAGCAAGATGAATGAGAGATAATCAACAGAGAAAAAAGAACTAGAATTTAAAGGGCTTGGGAAAGGCTTCCTGCAGAAGGAAAGATTTTATCTGGGATTCGAAGGAAGCCAGAAGAGTCAGGAGAAGGAGAGGGACAACCAGAGAAAATGCCCAGAGCTGAGACATATTATTTGAGGAACAGCAAGGAAGCCAGCGTCACCAGATCAAAGAGCATGTTGGTGGTGTGTGGTATAAGAAGACTGGAAAAATGGTGGTAGTAGTGGTGATGAGGTGGTAGTAGTGGTGATGGACTTTGAATGACAGACAGAAAATTTTGTATTTGATCCTGAAGTTTATAGGGAGCCACTGGAGTTTATTAAGCAGAAGAGTAACATGGTTAGATGTATGATTTAGGAAGTTCACCTTGGTGACTTAACGGTGGAGGATGGACTAGAGTAAGGAAAGACTTTTAGATGGCAGACCTACCAGCAGGCTATTGCAATGGTCTAGGTGTGAGAAGATGAGGGCCTATACCAGGGTGGTGGCAGTATCAGAGGTGAAAAAGAGGCATAATTGAAAGATATTACAAAGGGAAAATTGACAGAGCTTGGCAACAGTTTGGAAATAGAGGGTGAGTGCTAATGAGAAGTTGAGGATGACACCTAGGTTGCAAACCTATAGTACTGGGAGAATGATGGTACCCTGGACAGCAACAGGGAAGGTAGGAAAAGAGGGAGTTCAGGGGAAAAAGATAATGAGCTCTGTCTTGGACATATTGAGTTGAAGATATCTACTGGACGTGAAGCATTCTACTAAGCCCAGGATCTACCTGAACTCAATTCCATCTCACCAAAAGTTACTTGGAAGAGAAACCTAGGCTAGTGAAGCATGAATTGCCTAGTGTGGTAGAAGACTGAGGTACTTTGAGTTATAGCTCCCAGGGAAAGCACCACAAGAAGGGAGGGAGTCAGAAAGTGAGCAATAGGAAAAAATAAGGGTAAAGATGCCTAAAATTACCAAAGATCTCAGGAAAGAAAATTCAAAGATCTTTATGAATCAGAGAAAATATTAATATCAGAAGAAAATGTGGCCTCCAGATCTAATAGATAAGTTCAGACATCTACGCAAAATAAAGGAAAATGATCCAATACTCGATGAAACAGAGAATCCTGTGGAATATAAGAACATGGAACCACAACATATTTTTCTCTAGTAGCTTAAAAAAGAATGAGAATAATGAGAACAGAATTTATGACCAACACAGCAAAAATGATTGGCAAGGGAAAAAACAACACACAATCTTCAATGGTAAGTCTCACTAAAGAAACAAAAGTAAAACAAACAAACAAAAAATATCAAACAATTGATTGGTAATACAAATATACAGAAGTAAAGGACAATCTAGAAGAAGAGAAGGAAGAAAACAATAACATTAAAAGAAAATATGCTCTTTGTCCAATTAAAACATATTGATTTTGAAGACAACACATAGAGGTTGCAGAGACAATCGAAGGATTATAGGTCTCCCAGAAGCACACAATAAGTTAAAAAGTCTGAACAACATAATGCAAGAAATAATATAAGAAAACTGCCCAGCACTTCTGAACACAGAAAATGAAATGCCAATTGAAATAATTCATAGATTGCCTTGAGAAAAAAATAAAAACAAGATATATAGTGGTTAAAATTAGCAATTCAATTCTAAAACAAGTTCTGAAAGCACTCAAGAGAAAGATCTTCAAATTCAAATGAAAGGCAATTAAAATAACACAAGACTATTCTGTACACTCAAGAAAATGAAGAAGGGAATGGAATAATGTATTCTGAAGAGCTAGGAAGATCAGGATGCAACCCAACCTGACATACTCTGCAAATCTAAGCTTAATCATAAATGAAGAAAGATGGACATTCAACAATACAAAGGTGTTTGAAATATTCTTAGAAAGAAAACAGAAATGAAGAGGAGGTTTTTTTGCTTCCCAAATATCTCAGGCAATGGAAATTCAGGAAGGAGGAATGAACACAGCATCCAAAGACAGCAATAGTAACAGAGTGACAGCAGAGACACTGAGAGACATTTTTGTCTTTTTTTTTTAAAGCAATTGGGGTTAAGTAACTTGCTCAAGGTTAAACGGCCAGTTATTTCTGGGTGTGGTGCTAAGTATCTGAGCCTGGGATTCGATCTCCAGGTCGTCTTGACACTGGAGCAGGTGCTCTTACTCGCTGTGCTATCTGGCCACCCCCTAGACTTTTTTTTCTTAATGTAAACAAGGATTCAGAGAGGAATATCAGAAGTCAGGTGGAGGTAACAGTAAAGAGGCTGGCCTGGGACATTAGGGTTAGAACCTGGAGATACCCTGCCTAAAGGTGAATCAATGGTTTTTGTGATACTACGTTATAAAATAGTTGTGTGTGTGTGTGTGTGTGTGTGTGTGTGTGTGTGTGTGAAAGGGGCAGAAGTTCAGGGCAATAGAAGGGAGTGTGTGATGTACCTGGGTCAAATCAAGGAGAAGAGCCTTTGGGGGAGTGAGTGAGAAAGACTCAGAAAGAGGGAAAAAGAGGGAGACTTTGCCTTAGTGATGGGAAAAAATCCTACTGATGAATGCTCCTGTGGATGAAGAGAAATTACCTAACAAGAGAGATGGGAACCTTGTATGGGTGTGGCCTGAGGGATTTGGTGCTTGAAAAGACCACTTGTGTTACCTTAGGAGGGGAGAGTTGGATTTCCTAGGACAAACTGGTACCTGGGGAAGGATGAAAGCATGGAATCATGGGAGAGATTGTGGGACACATGGGGAAAGATTAACCAGGGTAGATATATTAGATAGATAGATAGATAGATAGATAGATAGATAGATAGATAGATAGATAGATAGATAGATAGATAGATAGATAGATAGAT
>NW_027187316.1:4330417-4339220 GCF_028583685.1 Petaurus breviceps papuanus
GATAGATAGATAGATAGATAGATAGATAGATAGATAGATAGATAGATGATAGATAGAATCAGTCATGGGCTACATAATCAAGGCTATATTAGGATGTGTACTACTGTGGGATAGTATTCTCTCTGTAACCTGCAGGAATTAGCATTGTTCTGGGAGTGAGGCACAAAGGAAAAAAAAGGAATCTTTAGGGCAAACTCTACAAGGCAGGGGCAGAAACTGCTTAGAGGGGACAGCCCAGAATGGATACCTTGGTAGTTTTAACTCCATGAGGAATACAATGAATAGAGAGAGAAAGTAGATAATTACATAGGAGTCATGAACCAGAGAACAAGGGTCTAGACAAGACAGAAAGAGTAGATGGATAATGAAGACAGTGAGAGACATCCTCTCTGGAAAAAGACACAAAAAAAGAGATTTTAAAAATAATAATGGATGTAAAATAAAAAACAGGATTGGAGTCCCTACTCTGTATGACCTTGGATAGGTCAATTAACCTCTTTAAGCCTCATTTTCCTCATCTATAAAATGAGGATAATAATCTCCAATCTACCTAATTTTCTAGAGGTGTATGTATCAATGAGAATAATGTATATAAAGAACCACATAGATAATAAGGTATTAATTATACCCATCTTGGTACTGCCATTCTGATGAAACTCTTTTCTTAAAGTGATGAACTTCACCTGCTTAGGTGTGTTCCTTTGAGGTTCAGGGCCTAACGTGAGTCATATGGTATGTTTCCCTTCCCTTTCCAGTATTTTTCTATCAGTGAAATCTATAAAGGACAGCTGCAGCCTGCAGGTTGCACATTGGTAGTACTCAGCCATAGAATTACAGAATAATTATATTAATTTTTATGTGTAATTACCATGGAGTCCATATAATTAAAAATTTTGCTGATTTTTGGCACTAGATTTTTTTTTAAGTTGAAAAAGCATGACCGTTCCAAGCAAACATTTCTATTATCTACTTTCCTTCTTTTTTTCCCTGTTTTTTTCTTTCTACTTTCTTGAGCTGTTTTCTACACGCTTCTCTGTTTCTGCAAGTGCCTGGGTTTGTATGCTAAAACAATAAGGACACTAGACCTTTTCTGATTAAACCAAGGCCTACAATAAGCATGAAGGAATGGGCAAGCTCATTCACAAGTCACCCTGCCCTGGCTTCTGACTCTGTCGTCCAAGAAATGCCTTCAAAGAGCTTCCTAATAGCTATACTTGTAATTTGTATCTTGTAATGGGATTGAGAACTGGCCTTGAAATCAGGAAGAAGTGGTGACAGATCTGTTCTCTGACACATAGGTGACACATTTATGACTCTGGGCAAGTCACTTAGTCGTAGAGAAGTATGTTAAGTAGAAATATCTTCATCTAGGAGTTCCCCAAAACAGTGAAGTCACAGATCTAATCCTTTTCCCTTTAATGAAACACTTGCCAACAGAATGTAAACTTTTTAGAGCAGGAATGGTCTGGGTGTTCATCTCTTCATTGCCAGTACTGAGCACAGAAGTAGCACATAGGAAATATTCAGTAAAGTTTTCTTGAATTAAGTACATGTTTGTGACTGATGTGAAAGTTTGGTTTAGGAAAGGGAAAGCTCAGGCCAGTTTTCACCTTTTGAGACAAATGGGGAAAGAAGGTAACTAGGGAATATGTGTGTACATATGTGCATACACATGCAGACATATATGTGTATATATGTACATACATACACACACATACACAGACTCTTCATGACCCCGTGGACCATATAGCACACTAGGCCCTTCTATCTCCCACTATTTCTCGAAGTTTGGCCAAGTTAATTTTCATTGTTTCCAAGATACTATCTCATCCTCTGTCGTCCCCTTTTTCTTTTGCCTTCAATCTTTCCCAACATCAGGTGTTTGTGTGTGTGTGTGCGTACATATGTGTGTACACACATATATATCCATATAGTATACATATACATTCATGCATATATCCATATCTACACATACACATATGTACATGTATCTATGCATCTATATATCTATGTATCTATCTATGCACCTACCGTGTTTCCCCGATAATAAGACCTATCCCGAAAATAAGCCCTCCCCTTACTGTGTAAGATTCCTCTAAAATAAGCCCTCCCCCGAAAATAAGCCCTATTGAGATTGCTACTGTAGTGAAGGTGATCCCCTGCGCTACACGCTACATTATGGTACCCTCTGTATGCACCGTCCCCCTCCCCCCCGGGTGAAACGCACGCCGCGCTCCGAGCTGCATCCAATCAGATCTGCAGCAGTGAGCGCATCATCCTGTTCTTCCCCAGTGATTTGCTTATTGAATAAAGGTACATTTTTTTGTTCACATTTACCTGTTTATTAAAATTGCTGTCGATGTTCATTAAAATAAGCCCTCCCCTGAAAATAAGCCCTCTGGTGTTTTTCTGTCCAAAAAAATTAATGAGACAGTGTCTTATTATCGGGGAAACATGGTAGGTATCACAGTGGATACAGTGCCAGCCTGGAGTCAGAAGACCTAAGTTCAAATCTGACCTGAGACACTTACTAGTTGTGTGATCCTGGTCAAGTCACTTAACCCTGTTCATCTCAATTCCTTATCTGTAAAATGAACTGGAGAAGGAAATAACAAATCATTCCAGTATCTTTGTCAAGAAAACCCCATATGAGGTCAGACAGAGTTGGATATGCCTGAAATGACTAAACAAAAATAAAAAAGAAAAACTTTTTTTCAGTTCTATGAATTCTATTCAACAAGCAAAAAATAAGCACCTTTTATATGTTGGACACTGTGTTAGGTGCAGAGAAACAATGAGGAAAAATGACATAGCTCCTGCCTTTAGGTAACATACAGTTTCCCAGAGAGGATAATATATGTACAATAATAACAATATTAATAATAATAACTAGCATTTATATAGCACATAAAGTTTACAGAGTTCTTTGTATATGTTAATTTATATACACCCACACATGCATAAAATTTATGAGCCAAATTTATAAAAAATAAGAGCCATTCCCCAATTTATATATTGTCAAAGGTTATGAACAGGAAGTTTTCAGAAGAAATCAAAGCTATCAATAGTCATATTTTTAAAATGCTCTAAGTCACTAATAGAGAAATGCAAAATAAAACAACTGTGAGGTACCACCTCACACCTGTCAGACTGGCTCACATGAATGAGAAGGAAGATGGCAAATGCTGGAGGGGATATAGAAAAAAGGGACACTAATGAATGGTGCAATTGTGGATTGATTCAATCACTCTTGAGAACAATTTGGAACTATACCCAAAGGGCTATGAAACTCTGATCCAACAATACTAGGTCTGTATCCCAAAGAGATCAAAGAAAAAGGAAAAGGACTCAGCGAACCTAGAATCCATTATAAATTGCAGTTGTCTTCTCCATTTAGAGATAGCTGTTATCATGGAGAGCAAGACAAGTGGTCATGACAGAGACTTCCCACATGAGGTGAAGCCTCAGGGTGACTCTGCTTAGGAAGGGAGACATAAGAGGAATTATGTGCCTCTTCCAAGGTGATATCAGTTTAGTAATCACCCCTCTTTGGGTCTACTTGTGACAGATTTGGGGTTTCAATCAACCAGTTGTTCAGTAAGAATCTTTTAAACAGCTACTATGTGCCAGCCCTGCCCTAGGATTTGTTGTTGTTCAGTCATTCAATCGTTTAGTTGAATTGGACTCTTTTTGACCTCATGGACCATAGCACTCCAGGCTCTTTTATCCCCCACTATCTCTCAAAGTATGGACAAATTAATTTTCATTGTTTCCAAGATACTATCTCATCCTCTGCCATCCTCTATTCCTTTTGCCTTCAATCTTTCCCAACATCAGGGTCTTTTCCAGTAAATCCTGTCTTCTCATTATGTGGTCTACATATTTAAACTTTAGAATTTGATCTTCTAGTTAATAGCTTGAATTAATTTCTTGAAGTATTGACTGATTTGATCTCCTTGCTGTCCAAGGGACTCTCTTTTACTGCACCACAATATGAAGGTGATGCTCAACTCTCCTTATAGTTCAACTCTCATAGTCATACATTGCTACTGGAAGAACCATAGAGCTTTGGCTCTATGGGCCTTTGTTGACAAATGACGTCCTTAGCTTTTTAGTATGCTGTCCAAATTTGCCACAGCTTTCCTTCCAAGGAGCACTAGCATACAAAGACAGAAACTGAAAAAATTCCTACTCTCAGCAAGCTTACATTCTAATGGGGTGGGGGAGGTGGAGAAGAGGGAAAGGGGGCGCAAAGATAACATGTGATCCTATCAGCATATAAAGAATAAATCCAAGATAGTTTGGAAGAGAAGGCCTTAGCAATTGGAAGGGATGAGTAAAAGTTTTATGTGGAAGGTGGTGATCAGATTTGTCATTTGATCATCACAACAACCCTGGGAGGTAGGTGTTATTATCTTACCCATTTTTACAGATGAAGAAACCAAGGAAGACAAAGACTGAGTGACTTGACCAGGATATTTTACCTAGTAAGTGTCTGGTGCTAGAGGGACTGAGGTCTTCCTTACTCCAAGTCCCAAGCTCGGTATCACCTAGCTGCCCCCATTTAGGCCCCTGTTTATCTGCATCCAGATCTTTTCTTTGGTTTGAAGAACAAGTGGTTGCGCTGATTCTATAAACCACTAGGCATTATGTAAATGTGACTGGATATTATTATTTCTTTATTTCTTTAGACATAGCACAGTACAGTGGGAACAGTGCTGGACCAACTGTACATATGGACATGTGCATGTGTGAATGTATTATGTGATATACATGTGTGTTGTATATTTGTGTGTACGCATGTGTTTGTATATGAGTACACACAATGTGTGTATGTGTGTGTTGCGTGTATGTGTTTTGGTGGGGAGAAGGGAGTGAGGTCCATAACCAAATCTGTGATTTCATTGATAGAAGTAAGTCCTGGTGAGGAATCAGGTTTTACTGATCCAAAGGCCAATTCTCTATCCACTATCAAAAGACATTTAAAGGTAACTCTAGAGTGTATGTCTATGGACCAGATTATAATGATTTCTTTTTTCCTAGTGGGGAAAGGATTGCCCATCAGACACAAATTCAGAGAACAGTCCGGAAATCCTCCCCCTGTGTTAGGCTCATAGATTGAGAGTTAGAAGGAAATTTAGAGGTCACTGAATGTAACCCTTTTGTGTTACAGCCCAGAGAGGTTAAATCACTTGCACAGGGTCACACTAGATTTGTCAAAGGCAAAATCTGAATCTAGGTCCTCCTTACTCCACATGCCCTCCCTCTCAAGTTCCTCACTCCTGGCTTAGGGAAAATCCTGCCTGTCTGTGTTTGGATGTAAACAGAAAGTCAGAAGGACACCTCCTGGCTTTCACAGAAGTCCACTGGCACAGTCCTTTTGATGGGTCATTCTCTGGCACTGTGGCATAAGCTCTCTGACCAAACAGGGCCTTGTGGGGCTTGGCCCAGAGGATGAAGGAGGCCACAACAAACTTTCTGCTAAGCTGAGATACTTGAGCAGAATGAGTTCAGTGTCCGACAGAGTGCTTATCAGGGCTTTTCTCCCTAATTCTAACTCAGCTTCAATTAAGAGAACAGATTTATTTCTGTCTCATCCCTTCCGGCCCATCATTCCCATGGCTCTCTGTCTGTGTCTGTAATGCCGAACTGTCTGGCTGGCTAATCCCCTATTGTCATGGTTTGGAGTTGGTGGGTTTGGTTCTGAAAAGTGTTTCAGTGTCAGAGCAATTGCAAGAGAGCCCGCATGGGGCTGTCAGCTAATTGAATATGGGGCAAACTGGGTGGGAGATTATGTCTTTCCAGAGGATGAGCCACTGAAACAGGTCCCCCTCCTTAGACTTGTAAAGGATCAAGGACAAAGAAAAGGAGTAGCATGATGCACTTGTAAGAACTTTAATTCTAGACATAAGGGTCCTGGATTCAAATTCTGACTCTGCTACTTACAAGTCACTTTGGCTCCCAGGGTTTCCTTATCACTAAAATGAAAGGGATAAATTAGATGACCTTAAGATATAGATCTGTGACACTATGATCTTAAAATCACCAGGTAACCTTTGTGACCTTGGGCAAATCATGTCATTTTCCTGGGCTTCGGTCTCCTCCTCTGGATGGGGGGTTGGACTAGATCACCTACAAACTAAATATGTGACCCTGTGATTCCACGATCCTGTGAGATTTTAGGCAAGTAAGTCAGTTCACCTTCTCAGGCCCCAGTTTCTTCCTCTGAGCAATATGGAGTCAGATTCAATCACTTGCATGGCCCTTACCAGCTTTAAATCTATAACCCTTTGATTCAACTTGGGAAAATCACGTCACTTCATGGGCTTCTATTTCTAAATCTACAAAATTAGGCTGGATGAGAAAAACTTCAAGATCCCCTCCAAATTTGGGATCCTAAGGAATGATGCTAGACTCCTCAGGATTAACTGCAAAAGTGTGTGTGTATATGTGTGTGTGTGAGTGAGTGTGTGCTTTCTTAAGAATCAGCAAAAGTAGGTGCTCTGTGGTAAAGAGATAATATATTAACAAGAGCTGACTTGGCCTGGGCTCCCTGCAGCTGGGAGAGCTGGCTCTCAGCAAATTTGGGGAGGAGGCAATGTTTGTCTTTGGTACCTTTCCACCACTCCTTCTGCATCCTGTAAGGTGCCTTCTGTCTCTAAACCTATGAGCCTATAATCCTCTTACATAAGGGTGTGCTGGTATAATATTTAACAACCAGTCTTCAAAGTAAAATACACTCACCACACTTTTAAGTTTAATCTGCATTATTAATTTTTCTTTATCCCTTTCTTAAGTCTCAACAATCTACAGAACAATAGATCAAGCCCCATTTTGTAGCATTTACCCAGTGTCCAAGGTGTAAATGTTGTTGTTGAGTCATTTCAGACTCTCTGCAACCTATTCTTCAGGGTTTTCTTGGCAAAGATACTTGAGTGGTTTGCCATTTCCTTCTCCAGTGGATCTATTTTATCAGGTAGTCAAAGAGTGGCTTGCTCAAGATCATATAGCTAGGAAGTTATCTGAGGCTGGATTTGAACTCAGGTCTTCCTGACTCCAGGCCTAGTGCTCCATCCACTGAGTCACTATCTGCCTCATCTGTGATTTTAGCTATTCACCCAATCTGAAAGGCCTAGACTCCACCTGGCCAGGCCTTTTAATGCCCTTATACAGGGGCATGTTAGAGTCAGCTCATATCAGCTTGGGAGATCTGGTTGTTTAATGTTCCATGTGAGCATTTATACCTTGGAAACTGGGAAAAACTACAACTCAGGGCTTGATTTATTGTCTTGTTTATTGTCTATAATTAAGAAAGTAATGGATAAAATGTTCAAAATACAGATTAAACTTGGATTTGTGGGTCCTTTTCTTTTGTTTTGTTTTAGGAAAGCTGGTTGTTAAACATTTACCAGTACACTCCTTCCCTTAGATGACCAGGAAGCTGAGTCTGGGAAGCTGGGGTCAATCAAATCTTGGGGACAGTTTTGAATTTTTTTAGGTAAACACATGATGTGACCAGAAGGAAAGAAGTTTCAACAGGGAAGAATTGATCCTGCCAGACCTATCTTCTAATTCAATTCCATCATTTTACACAGAATGTAAATTGCACTTTATAAAGGTTAAGTCATTGTCTCAAGACCATGTCATGAGTTAACAACTGAACTAGAACCCAAGACTCTTGAGTCCTAATCCAGTGATAAGTCCATTTCACTAAAACCCCCTCTCAGACATTCAGTGAACATTTATTAAGCACCTACTCTATGCCAGGCTTTGTGCTAAGCCCTGGGGTTACAAAAAAAAGGCAGAAACAGTCCCTGCTCACAAAGAGTTAGAAATCTAATGGGGGAGACTACATGAAAACTATACAGAAACATGATATAGACAGAATAATTTAGGGCTAGTCTCAGAGAGAAGGCACTACAGTCAAGGGGGAATGACTGTTCCTTGGGCAGATATGATAGGTCAATTCAGGTCAAGGTGCTAATAACTGATAATGGATGAGGAAGCAGTTTGATCCCTGAAGATTCCTGTACAAGTGTGGGAAAGAAAGAAAAAAATCCATACTGCTTTTGTGGGTTGTTTGTGGTTATTTGTTTTTGGTCTCTAATCTGACCTATGATTAGGCATTCTTAGAGCAGAATCACACATTCTACAGCTTACAGCCTTGGACAATTGCCTGGGAGTACTGGTGGCTTGCTCAGTATCACACAGCTAGTTTATGTAGGAGGCAGCACTTGAATCCAGTCCTTTCTGACTCAGAGCCCAGATCTTTGGCCTCTACTATTTCATGCTGCCTCCACGTTCATGCCTTTTAAAAAACAGGTGATGGCAATGGAAAATAATGTTAACAATTAATCAGCAAAGATATAGTTGGTGCTGCTTCTGAGGCTGGAAGGCCTATAATCCCTAATGTCCAGTGGCCAGAAAGAGACTTAGCATGGCATTATCTAGACAAATAATGCCAGTACTGGAGTCTACCACAAATAGCCGGTCTGGACCAGTCTTATGCACAGACAGAAGAAATGAGTGCCTGCTTGGTTTAAATCCAGAGGCCCTGGAAAGGTGTCTCCTTCTTTTCCAATATCTCCCCATTTTCCCTGTTGATGCCTAAAAGTTCAGTATTAAAGTTGGATTGCCTTGGACTTCTGATAAGAATAACTTCCAAAGTAACACTAAGCCTTTCAGTAATTTATACCTTAATATGAAAAAATTTATGAGTCTCCCCTCTCCAATCCATCTTCTCTGCAAACAGTTGCTAAAATAATTTTCCTAAAGGACAGATCTGACTATGCGACTCTTCTGC
>NW_027187316.1:4349220-4365282 GCF_028583685.1 Petaurus breviceps papuanus
AGCTAATGACTTTATGAGAAATCAAGATGCTGTTAAACAGATCCAAAAAAATGAAAGAATAGAAGGCAATGTGAAATATCTCATGGGAAAAACCACTGACCTGGAAAATAGATCCAGGAGAGATAACTTAAAAATTATTGGACTACCTGAAAGCCATGACCAAAGTAAGAACCTAGAAAGCATCCTCCAGGAAGTTCTCAAAGAAAACTGCCCTGATGTTTTAGTACCAGAGGGTAAAATAGAGGTTGAAAGAATCCACCGATCACCTCCTGAAAAAGATCCCAAAAAGAAAACTCCTAGGAATATTATAGCCAGGTTCCAGAATTCCCAGATTAAGGAGAGAATATTATAAGCAGCCAGGAAGAAACAATTTGAATATTGTGGAAACACAATCAGAATACCCCAGGATCTGGCAGCTTCTACACTGAGGGATCGAAGGGCTTGGAATGTGATATTCTGGAGGTCAAGGGAGCTGGGACTAAAACCAAGAGTCACCTACCCAGCAAAACTGAGTATCATGTTTCAGGGGAAAATTTGGTCATTCAGTGGAATAGAGGACTTTCAAGCATTCTTGCTGAAAAAAACCAGAGTTGAATAGAAAATTTGACATTCAGATACAAGAAGCAAGAGAAGCATAAGAAGGTAAACAGGGAAAAGAAATCATAAGGACCTTATCAAAGTTGAACTATTAACATTCCTACATGGAAAAAAAGTAATTGTATTTTATGAAACTTTTCTCAGTAGTTGAAGGGATTAGAAATATATATATATATACATATATATATACACATATATAATATGTCTATATATGAGGGTATATGGGCACATGAATACATATGTGAATGTGTGTATGTATGTTTACAGGTATACATAGATAGAGGGCACAGGACCAATTTAACAGGAAGGGATGATATTTAAAAGGTGAAATTAAGAGGTGAGAGGAATATAATGAGAGGAGACGGGGAGAGACAGATTGGGGCAAACTATGTCATACAGAAGAGGCAAGGGAAAATGGTTACAATGGAGGGGAAGAATAGGAAGGCAAAAGGGAATGGGTCAACCTTATTCCTATTGAATCTGGCTTGAGGAGGGAGCGAAATACACACTAAATAGGGGATCTCACCCTGCAGGAGAATGGGGGGGGGGAAGAGGATGAGAGGGGGGGGGTGGGGGGGGGGGGGGGGGGGGGGGGGGGAAGGAAATTGGAAGCACCCACTTTTGAAAAGGGACAGGATCAAAGTAGAGAATAGAACAAATGGGAGGTGAGATAGGAGGGAGGGAAATATAGTCAGTCTTTTACAATATATCTACTGTGTTATTGTTTTGCATTAGCTGCACATGTACAACCTATACTGAACTGCTTGTCTTCCCAGTGGGGGTGAGTGGCAGGGGGGGAAGGGAATGAATCTGGAATTGAAAGTTTTAAAATCAAATATGTATATATATATACATATATGTGTGTGTGTGTTTATATATATATATATACTATTATTAATACCATCTTACATGTAATTAAGCAATAAGATATACAGGCACTGAGGCATAGAGATCCAATGGAAAAGTCGAAATGGCTATGAGAGAAAATATGGGAAAGAGCAGATTGGAGGTGGGGATATCCTGTGGGACTGCTGTTTTGGGGGAATGGGTGGGAGAAAACGGGGAGAAAATTTGTAACTCAAAATCTGGCAGAAACAAATGATGTAAATCAGAAGTTAATAAAGCATTTTAAAAAAGAGTCTATTGGGAGAGGGGGAGAAGAGGTTGTCAGACTTTTAGTAAAATCACTTTGAAAACTGTATGGAGAATTCATTGGAGAAAGAAGAGACTTGAGGCAGGGAAACCATTTAGAAGACTGTTGTAGTAGTCCGGCTAGAAGGGGATGAAAGCCTTCAAAAGGGAAGATGGCTGTGTGTGGAGATAAGTAAAGGAAATAAGAGATGTTACTTCTCTGTGTCCCCCTTAAGCTGGTCACAGCACCCCACCTCCATGAAATACTCAAAATACATTTGTTGTTTGCCTGATGGATTAAATTTGATGCGTATGATTCCTCGAAGGATGGGAACATTGAGTGTTCAAATGTTGCTCAAAAAACAAGAATAACAACAAAAGAAACATATCTGGAAATATCATAATTATCTTTTGCATGTAAAATCGGAGTCCTTTGTCCTGACATTTGTTTGAACAAATGATTATGGAAATATCAGCTCTCCATTTTTTCTCTTCTCCCTCTTTACTTCCTTTTCCCCCATGGAAGAGGAGGATATCCAAGGAGCATTGATCTAGAACTGGGAGAAACCTTAGTGGCCATTTAATCCAACCTTTCTATTTTAGAGACAAGGAAATCAAAGCCCAGAAAGATTAAATGTCTTGCCCAAGTGATAAGTACTAGATCCTAAATTAAATCTGGGTCCTCATACTTCATTCAAGTCCAACACTTTACCCAGTTGGGCAGCTAGGGGGCCTGGTGGATAGAGAACTCAACTTGGAGACAGGAAGACCTGGGTTTGAATCATGTCTCAGACATCTGGATAGAGCACTAGACCTAGAATAAGGAAGACCTGAGTTCAAATATGACCTTAGACTCTTACCAGCTGTGTGACCCTGGACAAGTCACTTGACCTTTGCCTCAGTTTCCTCAAGTGAAAATGGAGATAATAATAACACTTATATCAGGTTTCTTTCAATATTTTGTGAGGATAATATTTGATTTTTTTTAATTTTTAAAAATATATAATTTCATTTTTTAATTTAAAAAATTGCTTAATATAGTGCCTAGATCATAATAGGCGCTATATAAATGCTCATTTGCATTCCTTTCCCAGTGTCACATACTTCATTAATGGCAGAGCCAAAATTCTATCCCCCTTGGCACTTAATCTCTCTTAGCATCTGTTTCCTCATTTGTAAAATGGGGGTAATAATATAACCTACTTCACAGGCAGGGTTATGGTGACGATCAAATAACCTAACACCCACACACACACATGCATTTACACACATATCTTTAAAGTTTGAATAGTGATAGACATATACATGCAGATATAGATATATAGATATATATCCCATACATATAATAGTGATTAGATATATATATCAATAACTATTCAAACCTTAAAATTATATATAGTAACATTTATCTATATCTGTCTACCTATCTTCAAACCTTAAAGTGCTATGTAAATGCTAGCTATTATTCACTGAAATGAACTTCCTCTATAATACTTTCATGAATTCTAGTGACTAAATGATAAATTCTGTTGTGTTTCAGTTGTTTCTGACTCTTTGTGACCCTGTTTTGGGGTTTTCTTGGCAAAGATACTGGAGTGGTTTGCCATGTCCTTCTCCAGCTCATTTTACAGATGAGGAAACTGAGGCAAACAGGGTTAAATGACCTGCCCAGGATCACACAGGAAATAATTATCTGAGGCCAGATCTGAACCCAGATCCTCCTGAGTCCAGGTCCAGTCCTCTATCCACTGTGCTATCCAATTGCCCCCAAAATGATAAATATTTTGCCATTATTAGCCTATTTTTCCCCAAGCCAATGGAATAGGAATCACTATAGGTAAAAAGCTATCAGAGTATTAAAGTATTAGAGGCTATGTGGTATTATAGAAAGAGCATTAGACTAGGAAACAGGTCTCCTGGTTTCTAGTCCTAGTTCTATTTTTAACTCATTGTGTGACCTTGGGGAAGTCATTTCACTTTTTGATATTTATTTACTTTTATGTAAAATGAGAAGGGTGCAGATATCCAATGTCTCCTCCAATTAGAAAATGTCCTAATATTTGATGAATACTAATGAAATTTTCATAATTAATGTCTAAATGAAAGCCAGTTCTCAATGTCTCCTGCTCACCCATGCTGGTCAGTGTTATCTCTCTCAAAAACCAGGGGCAGAGGAGGGGGATTGCTTGTGGCCAGAGCAAAAGACAGACCCAGGTCCTGTATACTTATCTATGTCAAGGTATTGTTTGCACTATATCCTACCATCTGCCCTCCCCTCCCAAATAGATGCATGTTTTGTTTGTTAACTCCCTCACATGGCCCATTTTGGGTTAGAGTGACCTTGGTGATTGCTTGGATGTCTGAACATGGAAGAGAGCTTTTAGAGTCCCCAGCTTGCCCTGACATTCCTCTGAGACTATTTAGCCAACCTGTAATTATCTCCTGCTCTTCTCAGGCTGCCTAAGTGACTGATGGCCAGCCATGTGCAGCCCCTTTAAGGATGGAGTTCCATTCTTCTTATACCCTGCGTGCATTCAGATGCACAGGACATGTGCGCTCCGCTGATGGGCATCAGGCAATTAACATAAGCCCAGCGATTTTCAAAATGCCTCAACTTCATGCTAGTATTGCAGTGGGGGGCAGAAAAAGAAATCTGCAAACCTTCACCTCACGTTGTTTAACTGCAGAATTATTTCCCCCAACAGAGCAGAACCTCTGATGTCAATAACCCCCCCCCCCCCCCCTTTTTTGCAAACATAAGCATTCGGCAGAAACAACAGCTATGACTCAGTTCCCAGTGAACGTTGCCCGAATTGATTTAGTCCAAGTTCGGATTTAGCACATAATCATGTTCAATTTGCTCCACTGCACTGCCTGGAGATAAAAGGCTTGTGGAGGGGGAGAAGAAAAAAAAAAGTAGATTTAGCTTATGTCAGTCTTTGTGGTGATGTCATTGCCATGCGAGAGGGACGAGGGCTGTTTCTCGTCTGCCTGCTCAGTTGCAAGGGTATACCAGGCAGAGGCAGCTCTGGGTGCAAAGAGTCCCTGCCTCCTGGCTCCAAGAACACACCACTGCCCACTGTTTCAGTGGAGATTCTTAATTGGAGGCTTTTCACATAACTGAAAACTCCAAAGCTACTGAGTTCTATTTTTTTTAAAATACAAAGAGTGGGGAATGCCAGCCCGGAGCATGGACTGTGATGTCTCCACTCTGGTTGCCTGTGTGGTGGATGTGGAGATTTTTACCAACCAAGAGGTTAAGGTATGCACTTGCAACCCCTCTTCTCTTTCTCTTCTTCCTTCCCTTCCTCCTTCCCCTTTCCTTCTCTTCCTTCTTCTCTTTCTCTTCCTCCTCCTCTTCTTCCTCTTTCCCTTCCTCCTCCTTCCTTTCCTCCCCTTCTTCCTCTTTCTCCCTTACTTCCTCCTTCCCTTCCTCTTCTTCATCATTCCACTTCTCTTCCTTTCCTCCTTCTTCCTCTTTCCCTTCCTTCACCTTCTCTTTTTCCTTCTCTTCCTCCTCCTCTTTCTTGGTTATCACTGATGTTGCTTTGAAAAGCCTTTTAACTTAAGGAAATAAGAGTTTCTTTAGTAGTTTTAAAACAGAAGAGAGATGTGATAGTGGTCGGCATAAGAAACACATGCAGTGTCTGAGTGTCTGAACTACATCAAGTTAGATGAGAAGATATTCTGAGAATCTTTTCCCCCTTTTTCTTTTAATGCAGAAAAGAGCAGCAGACAACATCTCTTTGATTATCCCATATTGCATGAGTTTTTTCATGATAGCTATATATTAATTTCCTCTCCTTTTATCTATGGATTAAAAAAATTCATCTAGTAGTAGTCCTAAGAGGAGCTAGAATCTTAAATGGTTAAAGAAAATGTGCCCAGCAAACATCAAGCCATAGATGATGACAAAACAGTTCACTAGTCATTTAGTCTATTTAAATATTTTGAGAGATGCTCCTTAAATTGAGCAAACACAGAGGAGCTGAATGGAGCAGTTAAAATTTTCACTATCCTTTCTAAAACCAAACCAATCCAAGTTCTGTACCATTTGTCTAGGGGTTCCTTAAAGGTAAAGGAACAGGTTATTTTGTGACTGAGTAAACACCCATAAAGAAAGTTTGTTTGGGCAGTTCAGTCACAAATAGAATAGGATGGAAAAATCAGAACCAGCTTTTTAGACTTAACATTCTCTGCTAGTCCTTACTGATTGCTGCAGTTGTAGTCTCATTGTCATGGATAATTGTACTCTGATGAAATCAATTATCTTCAGCATTTGGTTTTCTTTGATGCAAAGAATCCACTGTCATAGCAAAGGCAATTTTAATTACTCTTCTCATATAGGGCTAAGGCAGCTATGCTTCAGAATGAGCAAAATAGCATCTTCTTTAAAACATTGGTAAAGAAAGATACTTCAACAAAAAAAATCAAGAGTTGTGAAGGGTGAATTGGAAATTCATCATTTCCCCCCAAAGCTTTGAACTTTGCTTAAGAGGAAGAGGTGATTTTCTAATTGCTGTGAATGCAGCTGAAACACAATGTCTTATGGGCAGGTGCTTGTCAATTACCAGCAGGAGGTCACGTCACTCAAAGATGTCATTTGTCCAGCATAACTGCTTCAAAACAGTTTTGAATCGGACTCAAGGGTTGGATTGGTCACACCTGCTTATTTTGAGGCAAGCATCATGGCAGATTTTCAGTGTGTGCTCTATAAAGTAGTACCAATAAGTTAGAGCCCATGTTAAATCCCAGTGGTCTGTACAGAAGAAATGTTTATTTTAATGTTGGTTGAGTTTAATTGAATTGTCTGCACTGGTTTAGATATATATGTGAGATTAATCAGCATTCACATACCCTTTCTAGAAGATACTTCCTTCCTGAAAACTCTGCCCTCATCAGAGTGTGAAACTAACACAGGAATAATGAAAGAGTTAAAAAATAATGACTTATGTCTTCCAGGAATTATTGGTGCAGAGAGATGTATAATTATAATCGTGAAGCAAGAGCCAGTATTATCCCATATAGCCACAGAATATTTTAGACAATGAATTGCCAATTTTCCTTGTGACATGGGAAGATCATTGGACTTTTTCCCATCATGTTTTTCTGAAACATGGTCACAGGAATTCAGATCATGAGCATTAGCATCATTAGTTGCTGAACACCTACTATGTGAAAGGCACAATGAGGGTGATACAGAAAAGGATAAGGTTCAATTCTGGCATGCCAAGAGCTTACATTTTAGTTGAAAAAATAAAATAAACATATTTACATGAAAAGATAACACCCTACCCCTAAACCTCTTCAGCCCTATATAGTAGTTTTCTATTTTTACCTCTAGAGTGAATTTATTATATTCTATTTTGTATTCTATTATACATATAGGGATTCATAGACCATGGGCTGGGTGTGTTCTTTTAATATATGTATACACATACATATATAAACATATATATATTCAATATATACTATAGATGTATATATTCTACCCCCCCTTAAGTTCATAAGATCTATGAAGGCAGAGATCATATCTTCTTTATATTGGTAACATCTAATGCCATGGCAGGCCCTTAATACCTAAATATCTTTTGAGTCAATGAGCAAGAATTTACTAAGCACCTACTATGTGCCAGGTACAGTGAATTGAATTGCAGAATGAATGAAGGAAAATGCATTTATAAGATGTACTTATGCAGATGGTATATAGAAATAAGGATTAAAAGAGTTCAGAGAATTTCAGAGAAGATAAGAGATCATTTCTAGCTAGCTTCCTGAAAGATATTGGATGGATCTGGTTTTTCCAGGAAGAGAGGGAGGGTATTCCTCCCAGGAGCAAAATGGAAAAGCTTAAGGAGAATTGAATGGAGAATGAATAGATCAGTCTAGGTGGAACAGAGTGTTCACCTAAGTTAAGACTCATTGTGAGTAGGTGGGGGGCATATGGTAGAGGGTCTTGTACAACTTGCATGCTATAAGAGATTTGTTTCTGTTTACCACTGATAGATCAATGGTATTTGCCAGGATAATGGTATTTCCTCACTTGTGGAACATCATACTCTTTTGCTTTAGGACTGACAGTCTTTCTTCACAAATAAATAAAAACTGATCTCTAATCTCAGACATATTTAAAAAATATTTTCCTTGTGTTTATGCTCAATCTTATATTTTTAATGCCTTTGTGAGAAAATATAGCAATGTAGATAGATATGCCATAGATGTACTTGAAAACCAGCAGGCAATGGCAATGTTGCTGATGGCACTGATAAAGTAAACTAAATTAATGCAGTCTAAATTAGTACAATTTAAAAGAATTTAAATTCTGGTATACAAAGAAACATATCAGAAAGGATGCTCCTTCCTTTGTCTAGACTTGTGATTTCATTTGGGATAAGAAGCTCCTGAGAAGGAAACCCACCACCCCCCCCCTCTACCAATACAGATTAATAGCTATTCTATAATTTATTTATGGTAGTAGATATTTTTATTATTGCCAAATAATTTATCTTGTTGTTTGCTCCATTACACATTTTTCTTGCTCTAGCTTTGAGGAGGAAAGAAATAATTCCCTCTTTTTCTTTTTAGTAGAATATAAGCTCTTTGAAAGCAGGGGTTCTTTTTATTTTTGTCTTTATATTTTCAGTGCCTAGAACAATGCCTAGCATAGAGTAGGTACTTAATAAATGCTTGTTAAATTTATTTAACAAGAATTCCAGGCACCAACCCCCATTGTCTTCCACATACTCCCTCCCCACAATATCTGTGATCTGCTCTCATAAATTCTTTGGAGAAAGATAGAGTTACTGTCAGTGACATACCATCGAATCTTTGAAGTTTATCCTTTTCTGAAAAGTATATCCACATGTACTACAGGAGAGACAACATCTAGTACTGGTCACCATAGGAAGAAAGGAACAAATCTCTACTATGGGGTACCAAGATATAACCTGATAGGAACTATCAAGAAGTGGCATATTAGTCTGGCATGGTTTGTTGTGCAGCCTGGATTGTGAGGAATATATTTCAAAGAGTTCAGAGAATGAAAGGATAGGCAGAATCTAGTGCCCTATGATTGCGGAGGGGAATTTGGTTCAAGAGACATGAGGTAGCTTTGAGAAGGAAATTCTTTGTTTTTTAAATAATATTTCCCTCAGTTACATCTAAAAACAATTTTTAATATTCATTTTTTAATTTAGAGTTCCAAATTCACTCTCTCTCTTGCTCCCCCCACCCTACTCTTTGAGATTGTAAGCAATTTGATATAGATTATACATATACAATAATGCAAAACACATTTCTATATTAGTTACGTGGTGAAAGAAAACACATAATCTCCCCTGCCCCCCAAGAAAACATGAAAAAATAAAGTGAAAGACAGTTATGCTATCAATCTTCATTCAGACCCCATCAGTTCTTTCTCTGGAGGTTGAGCAAATTTTTCATTATGAGTCCTTTGGAATTGTCTTGGATCCTTGTATTGCTGACAATAGCTAAGTCATTCATAGTTGATCATCATACTATATTACTGTTATTGTACAATGTTCTCTGGGTTCTGCTCATTTCACTTTGTATCAGTTAATTTAAGTCTTTCCAGGTTTTTCTAAAGTCATTCTGCTCATCATTTGAAAATGAAATTCTGATGAAATAGACACTAATTATTCTGATGCAAAAGAATAAGGTGACTGTACAGAGAGCTCACTGATTAGTTTGCATTTTATAACGACATGTTCAGAAGCAGCAAGGGCAGGAAGTAGAAGATAGTTGGCACAAGAGAAAACAGAAATGCTGAGGTGTTCGGTAACATGTAAGGACATAAATAAATAAACAGATGAATAGATAAATAAATAAAAGAGTTTTTAATTGTGTTAAGGGCAAGAGAAAATCAAAGAAAAGACATGATCACTGCTTGTCATGGATGAAATGATAATGGACGATGAAGAAAAGTCAAAATTATTACATTCCTATTGTGTTTCAGTTTTCTACACACAGGACAGTGACAGTCATTCTACTGATCTTACACTTGACAGGAAGTAGTTAGCAGGGAATTAATTAAAGCATGAAATGGGGGTCATCTCCAGTCATCCTGGTCTAATATCTTGCCACTGGGCTTAAATGGCTCTGGAGGAGAAAGTGAGGCTGGTGTCTTTGCACAGCCCTTTCTTCCTTAAATCTAATTCCCTTGCAAGGCAAGGCATCACCTTTCTGATGTCATAGAGGAGAATGAAAGACAAACAAAGCATGAAATATGTGATAAGAAGGGAAAGGAGCATGTAACTGCCCTAAATGAGTTCAAATCTTAAGACTAGACAAACTACATCCCCCATATTGAAAGAGTACTTAGATGTAATTGCTAAGCCACTGGAAGTAATCTTTGAAAAAATGAAAGAGGTAATGCTCTGTGGTACTTTTCTATGGAGACTGAGAGAAGTGCTGTAGGACTGAAGACAGGAAAATACAGTTATTCTTTCCACATCAAGGGGGTTAGGGGTGTGGCACCCCCTTGATATGGAAAAGTCACCTTAAATTTTTGGCCCTCCTTTCATAGAAGAGAAGAAATCTGAATTATTATGGTATTAAAAGAGTAAATATGTTGATATTATACAATATTATACATATACTTTATACATTTCTGAGTTTCTAAACTTTTTCTGTGTTGTCTGCTGGCCTTTGCGTATCATCTCGGGCTTCTGCAAAGCTCCCCCCAAATTCCCATTTAATTTCTAATGCCAACCCATGAAACCACAATGGGCAAAATCATGATGTGGAAGGGATAACTGTGTTGTTGCCAGTTTCAAATGAGAAAAGAGGTGAAGCCTTTAAAATTCAAGCTGGTCAGCTACCAGCTGATTGGAATAATGACTTCCATTATTGACACAATTCTAGATCAACATATTAGAGGGATGGTTTGTGAGGACTTTACACAAGGAAAGAGTAAGACTAAGAGATAGCATGGCTTTGTCAAGAACAAATCGTGCCAGATTAAACTAATTTCCTTTTATGACAAAGTAAATGGACTGATAGATCTGAGGAACATTGTGGACCAATTATAATTGAATTTTCTTAAGGAATTTGCCAGTTTCTCATTGTTTCACTGGGGATATGATGGAGAAATGTGGGCTGGATAATGATACGGTTCAATGGTCTGGATAGTGATACAGTTCAATGACCTGGGACCAGTTGAATGACTGACCCCAAAGAGTAGTGATGAATAAATCAATGTCAAGATAGGTGCCAGTGAAATGCCATGGCTCTGTGTTCTTGGCCCTTTTTACATTGACCATTTTTATGAATGACTTGGTATAGAAGGCCCACCTCAAATTCTCTCATAACCCAATGCTACAAGGATTAAATAGAAAATAGAAAAAAACAGAAAATAGAAACCAAATCCCCAAAGATCTCAGGGTAGATAACAGGTTCTGTAAAAAAAAAAAAAAGGCCTGAGAGTTTTAATACTGCAACCTAGTAATGAGTCAGTGGTATGATGTGGCAGTACAAAAAAAAAGTTAATTTTCAATTTGCATTGAAAGAGGTCTTGTGTCCAAAATTTGAGAAGCGAGAATACTGTTGTGCTGAGGTCAGAATTTATCTCATTGTTGTGTCCAGTTCTGTGCACCACATTGTACCAAGCCAGAGACTATCCAAAGGAATATCAACCGGAATGATAAGAGGACACAACTATGCCATGAGGGGATCATTTGAAGAAACTTGGAGTTGTTCTTCCTAGAGAAGACTTGGCGAGAACATGATAGATGTATTCAAATATTTGAAGTGTTATCATGTGGGAAAAGGATTAGTCTTTTTTTTTTTCCATTTGGTCTCAAAGAGCAAAGTAGGAATGGAAATTATTTGTGGAAGTCAATTGCAGATCAATGAAGGAGGAAGGGATGTCTTTCTAATAATTAGAAGGTCCAAAAGATTGAATGAGTTGCCTAGGAATTAATGAGGTCCCTATCACTGAAGGTATTAAATTAGAGCCTGGATGAGTATTCTGGATGTTGTAAAGGGGATTCCTGCTGATGCTGGGATTTGACCAGAGAGCCTTTGAAGTTCTTTTTACTTCTTAGAGTCTATGAGACTGAGAAAAATAGTGTCCAAGATCATAGGCATAGTTGATGATGAAGATAGGACTCTCACTTGTATCTTCAAATTCTTAAATCCAAGTGCTTTTTTTTAC
This sequence comes from Petaurus breviceps papuanus, assembly GCF_028583685.1. Lineage (NCBI taxonomy): Eukaryota > Metazoa > Chordata > Mammalia > Diprotodontia > Petauridae > Petaurus > Petaurus breviceps. The sequence continues at coordinate 4,361,123 of NW_027187316.1, forward strand.
TATACCATGTTGTCTCTCCTCTTCTCCATCCTAAAAATCTCAGTTCCTTTCTTGTTTCTCTCATAGCTTCTAGTTTCTTTCCTTTATACTCTATCTACAACACTAAAACTGTGAAGCCAATAAGGAACATGGTGGTAAGACCATAATACTAATGATATGCTCCAGTTTCCATGAGGACTTCATCACACCACACTCCTGTTTACTCACACTGTAACATAAGGTTTTCTATATAAGACAACTAAGCTATAATATTATTCATATTTTCATTCAACACTCAAAAACATTTTTCAACACTTACTATGTAATAAGCATTGTGTAAGAAGCATTGTACAAACACATAAAGGAAATGGCACCTGCACTCAAGGACCTTGCATTCTATTGAGAGAAAGAACATGATACATAAATATAAAACATTTTAATTTTATAATTTATAAAATTGATATTATTTATGAATATAAAATATCTCTATTTTATGATTTATAAAATTAATATTATTTATAACTGTAAAATATTTATATCTCATAATTTATAAATGTAAAATATGAATAAAATAAATTATATTTCTAAGTATAAAATATGAACAAAATGAATCCAAGGTAAAATTGGGGTTGGACAGTAGTATTTTGATGGGATAAAGAAGAGGTCCTGAATGAGAGATGGTATTTTATCAGAAATTTGAAGGAAGCTAGGGATGACAAGAGGTGGGGATGAGGAAGAAATGAATTCCAAGAATAGTGTTCAGCTTATTTCAAACACAGAGAAGTAAGAGATGAAATGTCATGAACGAGAAACAGTAAGAAGACAAATTTGGCTGGGTCATCCACAGAATGAATGAAGAGCAGTAATATGTAAATAAGCTTGGAAGTCAAAGTTGGAGCTACATGGGGTGAAGGGTTTTAAATACCAAACAGAGGATTTTTATTTTATTTTATTTATTATTATATTTTATTTTATCCTAGGGGTAATAAGGAGCTCTGGAGCTTTTTGAACTGGCGGGGGGGGTGGGGTATGTGTAGGGGTGTGTGTGTGTGTGTGTGTGTGTGTGTGTGTGTGTGTGTGTAACATGGTTAAGATATATTTTAAGATTATCACTTTGGCAGCCATTGAGAGAATACATTGAAAAAGGAAGAAACTTATTATTAATTTTCCTTGTTGACAGCTATACTATATTACTGACTCGTGGCCAGTATGTGAAATGTTATTCCTCTTGTTATTTAAGTAAATCCATACCATGGAACTGCTCAACACAATACACGCCTTTTATCTATAAATCAAAACCCTGGTCAGTTCAAAGGATCATGCTTGGAGTTTCCTTCCTTGGCACACTCTACATTCAGCTGTTATGAGAAGTACACAAATTACTTTGGGGGAGTAACCTAACTTTCCTGGAGCCTCAGTTTCCTCATTAGGAAAGTGAGGATTTGGATGAGATGACCTCCAGGGTTTCTTCAAACTCCAGAGCTATGATGTGCTAAGCAAGATTATATCAGGGATTGATTAAAAGCAAAAATGATCCAACTTCAAACCAATCTCCCATGCTAACAGTGTGATAGTAAATGTTTAATAACTAGCTCTTCCCTCCACCCCCAAATGTACAAACAACACACTTTTAAGTTTTGTCTTCTTTACTAACAATTTCTCCATCACTTTGTTAAGTCTTGAAATCAACAAAGCAATAAACTAAGGCTGGATTTGCAGAATTTGTCGGTTTACCAGGTTCTGAGGAGGTTTTCAAGAGTTCGTTCAAACTCCTTCCAGCATCCCTTGCCATATCTTTCCTAACTTTCCAGCATCCCACCTCAGACTTTTTCAAGGTCTGTGACTGAGCCTCAGTCTCCTCCTCTGTAAAATGAGAATGGCAATACCTATAGTTCCCCTCAGAGTTGTTTTAAGGTTCAAATAATATAATGTACAGATATAATCCAGGCTTCCCTGCCCATAGATTTATTGTCATGGAAACTTGGAGGGCAAGGTATTACCTTCCAGTTGGACAGACAATGGAGAATTCTTGAAGTGCCAGAGTTGGTCTTGTCCTAACCTTGACCAGAATTATGGGAAGGAGTCAAGAGGGTGGCCAAAGAACAGGTACTGTGTGGGGTGGTGTTCCTGAGCCTTTTTCCTGCAATACAAAGAATTTTGTAAGCCTTAAACCACGATACAAATGTCAGTTATTCCTACTTCTATGACAACTCCTGTGATTATTACCACAAAGACAGTAAATTAACCAGACTGCCCCATTCCTTAAATATTTTGAGTAAAAGAAAGTTTGCACATTTTTTACACCAGCCTTTTGGTTTCATAGATGTGGGGGGCTCCCAGTGAGGGATTTTAAAGTAGGTCAGCCCCTTCTCTACAACATGTAACCCTAGATGACCTCAAACTTTTCTTCCAATTCCAGAGCTATGATCCTGAATTCCTGAGAGGGTCACACAGCAGTATAGTCAAAGATGGCATTAGACACATCTGACCATCTCTTGTTGACCCTAAGTACAACTCTCTGTCCACTGTATTCATTATTGGCTACTTGCCCTTGTTGTTAAGTGATATTGCTATACTTTTATAGTGTACCTGTAGCATTAAAAGACTCTTTACATAAGATATTTCAGTCCTTGCTTTCTGGATAATGATGCTAGAGTGCTGTAAAACCTCTCTCTATTCTCTGTCCTCTTTCCTCTTTTTTTTCCATCTCTGGTTCTTTCTCACCATAATGGGCCAGTACTGAGCCAGGAGTTTAAGGAAAATGAAAGTTAAGAATTTTCCCTAAGAAAATCTTGCAAGGATTGAGAAAAAAATTTTTGTTTATTCTTAAGTTTCTTTAACTTTGATACTAACTGTGTGGCCTTGGATAAGTTACTTCATCTCTTGTGGCTTCAGTTTCCCCATCTGTAAAATGAGGGAATCAGACTAAGTGACTCTAATGTCCAGTTTTGATTCTATACTGGGAGGAAAGGAGAGAGGAGGGGAGGAAGGAATGAAAGAATAAAAGGAGAAAGAAAGATAAAGAAAGAAAGGAAAAAAGAAAAGAGAAAGAAAGAACACAAGAAAGAAGGAAAGGAAGGAAGGGAGAAAGGAAAGAAAGAAAGAAAGAAAGAAAGAAAGAAAGAAAGAAAGAAAGAAAGGAAGGAAGGAAGGAAGGGGAAGGGAAGAAGGGAGAGGGGGAGGAAAAGAATGAAAGAAGGAATAAAGGAAAGAAGAAATGCCTTTGTAGGGTGGGAAGAAAGGAATGTTGGCAGGAGAAAGACACACCATGAGTGGAAAAATCTAAGCTGTGTCTTAGGGACATTTTGCATCTAGACAGGAAGACAGATTAGTGATTAAATAATGAAATTCCACTAGGACTACTGGAAGAATGTCAGTGTTTCAAGGACATTTGCACTGGTGTGAATTACAGAGGCACTCATGTGGGGTGCTGTGGGTCCATTTCCATTGAAATTGAATTTTATTTAAAAAAACAGCATTTTATCATATGTTGACGGAAACTTAGGGAATATAGATTCTGCTAGCATTTTTACACTAGGCAACAAATCACATAAACAAATATTTATTAAAGGTCTACTATGTACAAGGTACTGCATTTCAAGATGGGAATACAAAGAAAGATAAAAATCAGTTCCTGCTATCAAGGAGCTCGAACCCTAACAGGGGAGACAACATGCAAATAACTATGCATTAATGAGATCTATACAGGCTAAATTGGAGATCATCAACAGAGGAAACTCATAAGCATTAAAGATGATCTGGAAAGGCTTCTTGCAGAAGGGAGTTTGGTTCTTGGAGCAAGTCAGGGAAGTCAAGATGAAGAGAGAGTATTCCAATGAAAATGCCTGGAGGAGGAAGATGGAATGTCAGGAACAAGCAAAAAGGAGGGCTATGTCATGGTTCTCAAAGTATGTGGAAATGAGCAAATAAGGTATAAGAACATTGGGAAAGTGGGAAAGGGCTAAGCTATGAAGAGATCTAAATGCCAAACAGAGGGTTTTTTATTTGATCCTGAAGGTAATAAGGAACCACTGGAGTTCACTGTGGGGAGTAAGGGGGTGACATGGTTAGACCTGAACTTTAGGAAGATCAGTTTGACAGCTGAGTGGAGGTTGACTGGAATGGGAAAGACTTGAGGGAGGGAGGGAGAGAGAGAGAGAGAGAGAGAGAGAGAGAGAGAG
>NW_027187316.1:4365382-4390546 GCF_028583685.1 Petaurus breviceps papuanus
GAGAGAGAGAGAGAGAGAGAGAGAGAGAGGAGTTAAGGTTGATGCACTGGTTTCAAGCCTGAGTGATAAGGAGAGTGATGGAGCCCTGACTAGTAATAAGGAAGTTAGGAAGGGGGCAAGATTTTGGGGGGGGAAGAATACTGACTAGTTTTGGAGATGCCAAGTTTAAAATGTCTATGAGACATCCAGTTTAAGACATCCAGTAGGCAGTTGGAAATGAGAGACTGGAGGTCAGGAGAGAAGTTAGAAGTGGATACATAGATTTGAGAAACATCTGCATATGTATGATAATTGAATCTATGGGAGCTGATTAGATAACCAAGCAAAATAGTATAGTGGAAGAAGAGGGACCAGAACAGAGCCTTGGGAGATGCCCACAGTTGGCTATGACCATCCACTCATAATAACAACTCCAAATAAGAAAAACTGACATTTATATTTTCACTTTCTGGTTACAAAATGCCTTATACACAAACACATCGTATTTGATCCCTATTACACTTAGAGCACTGTGGGGACCAGGTTTAAATGCTCTGATGCATACAAACAGTGACGTTGTACAAGTCATTCCTGTCTATGGCTCAGTTTCTGCAACTGTAAAATGAGAAGATAGGACTAGATGGTTTCTTAGGGCCCTTCAAGCTTTAGATCTAATAGCCATCCCTAAATTTCCATGAAATATAGTTAATACAAATAGTACTGTTACTATTTTACAAAAAAACCTGAGACTGGAAATTTAAGTGGCAGGCACAGCTACATTGCAGGTAACGGGCTGAACCCAGAACTTTCAAGACCAAAGTCAGTGCTCTGTGCATGCCATCCCCTGCCTCCAAGTAACAAGCAGGGATAAGAACCTGTCTGAACTCCCTCCCCGACCCCCATTTATTAACCAACATTCAAAATTAACACAGGTAGAAAATGGTAACTAATAGTCCCTTCATAGGCTATGCAATTAGTGTTGATTGAATTGCACTGACTTGAAAAATAAAACAAAACAGTGCTCTCACCCCACTCTACTCTCATGTGAAAGGAAATTCAAGAGAAGAAACTTGGTGCAGTGTAGATGGCCCATTGTGAGTGAGACCTTGATTCCAGGGCTGATTCTGACACATACTGACCTGGGCCAAATCTCTTAATGCCTCAGGCCATTCGCTAAGACTATATATTACTGAAGGGGATCAGATTGTATTGAGAGAGGAGAATGTTAGTGCTTGAATTTTAGATCATCTTTTGACAAAGTGCACAAGTCAAAATATATCCAGTCTTCTCCAGGGGGGGCTCCTGAGGGCCTCTATTAGCTGTAGGATTAAACATAAGCTTCTTCATTTTGGCCTTTAAAGCTTTTTGTAACCTAGTTCCTACCTTTCCAAGGGACAACTAGGTGACAGAGTGGATAGAGGGCCAGGATTGTAGTTAAGAAGACTCATCATCCTAAATTCAAATCTGGCCTCAGACACTCACTAGCTCTATGACCCTGGGCATACTTAACCCTGTATGCCTCAGTTTCTTATCTGTAAAATGAGCTGGAGAAGGAAATGAGAAACCCTGTATGCCTCAGTTTCTTATCTGTAAAATGAGCTGGAGAAGGAAATGAGAAACCACTCTAGTATCTTTCCCAAAAAAATCCCAAATGGTGTCATGAAGAGTCAGACATGACTGAATGCCTCAACAACACCAACATACCTTTCCAGTCATCTTACAGTTTACTCCCCCTATGTGGCATGATCGACCTAGACTGGCCCCCTTGTTATTCCTTTAATACTACATTCTTTCCCTCCACCCCCATCTCCAAGCCTTTGCACTGGCTGGCCCCCATCCCTGGCATGCTTTCCCTCCTCGCCTCCACCTCTAGATTTTCCTGATTTACTTCAAAACTCACCTCAAATCCCACCTTCTGCAAGAGGACCTTTCTGGTCCCCCAGCTGTTAGTGACTTGCCCTTTGAGATTACATTCCATCCACTCTGTGTTTATCTTGCATTTACCCAGTTATTTATAGGTTTTCTCCCCCATTAGCATGTGAGGGCAGGGATTTTGAAGGCAGGGATAACATTGTTGTCATTCTTTGTATCTCCAAGACTTGGCACAATGCTTGGCACATTTTTGTTGTTGTTCAGTCATTTCAATTGTGTCCAACTCCTTGTGACCCAATTTAGGGTTTTCTTGGCAAAGATACTGGAGTGGTTTGCCATTTCCTTCTCTAGCTCACTTTACAGATGAGGAAACTGAGGCAAACAGTGTTAAGTGACTTGCCCAGGGTTACATAACTAGTAAGTGTCAAAGTAAGTGTCTGAACTCAGGAAGATTAATCTTCCTGACTCCAGGCCCAGCACTCTACCCATTGAGCTACCTGAATGCTTATTGACTGACTTTCGTTTAATAAATGCTTATTAACTAACTTACCTGATTGATCTACTATTTCCAACTTGCTATAAGAATTCTCAAGAATTTTGTAGTGAAAATAGTTCACATTTGTATAATGATTAAAGGTATTCAGAGCCCTTCTTCATAAATTGTCTCATTTGATCCTTGAAGCAATGTCAGGAGGTAGGTGCTATCATTAAACCATCTTACAGATGAGAAAAAAACAAGGCTTGATAGAATTAAGTGACTTTCCCAGTTCCACATAGCTAGTTAGCATCTGAGGTAAGATTGGGTCCTGGGTCTTTCTGATTCCAAGTCTCATAAGTCTATCTATCATATCATGTGATAGAATCTTTCACCCAAATCAGCTTCATGATGAGTACATAGAACAAAAAATCCCTAGCCCAAACTGTACAGACTAAGTTTATCTGAAGTCAAAATAATCATCAGCTACTCCTTCTGGCTGGGAGATAAATTGCCTTTGGTAATGATTTTCTCCCGAAGCAAGTATGTTGTTCATTTCCACTATCTTGTAATAAAACTGTACCCAATCTTTATCAGATGTAGCTGTTGCTACTTGAAGGAAGGGTTCTGAAAAGTCTGGGGCCCTCAAAACCAGGCACAGAATGAGAATGTTTCAAGTTTTCAAAAGTTCCTTACACTCTGCCTGAGATGTCCTTCTCTGAAAGGAACTATCTATCTTTTTCAATTACATTTTCAATTACAGACTTTATCAGGTTTACCTTCTTTGTTAGATAAGACAGTGAACCAACTACAATCCCAAGATGAGATGCCAAACCTCAACCTTGTCTAATATCCTGATAGTTCCACAATGACCTGACTTGTTTCATAATTATAAGAGCTGGTCTATCTCAGATGGTTTCTACTTTATCACTCAGGGAACCATATGTCCATCTTGTACCTTGTCCTAAAATGGTGACTTCTGGAATTCCAAGACATTCTGAATATTATTTTCAGAACTTGCAACTCTTATTGAGTTGGTTGAGAGAAAGACATTGCCCTAAGGAGTCTCCGGGTTGCAGTTTTCTGCCTAAGGACAGCTAGGGGGCGCAGTAGAGAGAGCTCTTGGCCTGGACTCCTGAAGATCTGAATTCCAATATGGCCCCAGATACTCACAAGTTGCGTGCCTCTGAGCAAGTCACTTAATGTCTATTTACTTCATTTTCCTCAATTGTAAAATGAAGATAATAATAGCACATACCTCTCATGGTTGCTATGAGGATGAAATGGTATATTTGTTGCTGTTGTTGTTCAGAGGACCAATGACATCAGGAGGGTGATGTCTTGACTTGCAAGTGAATTGGATTTAAGTGAGGCAGAGCTGTGCAAAGTAACTGGCCTCACTCTGTCCTCCAGAGTCATGAAAGTCCAGTGTTAAGACATAGATCAGGATGACTTTAGCACATGCTTCTCTCCTTCCTTCCTCCCTTCCAATGCACTGTCCTGATCCTGATAGATATATCGTGTTTTCTCTCCATGTAGAATCACAATTAAGTCAACAGCCTTTATTAAGTACCTACTATGTGCTAAGTACCATATTAAGTACTTTGTTGTTGTTTGTTGTTGCTTAGTTGTTTTTCAGTTGTGCTCAACTCTTTGTGACCCCTGTTGAGGTTTTCTTGGTGAAGATGCTGGAGTGGTCTACCATTTCCTTCTCTGGCTTACTTTATACATGAGGAAACTGAGGCAAACAGGGTTATGACTTGCCCAGGGTCACAGCCAATAAGTGTCCGAGGTTAGATTTGAACTCAGGTCTTTCTGATTCTAGGCCCAGCACTCTAGCCTCTGCACAACCTAACTGCCCCATACTAAGTATTACAGATATGAAAAGGCAGTTCCTGCTCTCAAAGAGCTCTTGAAGAGGCATACATCATGGAAAAACAATGAACACATAAAAAAATTATTATGTACATATGCACATATGTGTATATGTGTATCTTGTATTACATAAATATATGTGTGTAATATGTTGTTATTGTTGTTCAATCATTTTTAATCATGTCTGACTCTTTGTTACCCCATTTGGGGTTTTCTTGGCAGAAATACTAGAGGGGCTTGCAATTTCCTTCTCCAGGTCATTTTACAGACAAGGGAACTAAGACAAATAGGGTTAAGTGACTTACCCAGGGTCACACAGCTAGGAAGTGTCAGAGGCCAAATTTGAACTTGGTTCTTCCTGATTCCAGAGCCAGTGCTCTATCCACTGTGCCACCCAGTTGCCCTATATGTGTGATATATACATTATATATAATATTATGCATATATAATATATAAAATTATATATACTGTATATGTGTATACATACGTGTGTAGCTGTATATGTGTACATATATGTATATAATACATATACATTTAATATCTATAATTCTATATATACTATATTTATGTATACATATGTGTATGCATAGATATGTATGCCTGTATATATATGCACATACACATATAATACACGTGCTTACAATATAAAACTTCTGTATATGCACAGTATATGTCTGTATATATGTATATATGTGAGTGTTTATATTATATTCATGCATATATTGTATGTGCACATATATGCATATAAACATGTACACATGCATATGTGTGCATCTATCTATGATGGTGTTATTACTGCAGGAGGGAAAGCATTAAGATTAAGGAGGGCTGGGAAAAGGTTTTGTCAAAAAGTGGGATCTTAGCTAAGACTTGAACAAAGCCAGGGAAACCATGAAGTAGGAATGAATTCTAGGGGAAAAGGACAGCTAGTGAAAATGCCTGGAGTCAGAACATGGAGGCTTTTGTTTGAAGAACAGTGTGGTCTCTACCACCATTATGGATCACAGAGTTCATGGAAAGAAGTACAGTTTAAGAAGCCTGGAGAATTCAAGGGTCCATAGGATCATATCTCTAAAGTTCTAGATGACCTCAGAGGTCATCTGGTCCAACCCCCTCAGTGGGGAAACTGAGGCCCAGAGATGTGAAGTGATTTGCCCAAAATCACCTGAGTGGTAAGTAAATGGAAAAGCCAGGTTTGAATACATCCAAGATGCTCTGATACCAAGTCCTGTGGTCTTTCTGCTGCTCTTTGTGCTGGAGAATGGGCCACTTTGAGTGATTCCCTTAGTTCCTGTGTCTTTTTTTTGTAGACTAGAGGCAATCAAGGCTTGGTCCTTGATTCATGCTTGAAAGTATCAGAGCTAGTTGGGCCATGATGCAAAGGAAGATGGAATAGATTTATAATCAGATGACCTGGGTTCAAATCTCTGCTGCCCACCAGTTATTACTTATATGATCTTGGTTAAGTCATGTTTCCCCTCTAGGCTTCAGTTTCCTCATCTGTAAAATTATCTACTTGATGTCCTCTAAGGCCTTCTCCAGTTCTTGATCTACATTCCTAGGATAAAAGTTTGGCTAGACTCTTGTCTGAGATACAACATTCTGAGACCTTATTCTTCTCTACCAGTAGAAAGGCATGGGAGTTAGGGGGCAGGGTAAGCATAATCCCCCTAAGAGAAAATAGTAAATGTATGCACGTTCTGGTATTATCAATGCTATTTGAGACTTGGATTCTTCCTCCAAATCCATTTGCAAAAGGTCTTAACATAAATCAATAATTAAAATCACTGTTCTAGTTCCTGAGAAATTGAATAGTGTGTCAATTCAGGGAATAGGGTTTGCATCAGTTAGTAATGGAATTTAATTTTCTTTAATCCACAGAGAATGTAATTCTTCCATGAAGAGGGATTGTGGATATCTGGCCTGGTAGCCAGGAAGATCTGGGTGCCTCTGACAAATATTGACCATGTTCCCTTTCCCTCCAGGCCAGGGCAGGAGAGCTTCACTGGGACCTCCTAATACCAATGAAAGAAAAGATCCAGTCCCTATCTCTATTGCTATTTAATGCAAGAACAAGTACTTCTAGAGAAATAAGTTCAAGAAAGGACTGAAAAATCCTAAATTTTAAAAATCTCCTCTATTAAGTTATTGTACAGACACATCATAGTTTGATCTGTATAGCAATCCCCCAACCCTTGCACTAAATCATACTCACAGTTTGGGTCCCTGGGGCTCAAGGGGGCAGACAACGTGGAGACAACAATGCACACATAAAAAATTGTTATATGTGTGTATGCAGGCATATTTACATATACATATACATATGTGTGTATATTATACACACACACGTATGTTGGAGTCCCTGGGGATTCTGTAAGTCCCTACTTCTAAAACTTTTATTTATGAGTACCCATCGGTGTACTTACCTTTAATAGTCAGCCAGTAGACATAATTAGATCAAAGCAAAATTACTTACTAAGATGGCATCCTAAGAATAATAGTAATAAAATATCCTCCCTCTACCATAAACCTGGGGTGCATCCTCCTTGAAGTATACAATATTAGTGAGAAAGATAGGCATACACATAGAGTACTTTGGTAGAAAGGTATACATGGACAAACACATGTGGCCAAAGCAATTTATATCTTCAGCCTCGATGTGCCTTATTTTCTTGTGCTGTCTTCATTCTGTTTACCTGATTGTAGCACCTCTTCTGGGAAGGCTACTCAGTTGATCTCTGTAGCTATATCCCTGATAACTCTCTTCGCAACTCACAGAGGTCAAACTCCTTAAAACTGTCTCTTGCCTTGACTGCCTGGACTGCTCCCTTCTAGGAGCAGCATTTCCTACTGTCTGAGCAGCCCTGCCACAAGATATCATGGCTGTTGGAGTGCAGGAAAAGAGAGAAATGCCCTCTTTTTCCCTAGGTGAAGAGCTCTCAAAAGTTGAGTTCTTCCATGGCTGACTGTCTTCTCTAATGCGACAGGTCACCCTTTTCAGACCTGTCCTCTGCTTCCACTGCCTCCCCAGACAGAGGAGTTTTCTACATTTTTGAAGGGCCAATAGGGCAATGACCAATCCTTTGTTAGCCAATGGATGACTCTCCTCTAATTCTATCAATTCTGATGAGGAAACTGCTTTGTATTTTAAGAAGAATAGCAAAGTATGGATAGTTTGCATTTCATTTGAAATCCTACCACCTCAATGTCTGTTACCTGCCCTTTGCCTTCTATGAGTTTATCAGTTGGGTTTGGGAGGCGGGGGATCAATTTCTCAGGGCTGTCCTGATCCGCTCCATACTCTACATACCTGGTTTACTTTCAAATACATCTGTGAATCTACAAAGTCTAATCTAATTGTCTCTCTGTTTTTTTTTTTTCTCTAAGACACGGTCTCACATTACTTTATTGTTTTGTGCTGCACTGTTGTAAGCAAAGAGTGATGGTATCTAGGGTTATTTTCAACTTCTGGTTTTCTCTAATGGGAGAATCTTGTGGCACTTTTTTTTTTTGCTTTGTGTATTTATTCATGGGATCATAGGGCTTAGAGCTTCAAAGGACCATAGAGGCCCCTTGGTCCAACGTTTTCAGTTTATAGAGGAGATCATTGAGACCCAGAAAGGAAAAGTGGCTTGCCCAATACACGTAGGAAGAATTCTAACCCAGGTCCTTTCACTTCAAATCTAGGCCTTTCCCTCCATGAGGCATTTTAGGTTTCATTGAGGATTTTTCTCATGCAAATATATAAGAGCTTGTCCTGAATTATACAGGTCTGTCCTTATCCATTCAGCTGCTAGTGCCTCCTAAAAATTAGCTTGTTCTTATTTTGCATACATGTATGCATGTACATGTTGTTTCCTCCAATAGTCTGGTTTTTGTATGCCATAGCAAATTCCTAGCCTATGGTAGGTGTTTAATAAATGCTTTTTGATTGATAATTACACATTTGTGATATTTCTGTTCTATAGAACTACAAATGCTGCCCATACCCATAGACTATTAGAACTGAAAGGACAATAGAGATCATCTAGTCCCACACCCTCATTTTACATATGAGGAAACTGAGGCCCAGAGACATAGCTTGCTCAGGTTCTCAAAACAAGATGATAATAGAGTAAAGGTGACTAAAACCCAGGTCTCAACTTGGTATATTGGATATGTAAATGAACTTAGAATCAGGAAGACCTGGGTTTGAATTCTACATCAGATTCTTATTAGAGACTCCTGGGCAAGTCACTTAATGCCCTCGTCTGTAAGATGAAGAGGCTAAAGTTGTTGATCTCTAAGGTGCCTTCCAGTTCTAAATCTATCATCCTATGATTTTCTCATCTCCCATAGCCCTTCCCTTGTGCTCTTGCTTCAATACCATGATCTTGCCTCCCCAAGACGCTATTCCCCACTTGAGGCATTCTGGAGTGTGCTGATGGATGGTCCTCTTTGAAAGGAATTATCTTTTCAATGACAAATAACTAACATAAATATAACTTTAAAAACATATCGAAACAGAGCCTAACAAGGTATTTAAAATGATCTCCCTTCAATAATGCTAAATTGTATTTGCTATACAGTTGACACTGACCTTCAGGTCCCCATTTTGACTTGAAAACTGTGCAGAGATCTCAAAATGAGATTAATTGCTTCAGCTGAGCTCAACTTCTCTCATACTTAATGGGAATCTTGTGGTGAGAATTCTGTGTTCTGCCATGAACACCTACTCCTGGGTGCTTATTAGCTCATATAATGAAGCCATTAAACAACTTTGTGATACATTAAAAAAAAAAAACTTTAAAAAGAGTCACACAAAATCAAAGAGTTCCCTTACAATTCGTTGCCTGGAAGGGAAGGCAGTTGATCTTAATTATTAATGAGATTATGTTTTTTTAATATATTTTCCCTTTGTCAAGGTGCCTATCCTTTGTAAGACTAAACCAAGCATCTTATACTTTTTCATTCAACAAACATTTATTAAAAGCCTATTAATTCATTCATTCACCCATTCCATCAGCAATCAGCAATTAAGTGCCTACTATGTATCTGGTACTATATGAGGCACTGGGAATACAAAGACAAAATAATCCCTTTCCTCAAGGAACTTAAATTCTCCAGTAGGGAGATATGTGTAGATAAGTCTATATATATGAGGAATTTGGGGAACAAAGGAGAGAGCACTATTAATTGGGGAAATCAGGAAGTACTTCCTGTGGGAGGAACGTAAGCTGAGCCTTGAAAGAAACTTGGGATGCTTGGAAGTAAGAGAAAGAAGGACCACAGTATTGACAAGGGCTACTCTGAGAGTCCTTACTCCTAAAACTTTATCACCTACTTGTCCTTTTCCCATAAAAGCTAAATAATGAGTGGGTCAAAGGAAACAATTCCTAGATATAATTCCTTGAAGTTTCCAGTGGTTAAAATTCCAGATAAAAGAGATTTTGTTATAGTAAGGGTGGGTAGCAACATATACAATGTACCATACTAGGCACTGGAGAAAATCAAAAGATAAATAAGGTATTGTCTCTTCCCTCATAAAATTTAGCATTTAGCACGAAGGCATAGGTGGGGGGCACATCAGGTAAGGGGGACAGATAAACATACAGCGGTAGAGCAAGTCAAAAGGGGAGCAGTTTAAAGTGATGGTAAGGTGTATGGAATGACCTCCTTGCTAGAATGTAAATGTAGTCAGTCTCCCAGGCACTGCAGCAATCCTGAGAGGTGTTCATACAAGCCTAGGCAATATCTAAGGCCTTTTCAAGTTCTAACATTCTCTGATAGAAAATAAGCTCCTTAAAGTTAGGCACTATGACTTTTTTTCCCTTTTTATTCTCCCCTGGACAGAGGTGGGGAACTTGTGGGCTGAAGGCCATATGTGACCTTCTAGGTCCTTGGGTGAGGCTTTTTTTACCGAGTCCAAGTTCTATAAAACAAATCCTTTTATTAAAGGGATCTGTTCTGTGAAGTTTGGATTCAGTCAAAGGGCTGCTCTTGAGGACCTAGAAGGCCACATGTGGCCTTGAGGACCCCTGACTAGCACAATGCCTGATCCATGGTAGGTGCTAAATAAATATCTGTCGAATGTTGTCATTGTTTGTCCTTTGTTCTCAAAGAGGCTATGACATCAGGGAGGTGATGCCATGACTTGCAACTGAATTGGATTTAAGTGAGGGAGTCACCAAGACTCACTTTCTCCTCTGGAGGCATTTGGGTTCAGTGACCAGATAAAGATAAAGACAACTGGAGATGGCCTGGAATGGGCATCATTAGGCTGGAATTGAACTCAGGTCTTCTTGATTCTAGGCAAGGTGGTCTATCTACTATACAGTCTAGCTGCTCAGCTAGCTGGCTCAGTGGGTAGAGAATTTGGCCTGGAGTCAGAAAGACCTCAGTTCAAATCTGGCCTCCAGCACTAACTACTTGTCAAATGATTAAGTGACTAATGAAAAAAAGATATTATGGAATTCAACAAGTGCATCTAGGCTGTAGAGGAAAAAATGATTCCTGGTTAGATTCTTCTACTAAGGTTTATAACTTTGGTTGCTTTGGCTTACCCTTTGACTTGGCAAAGATTGAGGACAGTGGAAATAGTAGCTTATTCTTCTAGATTTAAGAATTGGTCCATGAGCAGTGGCCCTCCACAGCAGTTGATTTAATGCTCTTCTCACAAAAAAAAATCTGATCCAATCCTTGATCTTTCAAAACCTATTGGAAAAATAGGGCTTCTCTGGCGATCCCAGAGGATCTGAAGCTCATGTACTTTTCATTCATTATTGCTTTTGAGCTGAGCTATAGAACAACGGTGCGCACACACACACACACACACACACACACAATTGTATAAAGGTTTCCTGAGGATGTTCTGGCTTCAAACTCTTGTGCAGATAAGTGAGATAAATTTGAAAACCCTCTAAGCTCTTGAAGTCTGACTGAATTCAATAGAATAAAGACTGGGCTCCTTCATCTTTTCTGTGAGCTTTTTCCACTTATCCGCCTCTCCAATTATTCTAGGCAATGCCATCATAATCCCAGGCTTAAGGCTTGTGCTATTTCACAGAAATGCAGAGCTGGAAGGGAACTGAGAAACCATTCAACCCTACTTATCTCAGGAATGAGGAAACTGAGGCTCTGAGATATTGGGACCCTTATAAAGAATCTTAATTCAGAAATGTCAGAAATGAGATTTAAATTCAGGTTATAGATTAGAGGATGATGGACTAGAGATAGAAGGGAATTCAGGGGTAATCTAGTCCAACTCTTTCATCTTTTTAGATAAGGAAACTGAGGCTCAGAGATTCTTGCCTAAAGTTATGCATGAGTAAGTCAGAGGTTCCCATATTTATTTGGCCTACTGCCTCCTTTTCAAAAAGAAAACAAAAGCTACTCAGCATCCCCCTGGAATTCTACTTTCTTTAACCCTTTAATGTTTTTTTGAAATTTGCATCACTTCAAAAAAATAAGATTTTTTTTAAATGACATCTTAAATTTAGTAATTTATTGTAAATCTGTGTTTTTCCTGCACTAAAATTTTGATGATGCAATGTTGTGTCATATAACTGTGTAGCATCATATTGTAAACAAGTCATTACATGCACATATTCCTTTCGATGCATACTATACTTCCCAACAATGTGCAACACCTGCCAACACTTGCTTGTTAAGACCGGTCAGAGGACTCAACCACTGATGGGTTATAACTTGCATTTTGTGTGTTTATTGGGAAAATAATGTAATCACTACAACCTTAACTCTATTACATGATAGATAAAACATATACAAATGGTTTTTCAAAATTCTCTTCTTTCCTTATGCTTCCACCACCCACTTATTTTTATTCAACACCCCCCAAATGTACCCAAGGCTACTACTACCCCCCTGGATCATGCCAGCACCCCAAGGGGGCACTGTGGGAACCCATGGAAGTAAGTGATTACATCCTTGCCTCAATCTTTGCTCTCTTAAATTAGTCCTATTCTATCAAGAATGGAGAGGGGGACGATGCTTTTCTCTTTAGGCTTTAAATCTTCTATGGATCCCCATTGCCCACTGTCCTAGATTTTAATCTCCTCAAGCTTGATTTTATGTCTTTCCACTGTATCACACTGCTTATGAATCTGTCCTCTATATTTCTGTCTACTAAATGTTCTTCCTGACAATTATACTTAACAAACTCCAAAATTGTCAGAATTATGGGGTTGGAGGTGGGAAGATAAGTGAGAAGGCAAATAAAGGGGGAAAAGTAGAAAATAACCAAGAGATATTGTCTGCTCAGTATTCTTGGGTATCTGTGCAAAATATTCTTGATGCAATTTCAACCAGTTTGGAATCTAAGCAGGGAGGGCCATGCAATATATTTAATGTATGATGGAAGTTAAGTACCTCAGTAAACATTAATTGTATACAGAACACTATGCTCAATATTAGAGGAAAAGGTACAAAGTTTTAAAAAAGACACAATCCCTCTCCAGGTAACTTGAAGTTTGATATGGGGGTAAAACACACAGATAACTAGTATATATGGTATTATAGGCATGCATTAGAGGGGTGTGCTGGTTTTCATGAGGTCAAGGTCATTATTGACTAGAGGGATTAGGAAAGGCTTCCTGGAGGAGATGGCATTTCAGATGAATTGTTCCATAAAGCACGGGTAAGGATACAACAGGTGAAGAGGGAAGAAGGGGAATCAATAAATATTGAACCAAAATGGTTCTACTGAGATTGTCTTGACTTTCTGTTTTATTCTATTGTCCCCTAAAAATGCCAGGATTTTATT
The DNA here is from genome assembly GCF_028583685.1 of Petaurus breviceps papuanus. Classification (NCBI taxonomy): domain Eukaryota; kingdom Metazoa; phylum Chordata; class Mammalia; order Diprotodontia; family Petauridae; genus Petaurus; species Petaurus breviceps. The sequence goes on from NW_027187316.1 coordinate 4,378,345, forward strand.
AGGTAATGAACAATATTTGGAAGAGAGTGAAAAGAACATTGCTTCTGGAGTCAGAAAACCTGGGTTCAAATTTCACCTCTGCTGCTTACTTCATCAGTGACCTTGGATAAGTCACTTACCTTTGGTGGACCTCAGTTTCTTCATCTGTAAAATGAGGGGTTTAGGGCAGATGGGCTCTGAGGGAAGTTCCTTCCAGTTCTAAGTCTATCCTAAGATTTTAGAATCAGCTTTTCTTTTGTACCTACTCCTGAAGCAGTCTTCTCACAAAATGTTTAGCTCTTTTTCTTTAATTATATCTCTTTGCTCTAGTGACTCCTTAAACACTGAAAGTGCCTTTGGCTTTTGTCTCATGTTTAGACTTCATACATTCAAGGTGATTGGCACCAAGCTAGGAACGATGAGCACAGTACAGATGGACTCCTTAATAGATGGAGCGTACACCAGATAGGCTGCCCAAATGGCTCCCTTGAGGATATGGAGGGATTCTGAAGGGGAATAGCATCTTCAGTCTCAAGAACATTTGAAAGGACATGGCAAAATCGGAGCAGCAGAATGTTAGCTCCACTTCATTTAAGCCTCTCCCTTCTTCTTCCTTTGTCAGTCACACAGTGGCTGGTTTTGCTCTGCCTCACAACCCTTGCATAGAATGAAAAATTCCACCTCTTGCATTACCCCAAATATGCCATCTCTTCTTGATGCCACCATACTAGCGATTCTAGGGAACCCGGTGGTTTTTCAATGGCTCTATGAGATATACTTTTTCTCTGATAATCAAAGGCTCCTTTCAGGATATAACCAAAACCTTAGCAATATCCTCAAAAGATTAAAGAATTTCTTTTCTTGTCTTGTTCCTAACAACTCCAAAAAATTAATCAATAGAATTCCAACTGGTATTTCTTCATTTAATCAATTCAATTCACTCAACCGTTCGACAGGCTTTTATTAAATGTCTGTTTTTGTTGTCCAGTCATTTAAATTGTGTCCAACTCTTCACGAACTCTTTGGGGGTTTTCTTGGCAAAGATACTGAAGTGGTTTGCCATTTCTATTTCAGTTCATTTTACAGATGAGGAAACTGGATTAAACAAGGTTAAGTGATTTGCCCAGGGTCATGTAGCTAGTAAATGTCTGAAGCTGTATTTGAAGTCAGGAAGATGAGTCTTCCTGATATCAGACCTGGCACTCTATCCACTATGCCACCTAGCTGCCCACTTCTATTTGATATCACCCAGAAAAGAATTTTTAAAACTTCTTTGAATTCCATATATCAGCTATTTCTTATGGCAAAATTATTAAATGTCTACTATACAGCAAATGTTATCATTTCTACTTTTACAGCACTTGTTGCATGTGTTGTCTTCTCTCCACTCACAGGTCTTAATCACCTCTTGCTGAGGCTATTACAATAGTCCCCTTATTGGTCTTCCTGTATCAAATTCCTCCCCATTGTAATCTGTATTCCACTTTGCTGTCAAAGTTAGTATCTAATCTCCTCATGGCCCTATGCAGAAAACTCATTGGATTCCTACTATCTCCAGGATCAAATATATAGTCATTTGTTTGGCATTTAAGATTCTCTACAACTTGTCTAGTCTTCTCACATTTTCTTCCCTTCTGCACACTCTGGAATCCAGCTACTCTGGCTTTCTTTCTGTTTCTCAAACACTCTGTCTCTCATTCATCTCTTTATCTTTGCACTGAATGTCCCCCATGAGTAGAAAGCTCTTCCTCCTTACATCTGCCTCTTAGAATCCTTGGCTTCCTTCAAGACTCCCCTCGAGTTCCATTTTCTGCCTTTCTCAGAATATCAGCTTTTTTTTAAGCAATTGGGGTTAAGTAACTTGCTCAAGGTTATGCGGCCAGTTATTTCTGGGTGTGGTGCTAAGTATCTGAGCCCGGATTCAATCCCAGGTCATCCCGACTCTGGGGCTGGTGCTCTTAGTCACTGTGCCACCTATCCACCCCAAGAATATCAGCTTCTAATACCTTCCATTCCAAAATTACTTTCCTACATTCTGTATATTTTATGGGTTCCTCATTATTTATATGTTGTCTTCCCCCAATAGACTGTAAACTTCTTGAGGGCAGTGACTACTAATGCCTTTCTGTCCCCAGCACTTAGCACAAAACCTGGAATATAGTAAGAAATTTACAAATTCTTATGTAATGATTGTCAGGCACTATGCTATTTTCTGGGAGTGAGGCGAAGAAGAAGAAGAAGAAGAAGAAGAAGAAGAAGAAGAAGAAGAAGAAGAAGCAGCTCAAGGAGCTAACACCTATTTGGAGGGAACCAAACTTATGGAGAAAAAAAATAAATAAAAACTACATGCAAAGTAATTTCAGGGGGGAGACACTATCAACCAAAGGAAGCTAGATGCTTTTTCTGCAGGAAATGACACTCAACTTGAGTTTGATTTGGTTCAATTTTGTTGTTGTTTAGTCATTTTTCAGTTATGTCCAACTCTTTGGGACCCCATTAGGGATTTTCTTGGTAAAGATGCTGGAGTGATTTGCCTTTTCCTTCTCCTGCTCATTTTACAGATGAGGAAACTGAGGCAAAAAAGGTTAAGTGACTTGTCCAGGGTCACACAGCTAGGACGTGTCTGAGGCCAGATTTGATTTTAACTCAGGAAGATGAATCTTCCCAACTTTAGTTCTGGCACTCCATCCAGTACACCACCTAGTTCAATTTAACAAACATTTATTAAGCACCTATTATGCAGGATTATAGGATCGGTGAGATATTGAGAGGTGGAAAGAACCTCAGAGGTGATCTATTTGAAACTCCTCCCTTTACAAATGAGGCAACTGTGGCGCTAAGAGATGACATAAGTTGGCAAGTGTTTGAAGGTAGTGACCATTAGAGATTTTATATGAACAGGAACCTTGGTCTTTCAGCTTAAGGGTCATCGGTCTTCCCACTGCGCCACACTCAGCACTCTTCTAGTTGTCACAGGTACAAAGAAGAGACATGACAATTCCTTCCCTCTGTAGGCTTACATTTTCCTCCATGGGAAAGTGATGTGATTTGATCCAATAATCAAAAAGCCAGCAGATTAGAATGGAAGAAGGAGAAGTGTTCAAGAGTAAGGCAAGAGACAAAGAAAGCCCTAGGATAGAAACCAGAAAGACAAATACTGCAGGCCAGGCCTGAAGGTAAGAGATGGCCATGGGAAGACAATTGGCCCACTAACAGTGTATCTTCAAGAGAAACCATATTTGATCCTGTTCTTAGGACCAGAGATCTAGAGCTGGAAGGGTCCTCTGAAGCCACATAGTCAAACTCCCTCATTTTACAGATGAGGAAACCAAGACCAATAAAGTTTAAGTGACTTGCCCAAGGTCACAGGTAATTAGCATCAGCAGTGATATTTGAACTTAGGTCATTGGACTCCAGAACCACTTTTTCCATTGCAGCATGCATTTACCTTTAAATAGGTTTGTGTAGGCCATTCTCTAATTCTAGATCATTCATTGTTTTTCAATGGCAGAAGGGAATTCTAGCTATTTGAACAGAATTATATTTATAAACTTTCCTGTCCTTTCCTGTTCTTGACTGTAAATAACTTCCCTTCTTTCCTCATCCCTTGGAAGTCAGATGAGATGATTCCTAAGATCTCTCCCAGCTCTGACACCCTATATAGTTTTACTCTTCTACCATTAAATCTCTGAAATATCCCCCAGTCCTAAGAAGAAAATGAAGACTGGATCTGGTTTTCAGTGGAGCACTGTGGAGTTATGGGAATCCTAAGGATGCTGTGAGATCATATTTGAGACTCTCTGAATCAGCACAAGCTTCCTGAATTTTTGTCTCCCTCCATCACCACTTGTGGGCTGCAATTATTCAAGGACAGTAATTCCAAGTAGACAAAGGAGACAAATGGTTTTGAAATGAGCTGTCAATCAGTGACCCTTTTGATGTGGGAATTACCCAGTCATGGAACCAAAGCTGCCCTGAGATGTTACTGCAGAACCAGTTACTCGTCCCTGACAGCCCTGTCTGCTTTTTACAATTTTCTCCTTAGTCCTAGCTTTCATCAGGAGATTGTTTTTGAAACAGCTGGACTGCCTTGGGGCATGTTACTGCATGCCACGCATTTTGTTACTCATTCCCGTGATAAAGGACCAGGGTTACATCATCATCATCATTATGGCCAACACATATTTATTCAGCTCATGTTTCTGTGCTGCTCTCTGGGGAGAGACACCGAGGTCAGACATAAGATCATAGGATTTAGACATAAAAGACTTCTCTGAACTCATCTAGTCCATTCTCTTCATTCCATAAAGCCACAGCCTTTAGAAAGGCAACAGGCATTTATTAAGCACGTACTGTGTACCAGGCACTGTGCACATGCCTGGACAAAGAAAGGCAAAAACAGTTCTTGTCCTCTAGATGCTTACAGTCTGATAGGGAAGACAACATGTGAACAACTCTGTGCAAACAAGACAGAGACAGAATAAACAAAAGAGAATCATAAGAGGGAAGGCGCCACATTAGGGGGTCTGGGAAAGGCTTCTTTTAGAAGCCTTTAGAGAGGCTAAATTTTAGAGAGGACAAATTACTTCAGCCAATCAGAAAGCATTTATTAAGTGCCTCCTGCATGCTTGGAGTTGTTCTAAATGCTAGAGATGCAAATACAAGGGATTGCAAAAAAAAATCCCTTCCCTCAAAGGGCTTAACCTCTAACTAGAAATCCACAGCATGTGTATAAATATGTACAGAATAATACAACTATATTCAAAGTACTTAAATGCAAGGTAGTTTAGGCGGAAGGGGATGAACAGTTGAGGAACACTTCTACAAGTGTCATGTAGAAGATGGTGCTGAGCTGCTTCTTAAAGGAAGAGAGGGACTCCATGAAGGTAAGGAAGAGAGCATTCCAGGCATTGGAAATGATATGGCAAGGGAGATGGAGAGAAGGCCAGTTGGGCTGGACCATAGAGTGATGGAAGGGAATGATTTTTTTTCTGTATAATGAGCAGGGAAAGATATATTGGGACAAGATTGAGAAGGGCTATAAAAGCCAAAAAGGGGAGTTTATATGACTTTAGAGGCAATCGGGCACCATTGGAACTTATTGAGTGGGAGAGTGATATGGTCAAATCTTTGCTTTGCCAACTGTGTGAAGTATGGAGATCCCTGAGTCAGGGAGACTAATTAGAAGGCCATTGGACTCCTAACTTGGCTACTTCCAGCTGTAAATCTGTGATTCTATCACTGTCTATAGATTACACAGCTGGTGAGCAACAGAGAAGAGACTAGAACCCAGGTTTTCTGAATCATTGCAGTGCTCTTTTCATCAGGTTATACTGATGATAAGTATCCCTTTGTACTTAGATAAGGAGATAACGTGCCTAGAAACAGCCATGTGGTGCAGTGGAGAAAGCGGGGGTCCTAAATTCAGAAATCCAGTCTCACACTTATTTGCTGTAGAACCCTGGGCAAGTCACTTAACTTCTGTCTGCCTCAGTTTCCTCAACTGTAAAATGGGAGTAAGAATAGCTCCTACTTCTCAAGGTTGGTGTAAGGATCCAATGAGATAAATCTCTTGTAAAGCACTGAGCACAGGGTCTGAAACATAGTAGGCACTGAATGCTCATTTTCTTCCCTCTCAATACACTTCAGTGGTTCCCCATCATCTGTGGGATCAGATATAGCATCCTTTGTCATAGATTTTTCCAGCCCAGCTCTTTCCAATTTTTTCCATTCTTCTAACATTTCATTTCTCTCCACATATCTATGATCTAGCCATACTGGTCTACTTTCTGTCCAGGAAGCTCTATTTGTGCTTTGCACTGATTGTTCCCAATGCCTAAAAATGCTATCTTTCCCAATTTTTTATCATCCCTGCATTCTTCTAAGATTCACCTCAAATGCCATCTCCTCTACAAGGCATTTCCAGGTCCCCTCAGCTGCTAACAGTCATCCTCTCTCAGGTTGCCTTTCATCCACTTTGTATTTATCTTATTATTTATATTTTGATTTATATATGTTGTTGCTCCCATTAGGACATAAGCTGCTTGAGGTCAGGGAATTTTTCTTTGTCCCCCCAATTACTGAGCACAGTTCCTGGCACATAGTAATTGATTAATAAATGTTGATTGATTGATTCATTTTTGAAGTCTTATAAAGCTTGCTCCACAGGTAATCTGCTAATGGTCTAGTGAATGGGACATTAGTCTTGGAGGCAGGAAGATAGTTATTAGCTGTGTGATCTTGAGCAAATCATTTAACTTCTTTCTTCCTTGGTTTCCAGATCTGGAAAATACAAGAGTTACACACAATAGACTAAAGAACCTATGATCCTTTGATAAGTATTCATCATGTGCCCACTATAGGTTGGTACTTGTGCTATATTCTTCTCCCTCCACATGGAGTTAAATAATCATGTCACTTGCTCTTAAATTTTGAGACCCTTGATCCCCAGATTTCTTTGGCTATTGCATCAACACGATGCTTACTAAAGAACCACAATTGTTTCATGGAAGGAAACCTTATCTTCTCTATCTACCCTTACTCAAAAGAAAAGTAGCTGTCCTTGCTGGGGTTTTCTGTCATCCCCTCTTGTACACACAATCCCCAAATATACATGAAACTGCCACCCAAGAACCCTCATTGACTCAGAGCCAGCTGGACCTGTCCTCCCTCACCTGGTACTGCCATGCCCCACAATAATCCCAGACTATGGGCTTATAGAATGTCAGAGCTGGAATGGACCATAGACCCCATGATTAAACACAAAGATTAATTGGATTAGCACTGATAAACAGAACAACCAGCACCAACCTCTTATAGATGGTCATTGAACTGAGTCTTGAAGGGAGCTGAGGGTTCTAAAGATATTGAGATCCAGAGGGAATATATTACAGGGACAGGATACAGCCTAGCAAAGGCATTGAGGTAGAAGATGAAATGTGATGTATAGGGAATTGCAAGTGGGGCAGCTTGGCTGGAGCATAAAATGCACGTGAGGAGAGTAATGTGTAATGAGCCTGGAAAAGTAGGCTGCAACCAGATTGGGAAGAACTTTCAAGGCCAAGTGTGGCATTCTTTTCACTCTAGTATACTGTCTTTCTATATTGGTATTAAGAAATACCTAGACAGAGTAGAGCACTAACCTTGGGGGTCAGGAGGACCTGAATTCAAATCCAGCCTCAGACACTTGGCCAAGCCACACATTCATGTGAGCACATTCCTGGGTTAAATGGGGTGCCAATTCCTTTTCTTTTTTGGCTTTTTAGAGGGCAGTTGGGGTTAAATGACTTGCCTAAAGTCACATGGCTAATAAGTGTGTCATGCGTGTGAGGCCAGATATGAACTCAGGTGCTCCTGACTCCAGGGCTGGTGATTCACTGCACCACCTAGCCGCCCTGGGTGCCAGTTACTTTTTGCAGAACTTAGCTCTGTGTCTGGCCCATAGTAGGCATTTAATAAATATTTATTGACTGACTGACTGTTTTGTTATTGATCTAGGCTGCGTGCTCCCGTTGTTGTCAAACAGATCCCTGTGCCTTTTTATAGCCATAAGTGTTAACTGTGTGTTGATAAATATTTCCCTTCAATTCCACCCACTCCATTTCAGTCCTGCTGTTGGGATCCTCATTTCCTTCTACAAGAAAGACATTCTGTGCCTTTTGAGGTTTTCTCTCTCTGACAGGAGGTTTGGCTATTCCTCCATACTGCTTTTCCAGCAGTTCTACTCCTTTCTGATGACAGTCTTATTGCCGCAGAAGATAACAGGATCTTCACTAATAGAGAAATGACTCCTGGCCCCAGATTTCTTCTCTCCTCCAGCTGGGGTCCTAGAATTTCAATCGCCTAGCCTAGCCTTGCCTCAGGCTCTAGGGCCAAACCATGCCCTCCAAACAGAGGGAATCCAAGGTCCCCTGGACCGGATGGGTGTATCAAGTTACTCTTCTCATCTTGCTCAAAAATTATCCCTTGGTTTGTTTCTCCCCCCACTGGGACCAAATCCCTTGCTTTGTACTACCATTGAGGAATTGGGTCTCTGTCTTTTTCTTCTGTATGAGACCTAAGTCTCTGCTCTGATTTTATATCCCATATCCCAATGCTCTGAGACAAGGGCTCTGACTCATTCTTGTTAGTCCTCCAAAGAACTGGGGCTGTGTCTGGAACCATCCTTCCAGTGCCTGGTCCCCAGTACTAACGTCAGGCACTTATCATCTTCTTAGTCCTTTGTCCTCTACCGACTGACATCTAGCTACTCTAATGTTGTATTCTGTTTTCTTGCTTGCCCAGATTCCTCTACCTACCTGCCCATCCATTCCCACCACCAACTACATAGGAGGGTTACAAGGTAAGGAGTAGCAGCCTTGGATTTAAAGGATTTGGGTTCAAATCTATGCTCTAGTACATACTACCTGTGTATCTTTGGGCAAATCACTCAATGTCCCTCCAGTTTCCTTATCTGTAAAGCCATGGAGTTAAGGTAGGTGGCCTCTGGAGTTCCTTCCAACTCTCAATTTATAATCCTATGATCATACTACTCTACTTCACTAATGCTGACTGCCAGCCTGCCTAGCCTACCATCACCTGATGCCGATCCTCTCCTGACATTCTCTCTCCTTCTCTGGATTTCCTCCCACTTTCCCCCTGTTAAGTCTTTCCAGACTCTTTACTCCTTCCCAGCCAGTCTGTCTAGGTTTCAGATCCCAGTCACCATTAAACTGGGCAATCATAGGCCCACAGATCAAAAACTTGGAGTTATAACAGAAGTAACCAGAGGTTGTTAAACTTTTTTGTGTTATGGACCCCTTTGTCTATAGACTCCTTCTGATAAGAAGGTTTTTAGATACGTAAAGTAAAATATACAGATAGGATTGCAAAGTAAATAAATTATGTAGAAATAAAGTATTTATTTTCCCCATCAGAATTCACAGATCCCCTGAAGGGTCCATGCATCCAATCCAAGAAGCCCTTCTGTAGCCTGACTTTGACAGGTGGGGAAGCTAACACAGGGAGGTTTAACTGACTTGCCCAAACTCATGGAAGAAGTCAATGGCAGAGACAAAATTCCAACCCAGGACCCACAACCTCAAGCTCAGCTCCCCTTCCACTGTGCTACACTATAGCCCTACAGATACTCCTGAAGAAAAGGCAGGGACTGTTTTAGTCATCATGCCTTCAGAATAAGCACAGTATCTAGTACACAGTAGCCACTTAACAAATGTTTATTATATTAGAATCAGCCTCATACTGCAGCTACTTGTCAGTTAGACTAGCACTCAGATTGCATCTTTTTTTTTTTGCTATTTTTTTGGAGGGGGGGGAAGGTAGGGCCATTGGGGTTAATTGACTTGCCCAAGGTCACACAGCTAGTTTTGTGTTAAGTGTCCGAGGTCAGATTTGAACTCAGGTCCTCCTGACTCCAGGGCCGGTGCTCTCTTCACTGTGCCACCTAGCCACCCCTGGATCTTACCTTTTAACACCTGTGTGAATCAGACATCACTCAACCGTGGTAACGGATATAGTCAAGTTTGCCAATATTATAAATGTGACTGCATTCATGACTTGCTGCCTTGCTAGTACATGATAATTATACCGCAAGGTGATGCAGCATGCAGAATCAGGGAGATATTGTGTTTCATTGCATCTGTCATAGTCTGGCAAGTACATGGTGTAGTAGATAGAGAGCTGGGTCTCAAATCAGGAAGACCTGAGTTCAAATCCAGTCTCAGACACTTAATAGCTATGTGACCCTGGGCAAGTTACTTAACCTCTTTTTACCTCAATTTCCTCATCTGTAAAACAAGGATAATAATTGTGCCTACCTCCTGTTGTGAGGATCAAATGAGAAAATAATTATAAAGCACCGTCTAGCATATAAAAGCTAGTTGTTATTATCTGCATGATAACCAGTAACTTTATGCCATACTGCAGGGCTCTGACTCATAAGGGCATTTAAGTCCTAATTGATCTCCTTATAACTAGACTTTCTTCTTCCCTAGTCTATCCTCGACATAGTTACCCAAGTGACATTCCTAAAACCGAGGTTGAACTAAGTCATACCTCTGCTTAAAGGGGGTCTAGAAAGAGGGGCAGCTAGGTGGCAAAGTGAATAGAGCACTGGTCCTGGAGTCAGGAGAACCTGAGTTCAAATCTGGTCTCAGACACTTTATACTTACTGTGTAACCTTGAGCAAGTCACTTAACCCCAACTGCCCTGTCTTCCACCCTCCAAAAAAGGTGGGTCTAGTAACTCACTATTGCCTAAAATAGACTATAGATCCCTCTGTTTGGCATTCTGAGGTGCACATGATCTGACTCCAGGCCACTTTATCAGGCTTAAAGCACAATACTATCCATCACACAGTCTACATTGCAGCCAGAATGGCCTACTTTCTCTGAAAAAAAAAAGTTAATTTTATTTTTCAGCTAAGAAGCATTTGGTATCTTTCAATCTTTTCCCTTCCTCCCTCCATCAGAATAAAGATAAAACAAAACCATCATCACAATATGCAAAATGAAATAAAACAAACAAAATATAACTTTTAATTATATCCAAAATTTTGTATCTCATTCTGCGCATTACCTCTCTTTCAGGAGGTAGGTAGTAATCTTTATCATTGGTTCTCTGGGATCACGCTTAGATATTTCATTGATTGGAATTATTGTGTCTTTCAAAATTAGCAATTTTTACAATATTGTTATTTTATAAATTGTTTTCCTGATTCTACTAGATTCAATTTTAGTTAGTTCATCCAAGTCTCCATCATTTCTTTTTTTTATATATATACATATATTTGAATATTTGATTTTAAAACTTTCAATTCCAGATTCATTCCCTTCCCACCCCCACTGGGGAGACAAGCAGTTCAGTATAGGTTGTACATGTGCGGCTAATGCAAAACAATAACATGGTAGATGTATTGTAGAAGACTGACTATATTTCCCTCCCTCCTATCCCACATCCCACTTGTTCTATTCTCTACTTTGATCCTGTCCCTTTTCAAAAGTGGGTGCTTCCAACTTCCCTCCCACCCAGCCTGCCCTCCCTTCCATCATCCCCCCTCACATCCCCTTCCCCCCTATTCTCCTGGAGGGTGAGATCCCCTATTTAGTGTGTATTTCCCTCCCTCCTCAAGCCAGATTCAATAGGAATAAGGTTGACCCATTCCCTTTTGCCTTCCTATTCTTCCCCTCCATTGTAACCATTTTCCCTTGCCTCTTCTGTATGAGATAGTTGCCCTACTCTGTCTCTCCCCATCTCCTCTCATTATATTCCTCTCACCCCTTAATTTCACCTTTTAAGTATCATCCCTTCCTGTTAAATTGGTCCCGTGCCCTCTATCTATGTATACCTGTAAACATATATACACACATTCACATATGCCCGCATACCCTCATATAAAGATATATATATATAATATATATATATATATATTTCTAAACCCTTCAACTACTGAGAAAAGTTTCATGAGTTACAATTATTGTTTTTCCATGTAGGAATGTTAATAGTTCAACTTTGGCCAGGTGGCTCAGCAAGCAAGAGCTTCAAATCCGGGCCCAGACACCCAGCACCACACCCAGAAACAACAACCGGCCGTGCAACCCCGAGCAAGCCACTCAACCCCAATTGCTCCAAAAAAAAAAAAAATAGTTCAACTTTGATTTTTTTTTCAACTTTTTTTTTGCTATTTTTTTGGAGGGGGGGAAGGTAGGGCCATTGGGGTTAATTGACTTGCCCAAGGTCACACAGCTAGTTTTGTGTTAAGTGTCCGAGGTCAGATTTGAACTCAGGTCCTTTTATTTCTTTTCCCTGTTTACCTTCTCATGCTTCTCTTGCTTCTTGTATCTGAATGTCAAATTTTCTATTCAACTCTGGTTTTTTCAGCAAGAATGCTTGAAAGTCCTGTATTCCACTGAATGACCATATTTTCCCCTGAAACATGATACTCAGTTTTGCTGGGTAGGTGACTCTTGGTTTTAATCCCAGCTCCCTTGACCTCCGGAATATCACATTCCAAGCCCTTCGATCCCTCAGTGTAGAAGCTGCCAGATCCTGGGTTATCCTGATTGTGTTTCCACAATATTCAAATTGTTTCTTCCTGGCTGCTTGTAATATTCTCTCCTTAATCTGGGAATTCTGGAACCTGGCTATAATATTCCTAGGAGTTTTCTTTTTGGGATCTTTTTCAGGAGGTGATCGGTGGATTCTTTCAACCTCTATTTTGCCCTCT
>NW_027187316.1:4395546-4538352 GCF_028583685.1 Petaurus breviceps papuanus
AAAAGGAGGAAGAGAGTGGAAGCAAAGGAAGGTGAGAGGGAAAGAGAGAGAGGAGAGACAGAAGGGAGAGAGAGACAGAGACAGAGAGGTGGGGGAGGGGGACATTTCAGTATAAGCTCATGATTAAACCTTTTTTTTGACATTTAAAGTCCTTTCCAATCTGGCCACTTCCTACCTTTCCTCCTTACCTTCTTATGTTTCACTCCCCTCCCTGAACTTTAGTGCTCAGTTATACTAGTCTGCTTGTTGTAACTTGAACACACCACTCCATTGTCTAGCTCTGTTCCTTTGCATTGGATGGGCCCTTGACTGGAAAGCTCTCAGGTTCTCCTGATTCCTACAACAGCATTCTAACCACTGAGCTGCCACTCTTTGGCACTGTGATATGATAATATTTAAGATTTCCCCCCACACTTTTGGTACCTTCCTTCCTTCCTTCAGACACCTTGAGATTCAATCCCAGGATGCCTTTAAATGAGCTTCCTCTGTAACACGATGCCCGTATTTGTTCTTAGGTTAGCCATTTTTCCCATCTTCGTTTTATTCAGTGTGGTTTCTAGTTCCCTCTATAAACAAATCTGGGATTGTAGGGTTAGAATCCAAATTTGATGATTCCATTGTTTTTGATTGTAAAAATAATTTGTTATAAGACATTCACAAATATTTTTTATCTTTCATTTGTTCATTGCCCCATTTCTAAAGTAGGGACCCTTGACTTTTATTTATGTCATGGACCCCCTTGGCAGTCTGGTGAAGACTAATAGACTTTTTCTAGCTGACCTAAAGGCAGTTGGTGCCCCATTGGATAGAGTACTGCACCTGGAGTCAGGAAGACCTGATTCAAATCTGGTCTTCAAATCTTACTAGCTGTGTAACTCTGGACAAGACAGTTAACCTCTATTTGCCTCAGTCTCCTCAACTGTAAAATGTAAAATGGGGATAATTATAATATCCACCTCCCAGAGTTGTGTGAGGATGAAATGAGATATTTCATCAAACGCTTCACATAGTACCTGGCACACAGTAGGTATTCCCTACTAGACCTTCCCATAATAGATTTTCATTTAAATAGTAAACATTCCCTTACCTCCTTGTGGGATTCAGAAAAATTAAATGCAGAGGTTTCAAAGGAAACCAATTATGTCGAAACAGTTATCAAATTAAAAAAAAATAAGTTCATGGATTCCAAGTTAAGAATACATCTGTATTCAAGAGCCACATTTTCAAGGATCATACAAAAGTGAAGATAGTAGTGACTTGATAAAGAAAATGAATTCTGGGGGCAGTTAGGTGCTGCAGTGAATAAAGCACTGGCCCTGGAGTCAGGAGGACCTAAGTTCAAATATGACCTCAGACACAACACAAAAAACTAGCCTTATGACCTTGGGCAAGTTACTTAACCCCAATTGCCCTGCCTTACCCCTCCAAAAAGAAAAAAGAAAAATGAATTCCTCTTCAGCTAAGTCTGAAAAGACCATCTATACAACATTACTTACTTCTCTAGTTTCATGGGTTTTTTTTGCTGTGTTCTTTGTTCTATGGCACCTTGATCCTTTAGAAAGTTTTAAATCTATGTTACTGATCATTCCAGGTGGATTTTTAGGATGAGGCATTCTCTTCCCTGCTTTTTTTTCCCATAGTTTTTTTGTCTTTTTTTTTAAGTAGAAAATTCTTTAAGCATTTTATAGGATAATATTTTCATAGATTCATAGATTAAAAACAGAAAGGAATCTAGTCTCCTCATTACAAAGGTGAAAAAACTGAGGTCCAGCAAGAAGTGATTTACCCAAGGTCACACTGTTAAGTAATGGGATTGACCTTTGAATTCAAGTCCTCTGCCCCCAAAGTCATTACTCTTTCCATCACAACCTCCTGTATCCTTGCCTCCTTGTTACAAAACCCAGTTTTATTGTCCCTCCTGAAAACTAAGCCCACAACCCATCAGGAAATTGATCCAATCATTAGAAAAGCCACTCTGACCTTCTAACTCCAAATCTGTGATCCTTTGATACTAATTTTGGGGAGTTGGGAAAAATTATAATAACTTTGGGTGGGGGTGGGGGAGCAGGGATTAGGAAAAACTTCCTATAGGAGGGGTCACTAAAGTACCAAACCTGGCGTGAGGAAGACCTGATTCAAATCTGGTCTTCAAATCTTACTAGCTGTGTGACCCTGGGCAAGTCACTTAAACCTTTTTCTGCCTCATTTTCCTCATCTGTAAAATGAGGATAATAATAGCACTGCTTTCCTAGGGTTATTGTGAGGATAATATGAAATACTATTTAAAGATAAACAAATAAATAAAATGTAATAAAATGAAAATATAGAGCTAAATATGTTTTATAAGTTTATAATTATATACATTTTTAAAATGCTGTGTAAAGGCTAGCTATTCTTCCTCTTAAATTTTAGCTTAAAGCCGCTGGTTCTGCAGATGTTTGTGATCTCACAGGGCACAGCTCGAAGAGATAATGTCAGTAGCCAGGAATTGTGGCCACATGCGGCCACATATATGGCAGGGGTCAGTTAATACCTGACACATGATCTGACTCAATTCAATAAAAGCAAACATTTATTAACCAAGTCATGTGCTTGATGCCAGATGACTTGAAAAAGGTCAGAATTTCCTGTCCAAGTCTTTTGAATGATGAGTCACAAACAAAGTGATTTTTCTCACGAAATGAAATGATTTTTTTTTTGGCAGTTATATTGATGGTTCCCATTTTCATTCCAGCCCTGAGCCTCAGTTCACCTGTAGGTATCTCAGACGGGCTGATTTTGAAGTTCTTCTTGCTAACACTTATCCTCTGTATTTGGACCACTTTCCTTTGTAAAAATTATTAACTCACCATCAGGCTGGCAGGGAGTTTTTGAGAACTCAAAACTTAGCCAGGTTTTGTAGCTAGGGAGCCTTAGAGTTAGGAATTCCAAGATTCAGGTTCGTTTCTTTATAGATAATAGTTGTGTGACCCTGGGCAAGTCACTTATTCCTGTTTGCCTCAGTTTCCTTAACTGTAAAATGAACTGGAGAAGGAAATGGCAAACCACTCCAACATCTTCTCCCCAAAGAAAACCCCAAAAGATGAAGAGTTAGACATGACTGAAAAATAATTAAAAAATTAAGGCTAATTATAACTTTTGACATGGTTAATAAATTAAAATTACCTGGAGTACTGAGAATTTAAATATCTTTGCTCAGGGGCACACAGCTGGAGGCTGGGTTTCTGTGTCCAAGTCTCAGACAATACTGAGTACTCTCCATTATTCCATATTCCTCCTCCAGGTACCTTTCTGAGACTTTAAACTGGATTTGGAAGAGAGAGTGAGGCTTATTCTTGTGCAGTCTGCCTCACTTAAATCCAATTCACACACAAGTCAAGACATCACCTTGTGATGTCATTGGTCCTCTTCAAAACATGAAGGACCAACCACAACCACAATCACAACCACAGCCACAACTACAACTACAACTGGTCCAAGTGAGTTATACTAAAGAAAACACAACACTAACCCCCGTCTCTGTCATTAAAGGATCAGATGCAGGTCTGGATATTAGTCCCAATTCTACCTTCCTTTTTCATAGAGACCCATCTAGAATCTGGTTTTCAAGCTTTCATTTCTTCCAATTGGCTTTTAATACATACCTGTATTCAGAGAACAAAAAGCAAGACATATTAGCATACTTTTAAAGGATGTCTCCTGAGTGGGAGGACAAGCTATCTATAAAAGGGGAGATTCAGCTGATTGCCAGAGAAATCCAACAGCATTGTCTCAAGCCACTCCAGCTTGCACTAGTAGCATAATTAACCACAGCCAGGAATCCCAACTCAAATGTTGATTACTCTGCTGTTGTTAATTTCAAATCCTAAGCTGTCAATGGGGCAGGCTCCCTGGGAGGAGCTTTTCTGCTCTCCATAGCCAAGATGGTGGTGGTGGTGGTTTTTGGTTGTGGTAGTGGGCGGATGTTGCCATTTTATTTTTGGTGTCAGTCTATCAATGCTGAATTACCGACCCATTGACAATGCTACCAGTAGCTTCTCATAGGTCTAGGGCTTGAAGGAACTTCAAAAAATGGCCCCATCCAGGACTTCTTAACCTGGGTTCTGTGCATACATTTCAGGGGGGTGGTCTATGAACTTGGATGGGGAAAAAGATTACATATTTATGTTGACTGATCTCTAACTGAAATTTAATGTTTCTTTCAATTATTTTTTGAAAAAAATTCTGAAAGGGGTACCATAGGCTTCACCAGACTGCTAATGGGAGTTACATGATACACAAAAAAGCTAAGAACCCCTGATCTAAATAAGAAAACTGAGGCCCAGTGAAATTAAGATACTTGTCCAAGGTCACACAGATAGTAAATATCAGAGACAGAATTTGAACCCAAGTCCTCCAATTCCAGGATCAGTGATCTTACCACTACTTTTCCAGAGTCACAGAACTGGTAAGTGAACTGAGTCAGGATTTGAATCTAGCTCTTCCTTATTCTATCCATTGTATCTGGCATCCTAATAATGAATAAACTGGAGATAAATATATCTTCTCCCCTTTAAATAGGAAAATGGGGACTAGGCATACAGAATATAATGTCAGAAGGGGCTGATGAGTTACTTGGTTTTTCTATAATTGTCTTTGCTACAAGGAAAGGGATCAGTGGAGGTAGAACTGAAAGGAAATAATGGGTATGGGGGACAAAAAAGGCAAGATTCAAATTGAAATAAACACACTAAATTTCTATTTCTAAAAGTCTTTCCCAAAGGTAAAAACTGAGTAATTAGTAAATATGATGGTCTATCTTCAACTGGGACTAAATGGCTGTAGAGACTTCTCCAAACTGAAAAAAAAAAAAAACACCAGTTTTGAAATCGGATTACACCCATGCAAATGGGAACAATAATGTTTAAAAACTGAGCAACGACAAACCTATTTTGTGAGACATTCTTGGCTTTGAGAATCAGGAGTTGGGTTTTAAAAAAAAAAAAAAGCAGAAAAAGGAAAGAGATTGTTTATCTTGCTTATCTCCAGTCAGAACCAGAAAATGCAGCACTTTTCAGGGTAAGCTTAGTTGGGTGAATAATGAAGGGATGTATTTTTTTTTATCTTGCAAATGGACAGAGCCCATTTGTAGACAGGTGGAATGGGGTGATAGTGAAAGATTAGAACTTAGCCTCAGGAAGATGATCTAAAGTCAGGTTCTACCTTGGACAGATACTCTGTGACTATGAGGAGTAGTCTAAGCATCTTTAGGACTATAAGTAACTGGAAGCATTAGTGGAGGCAGTTTCCATAATGGGAGTTTCTTATACCTGTGAGCCCATTGGCATTACTCTATCCTTATTGATGGAGTTCAGTGTCCCGCATCTTCATGTGAGGGGTGAGACAGAGTTGGTGAGATGGAAGAGAGAAAAGCCCTCATTCTTACCACTTTTAATTACAGATGTAGACAGCCAATCAAGGAGGCTACCCCTACCCACATAATAAAGGATCATATCAGGCTCTATATTAGCCAAACTGAGCATGCTCAAAAGGAGCCTGGACTATATCCTAGTGAAATAATAGGTAGAAACCACCCTCCAAAAAATAAATAAATAAAGATACATTTTAAATCAACTAAGTATATCTAATAAGTAAAGAAATAATTAAAAGTATTAATAGAGAGAGAGGTCAGGGCCCACAAGGGTGGAATTTTGCATATAATTTCAAATTTTGGGGGTGAGTTAATAGGCCTTACTGATTTTTCTCTTCTTCCTCCTCCTCCTCCTCCTCTTCTTCTTCTTCTCCTCCTTCTCCTTCTCCTCTTTCTCCTCCTCCTCCTCCTCTTTCTCCTCCTTTTCCTCGTCCTTCTCTCTTTTTTCTCTCTCTTTAAAGTCTTTATTATAAGGGATAGCTTTTTAGGTGAAAGGATGGAGAGAGATGCAGGAGGAAATTTAGGTGATCCAAAACCAAAAGATATCAATAAAAATCTTTTTTAGGGAGAGATTTTAGAAAGACTTTTCAAAATTTTATTATGTTTGTTGATTCAGTGAGGGCAGGTAAGAAATAAGCTTAAGTGTGTTTCTAGAAAGTGCCCTATCAGTTCAAGAACTTGTGTTCAGCAATAAGGTTAAAATCAAAATAAGATAGACTTGATTGTGCAGTTTTGTAAAATGATGACTGGATTGGATTACATACAAAAGGGACCATGTGAAACCGACAAAGGCTTGTCTTTGGCAAAATCATGAAGTAGGTAAAGTTGACTTCAGTGCTTCTGATTTCCTTCTGTGTCATTGTTTCCCTTAATAATGTCCTTCTAGCCCCACTCAGACACTGAATACATTCCACAAATGCCATCTCCCAGTCTCATTCTAATGATCCTTAACTACATGTGAATTTTTGTTCTTCTTGTTGTTGTGCTATTGTTTTCAGTCTTGTCTGACTCTTGGTGACCCCATTTGGGGTTTTCTTCTCTAGTTCCTAGGATGAGGCTATAAAAAATATTATCTGAAAGGCTAAGGAGTGTCCCCAAATATTTTTAAAGATCTCCATGGAAAGAGGAACATCAATGAATATTTGCTTTCCTCCATGTACTCTATCAGCAGCTAGGTGGTATAGTTGATAGAGTGCTGGGCCTGAAGTCAGGAAGAGTCATCTTCCTGCATTCAAATCTGGCCTCAGACACATACAAGTTGTGTGACCTTGGGCAAGTCACTTAACTATGTTTGCCTCAGTTTCTTCATCTGCAAAATGAGTTGGAGAAGAAAGGGGCAAACCACTCCAGTATCTCTGAAAAGAAAACCCCAAATGGAGTCACAGGGTCAGACACAACTGAACAGCAATAACTTTCAAGTTTATAAACCACTTGTCCTACATTATCTCATTTGAACTTCTCAACAACTGTGTGAAGTAGATTCTATGCATCTTAATCTCCACCTTATGGATAAGAAAGCTGAGGTTTATGGAGATTAAATGGTTTCAGAGCTACTAAGCATCAGGTAAGTCTTTGAACCCAGATCTTCCTGGACCTAGATGAGCATATTATCTACTACTGATAATATTAATTATATTATTAATTAATATTATTATTATTATTGATAATACTAAAGATAATATTATTTTAAAATCTTGAGTCAATAAAGTGATATTCAGCATATCTTGGGCACCAAAGAGAAGTATCTAATACATAATAAACAAATTTCTATCAAAAATTCTTAAAGTTTTACTGCTTAAAGGATGTAAGCTTTATTTATGTGAATTTTTGTGAATTCAACATCTTGTTTTCCCACTATGCTAAATAATTGAGTCACTACCATATAAAATTGGGCAGCTACTGGGGCAGCTAGGTGGCACCGTGAATAGAGCACTGGCCTTGGAGTCAAGAAGACCCGAGTTCAAATCCGGCCTCAGACACTTAACACAAAAAACTAGCCATGTGACCTTGGGCAAGTCACTTAGACCCAATTGCCCTCCAAAAAGCAAAAAAAAAAATTGGTCAGTTAGGTAACACAGTGGAGAACTCCATCTTCTTGAGTTCAAGTAGGGCCCCAGACACTTGCTAGCTGTATGACTTTGGACAAGTCACTTAACTCTGCCTCAGTTTCCTCATCTGTAAAATGAACTGGAGAAGGAAAGGGCAAACTACTTCAGTGTCCTTGCCAACAAAATCCCATATGGGTTCACCAAGAATTGTACATGACTGAAAAATGAACAATGAAAGATTTTAGCTATCATTATATAGTGATGATATTGTACAAAGGATTTTCCACATATCAGCCCTGTGAGGGATGTACTTAGGGTGTCATTATCCCCATTTTATAAGTATAGAAACTACAGTTCTGAGGAGTTGAGTGATTTTCACTATGTGATGGGCTTTACCTAGTATGTGTCTGAGCCAAGACTTCAATCCAGCTTTCTTGACTCCAAGTTCAAAATTCTTTCTACTATACCATGATTATAGTTCAATAATGCCACTTGTTAGCTTAGGGACCAGAATACTTGCAGTAAATGGAGGAAAGTGCTTTGTAAAGTTGAAAACAGCATGTAATCATTTTGAATATTGTTTATTTGTATTCTTTCTTGTTTATTCCTATACTCCACAGACTTCCCCAGATGGGGCAGGGGAAGGGGGCGGGGAGGGCAGAGCCCTTCCTTCCATCTCTCAGATGAATTCCATCAAACTATTTAGTTCCAAGCTGATTCTTTAGAATAGTCATAGGAGCTAAAGTTTGACTTGGCTCTTTGGAGCACCTGAACATTCTGAATTACTACATATGAAGATACAATTTAGTCCAATGTTTCAAAATGACTTGACCCTGCATTCAGGGAATCTTCAAAGTCCTTTGCATTTTTTCCCTCTTTCCATTGGTACTTTTGGCTGGGTATGCGGTTAGCTGATATCTGTGCTTTCAGCAAGTCCTTGGGCTTTAAAACCCTTTGTGGGGTAGGGGTAGGGGGAGTGCATGCAGGCATTCAGGCAGCAAAAAGCAAACTGCACAGTTGCAAATGGGGAACTACTGGGTCCATGAGAACGGGAAATTATTCGGGGCACATGGGCCAAAAAAGTGACTTAAAAACAAGTCTCTTGTCTCAGCATGTTCATTTTTTCCCCTTGATGGTGCTATTTCCTGAGCCAGAAGGCTGGTTTTTGTCACAATATAGGCTGCTGCTGAGAAACACATTCACTTACCATTGACATGACACCTTGATTACTTTCTAAGTGCAAAGAGAGCTCTTCTGTTGCCAGTTCATTAGCTCCTTTTAAGGGAACAGGGGATGTATTGACTGCTTGGCAAGGAGACTGACCTGGCAAGGGTGTGCAAGGTTCTGATGTATCCTTTGGTCACACTAGGAGTTAGACAGGTGCTCCATCACCTCTATGTACCCAACACAGTTCTCTGGGGATGTTGATAGACTGTCTTGAGATCTCAAGAGATGGAGGACATGGAATAGGGAAGGCTTCACTGGTTTCCCCATCCTCCTGTACATCTCTTATCTCCTGTACCAAATTCTCAATGTATGTGCTTCAGCATTCCCCAAGTGCCTAGCATTGGGCTCTGCACACAGTGGGCATCTGTTTAATTGAATCAAATTGGATTTTCTTACTTCCTATGGTGTAGGGAATTTGAGATGGGGGCCTTAGGCTTACATCCTGACTTTTAATTGTTGTGTGACTATGGGCAATTTACTTAACCTTTCTAACTCTCTGATTCCTCATCCATATTATGGACATAATAATATCGATGCTAGCTATGTCATAGCGTTGTTATGTGAAACATGCTTTTTAAACCTTCAAGCACTATATAAATTTGAGCTCTTAACATATTTCCAATTTATCAGAAGTTATCTGAAGACACATCATCTTAACAAAGAAGAGTGACTAATGCTGAGAATTTCATATGTAAACCAGTGGAAGAGATGGGGGGGGGGAAGGGGACAGTCAGGGCGCTGTAATATCCTTTCAAATCATACCATATGGGCAGGCACCTTTTAAATTTACAGTTACGGCCACCCACTAACTGGGAACTATCCTTGGTACTATTTCAGATGTGCCTGTGAACTTGAGTTCTGGTGTCAGCTCTGCTATTAACTAAGTGTAATCTTTGGCAAGTTACTTCCCAATCTGGGTCTCAGTTTGTTATCTGTAAATTGGGACAGGTGGTAATGCAGTAAGAGAGATTCCCTTCTGGTTCGAACATTTTGTGATTCCTTATTAAGGTATTCAGATTTGAATTTTACAAGCGGAGAACTGGGAGAGAGCTCAGGGGAAAGCAGTGAAGTAACTGAGTTTGTTTCACAAGAGACTAAAGTTGTGACATCACACCAGATTTCTATAAAGCCAAGTGGGATATATGGAAGGTGAGGAAGAGCTCTACATCTCTGCTGGAGACGGGGGAAGAATGGGCAGCAGGGAAGACATGTCAGATACAAGAAAGATTACAAGGATGGTCAGATTGTGGAATGAATTGTCTTAGGAGTGAATTCATGCATTCATTTAATGAACATTTTTTAATCACCAACTGAGTATTGTACTAAGTGTTGAGGGAGAGGAGTAGGGCAAGCAATATAGCATTTAGTTGGATTGGAAATTCCTTGAAAACAGAGATTTTATTTTATTTTTGGTATCTTTGTATCCTTAGTACCTAGTACACAGTGTCTGGCACTTAACAAGCTCTTTAAAAAATGTTTATTGATTAACTGATTGGTTGATTGAATTATATAAGACATATCTTTTCCTCCCAGGTTTTCTGTTTGGTGGTAATTAGACATGGGCAGAAAACAAGACTGCATACCATTCCATAATTAAAACAATACAAGATTGTCAAACAAAATGGTATGAAGCCTGGGAGAAGAGGCCAGGGAGGGCAGGAGTTGTTACTTCAGGGAGAATGAGGAAAGATTGTAGAAGTAACTTTTGAATTGGGCTTTGAAGGATGAGAATGAGGTTTCCACTCATATGGAACTGTGTGAGCAAAGTCACTTGTTCATTCAACAAACATTTATTTTTAAGTACCTACTTATTATACCCCTGGTACTTTGTTAGCTGATGAAAACAAAACTGTTCCTGTCCTCAAGGGATTTGCAGTCTACTGAGAGAAAATCATACACCCACTGAACAGTAAATACAAAATACATACCACAAAATGCATAGTAATTCAGGGAGAAAGAAGAGGGTTTTCCATGACATTCAGTGAACAGACTTTATCTGGCTCATAGAGTGAATGTTGTTACTGAGCATTTGTTTCAATTGTCCTCCTCTCTTGGGGTTTTCTTGGCAAAGATACTACAGTGGTTTGTCATTTCCTTCCCCAGCTCATTTTACAGATGAGGAAACTGAGGCAACCAGGGTGAAGTGATGAGTGGAGGGTCATACAACTAGTTAAGTGTCTGAGGTCATATTTGAACTCAGGAAGATGAATCTTCCTAACTTCAGGCCCAGCACTCTACCCACTATACCACCTAGCTGCCATGTACATGAAGGGAAGTAAATATTCTTTGACGTTCCTCCTTCTGTAGAGATCTTTTAAAATACTTAGAGATATGCATTAATCTTTCAGATAATTTGCCTACAGCCTCATTCTAGACATGAGAGAGCAGTTGGAATATAACGTTTATAATTATATACACCTGTCCCCCATTATTTGATTTTTTTAGAAAATCAACATTAATCAAACATTTGTTCAGGACCTACATGTGTGCTGCACCAGTGCATGGGTTCTCAGAAGAGAGGGGAGAGTGAGACTTGTTTGTGACCCATGAATCATTGGTTAATGATGCTTAAGTTTTGAAGATTTAGGATTGCATTAAATAACAGGAGAGCTTGACTAAATTAATGAGATACTAAGAAAGTCAAAAATGTATCATATTTGTTCTTTCTCTAGATTAACAAACTATGTTGAAATTTACTAACTGTCTTGATAAATATCACCTGCTTGTTTCAAAACAGCTGTTTGTTCTCTGATTTTTATTCTCACTTGAAATCCTTCAAACACTTCTGGAAGAAATTTTTAAATGTTTCTGCTTCTTCTCCCAAGTAGCCCAGAGGTTCTGGGATGTTTTGACAGGGTCCCTAGAGAAGGGCTCCTGGATTCATCTTTTATTTAGAAGTCTCCAAATGAAATAGCAGGATAAAGAAGTCTTTCAGTATGGAACTGATGAGACTTAAAAGCTCATTAAAAGTAATAAAAAAAAAACAGTGGGTGAATTGCATGTTTGCCTGTAAGTTAAAAATATGTGAAAGTCCATATCAGCTTCATCTGATCCCTTATTAAATATAAGGAGAAAGCAGTGCGGTGCTATAGAATGGGACATTTAGAATTGTAAAGAGGAGGCAAAGAAAAATGTAATATTTTGTTTATTAAATGAGGACATGCTAATTTAGAAAGAGTAGGTTCCTTTTTTCAGCCTCCTCTTTCCAGGGTTTTTTTCATTTTTTTTTTTTAAGCAATTGGGGTTAAGTAACTTGCTCAAGGTTACACGGCCAGTTATTTCTGGGTGTGGTGCTAATTATCTGAGCCCGGTTTTGATCCCCAGGTCATCCCAACACTGGGGCCAGGGCTCTTACTCGCTGAGCCACCTGGCCGCCCCTTTTTCATATTTTTTCAACTCAGTTATATTGTTGTTTATTGCTAGTTGCTTTTTTTTATCATGTCCAACTTTGACTCCATATGGTGTTTTCTTGGCAAAGATACTTCTCCAACTCATTTGACAGATGAGGAAACAGACAAACAGGGTTAAAGCCACTTGCCCAGGGTCACATAACTTGTAAGGGTCTGAGGTCAGATTTGAAATTAGGAACATGAGCCTTCTTAACTCTAGGCCCTCACTCTGTCCCCTGTGTCACCTAGCTGCTCAATGACATTAATAAAATGCAATGTAAAAGAGTATTGGGGGGGGAAGGAAAAAAATTTACAGAAAACTTTATCATGTATTTTAAAAGACTAACAAGCTGTACATAAGATATTTGCAGTTTCCTGTGTAATCATCTTTTTTTATTATACTATATTGTGGAAATTCTTGTTTTATTCCTTAAATTAAAACTGAAAAAAAATTTTTAAAGAGTATTGGCCTGGGAATCAGAGCTGGGTTCCAACCCCTTCGCTTGCAAAGAGTATAGTCAACTTAGTGGGGGGAAAAAAAGTTAACCATAGATACTGAAAAGGCTTTTAGGGCTTTGATGCATTGAAGGAAGAATAAAACAAGGTGACATATACATTTGCTCAATGTATTTGCCATTGCTATGGAGGTTTTTGAGCACAGAGTTTAATTGAAAAAGAGGTTCCACCTAAATAATGTGGTCCTTGGTGCTCCTGTTTGTGGATGTCATTGTGCGGATTACATCAAACTCTTGAAGATTAACACATTACAGAATGTCTAGATGATGTACATAATTACTCAAAAGACACAGAACTTAAGTAGATCCTTAGATTTAGCGATAACTAGATGTCTTAGTGGATAGAGTAGTAGGCCTAGAGTCAGAAAGACCTGAGTTCAAATACAGATTCAGACACTTAGTAGCTGTGTGACCCTGGGCAAGTAATGTAACCTCTGTCTGCTTTAATCCCCTGGAGAAGGAAAAGTCAAGCCACTCCAGTATCTTTGCCAAGAAAACTTCATGGACAGCATTTGCATGCTATGGTCCATGGGACCATAAAGAGTCAGACATAACTGAATGACTGAATAATAACAAGGTTTAGTGGAGAAATAGCTGAGATTGAGAATGAAAGGACCTAGGTTTGAATCTGGACTCTGCCACTTACTATGTGAAAGAATGATCTAGAAGAAGGTCTTCAATACATTGGGTAGATTGATCCTTTTAGTATGATCTGTGGACAAGAATTACACAAAGTAGCAATGGACAAGTCATTCAACTGTGGTCATACAGAGTCTGAACAAGAGAGATTTTTCATTTGTGTCATTTTTTTGGTATGGTTCATAGGGACATAAATTTAAAACTGGAAGAGAACTGAAAGGTCATTCACTTTATCCATCCCACCCCTCCCAGCTCCTCAATTGTTCTTTGATGGATTGCTATCTACAAAGATAGAGGAAATATCCACATAAGTGATGTCACAGATTCATTAAAGTATTGACATGTGGCTTCTATAATTCTGGCCATTTCCTTACACAAGCCAGAGTCCTTTATCTGGAGGTCCATGAACTCTTAAAAATGTTTTGATAACTGTACATCACTGTAATTGGTTTCCTTTGTAGTCTGATATATTTTATTTTGTGCATTTAAAAACCGTATTCTGAGGAGGCCTCGGCTTCACTAGGTTGCCAGAGCAGTCCATGAAACAAAGTGATGGAGGGCCCCTTATACTAAATTAGAGGAAGACCAGACTTCACATTGGAGGGCTGTTCCCCCTTCTTGAACCTCTGTTTCCTCAATACTATTGTTAGTATGCTTTTGGCTTGGCAATCAGGTACCTTCAAGGTCTGTTGAGGTGCAATTCAGGTAACTATTTGCTGCCCTAAACTGCCCAACTGTTTGGTTGTCTTAGCTGCTAGCTCTGTTCTTCCTCCCTACTTACCAACCCTTTGCTGCCTCTAATGCCACTGCCAATGCTGGAGCACCTGTTGTCTCCAGTCATTACTGCTGATACAATAATAGCAACAATAATAATTATTATAATTACAATTATTTTCATTATTATATAATTTTATTTTAAGCATACCATATACTTTATTAATTGTCATATATTAGAAGTATATTATATACATTTATAACAACTTATTAATTATTGTAATTATCATTAATTACTATAATTATAGTTATTGTTTAATAATTAGCATTTATAAACTTTGAGATTTTTAAAGACCTTTCCCAATATTATTACATTTTATCCTCCTCATAACCTGGGAGTTAGGTGTTATAATTATGCCCATTTTACAGAGCAGGAGAGTGAGACTGAGAGAGGTTAAGTAACTTGCCCAAGTGTCTAAAGTCATATTTGAACTCAGGTCTTCCTAATTCTAGAAGGTCCAGTGCTTAATTCAACATACTACCTAGTTGTCTCTATTCTCTTTCTGCTTTCCTTTTCTTTATTTTTTTAATAAACCACCTTCTGCAAGAAAACTTACCTGGTTCCCCATAATGGCAGTGCCTTCCCTCTGAAACTGCCTACAATTTAGTAGCTATCTATCTTGTTTACAAGGCATCTAGGTGGCAAAGTGAATAGAACACTAGGTTGGGAATCAAGAAGACTCATCCTTCTGAGTTCTAATCTGGTCTCAGACATTTATTAGCTGTGTGACCCTGGGCACAGGGCACCTAACTCTGTTTGCCTCAGTTTCTTCATCTGTAAAATGAGCTAGAGAAGGAAATAGCAAACCACTCCAGTACCTTTGCCAAGAAAACCCCAAGTAGAGTCATGAAGAAATCCAATTATAACAACTCAACAATAACAACACTCTTGTTTATACATAGTTGTTCCCATCTCCCTCAGTATATACACAATCCTCAAAGGCAGAGTCTGTGTTGTTTCCCCTTTCTTTGAATCCCCAGCACTCATCACAGTGCCAGACATATAGTAAGCACTTAATAAATGCTTACTGACTTGTCAACTTGACTGTCTTGTGTCGTCTGTCTCCTTGTGCTTTCTCTTTGCCTGTTGGCCTTTCTGCAAGCAATGGCATCCTTTTGCTGACATCCAGTCTATCAGCCTCCCCTATTCCTTCTGGGCAGTGAACTGACCAATCCCAGTGCACTGGGTGTAATCTTTAGCTGTTCTCAGCTGTTTTCATTTGTTGCTGACTGATCAGAGGCTGCTTTTTCATCAGAAAGAAAATGAAGACCATTTATTGGATTTTTTTTGGCTGCTTCCACATCTGGGGCCATTCTAGAAAGAGGATTTTGAAAGGCTGGATTTGAGTAGCTGATTCTATAATTATGAAAATGAATAACTAGCTCTCTTGCCAACCATAACAACCACTTATATAATGATAACTGACATTCATACAACACGTTTAAAGTCTGCAAGTGCTCGTATAGATGATCTCATTTGACTCCACGAGTTAGACAGGTATTGTAGGTGTTCTTGTTTCACTAATGCGTGGTAAAATGTTTTCATGTTGGTCAAGTCCAAGGTGCTCTTCTTCTTTCCACAATGCCACAATGTCTTTTAGACTAGGACCATGGAACTAGATGGGGCATTGGAGGATACCTAGTCCAAACCCCTCATTTTACCAATAAGGAAACTCATACCTGTTAAGGTTATGTCAGTTGTCCAAGGTCATACAAATAGCAGGTGACAGAGGAATAATTTAAACCCAGTTCTTCCTGACTTTGACCGCCGTACCAAATGGACACTAATTTTACATTAGTGAGTTATGAATTATTTGTAAACTCTTAGGATAAATGTCTTTTTTCTCAAGGCAGTTGAATAAAGATCATAATGGTAAGAAAAGGAACAAAGTCATAAGAATTCCCCAAAATAAATGGTAATAATTTTTAAATAGTTGAAGGTCCAGACAAAAATTAATCTCTCTGGGACATGAATTTCATTAGGTTCCTTATGTCTCTGGGTATGAGATGATTATCAGGAAAGATCAGACTAAACTTTCCCTCCACGATTAAAATAGCATTTCAGAAACAGCTTATTGACTAAGATATCACACTCCATGAATCAGTGGCTGCTTCTAATGTGTGATAGTGACTAAGCTATAAAAGAAAGCTTCACCAACATTTGACTTTCCATCAAAATCCATTTTTCTCAAAGAGGAAAAAAGATAAAAATTACATATACATATATACATATAAATAGTACATATTTCTCTATACATATTTTCTAGTCCAGAGACAACTTGAAGTAGTGAATAGAGCAAAAAACTTTGAGGCAAGAAGATTTGGATTCAAATCCCCCTCTGACACTAGCTGGGTGACCATGGAAAGCCATCTAAACTTGCTGACTCATCTATGAAATTACAGATTATTGTAATCTGCAGCAAATGGAGGGGAGTAAATCAGATCTTTGAGATATTTTCCAGTCTTGCTGTTGCTGAGTAATTTTCAGTCATGTTTGACCCTTTGTGACCCCATTTTGGGTCTTCTTGGCAAAGGTATTGGAGTATTTTGCCATTTTCTTCTCTAACTCGTTTTACAGAATAGGAAACTGAGGTAAAAAGAATTAAGTGACTTACTTGCCTAGGGTCATGCAGCTGACTCCAGGGCTAGTACTCGATCCACTGCTCCACCTAACTACCCATGGTATCTATATTTTAGAAATAAAAATAATGCTTTGAGAGTCATAGTATTTAGTACTGTAAAAATTTTGGTGGGGAGGAAGTAGAACATTTCCTCTTCATATTTGTGTTTGATGTCTGTGTCTTAGGGGCTTTTCATGCTTTTTGTTCTTCCTTAAAGAATGAGAGGGAAGAAAAAAGACCTTATGTGTTTTTTACTCTATGACTTCAGAATTTTACAGAACCTAACCCCCTAAACATTCCAAATAGGTGGATGTCTTGCCTAGTTTTTAAAATATTCACAGAAAGTATTAGTACACTGTTGTATAATTTGTTGTTGTTCAATCATTTTCAGTTCTGTCTGACTCTTCATGATCCCATTTAGGTTTTCTTAGTAAAGATACTAGTGTGGTTTCCTATTGCCTTCTCTAGATCATATTACGGATGAGGAAACTGAGGCAAACAAGATTAAGTGAATTGCCCAGGGTCACACTGCTAGGAAGTTTCTGAAGCTGGATTTGAAGTTAGCAAGATGAGTTTCCCTGACCTTAGGTCTGGCACTCTAGCCACTGTCCCACCTAGATGTCCTATTGTATAATAACTTAGTAACTTTTCTTGCTTGGGAATTTTTTCCTATATTCTTCCCTCTGTCGTTCTCAGAGACTAGGGACCAGGCCACTAAGTGGGAAGGGAAAGGTAGGAGAGAGAAAGAAGGAAAGATTATATGATAGCTAGTCCCAACTAAAATCCCACATTCTGAAGGAGGTCTTTCCTAATCCCCTTTAATGCTAATGCCTTCCTTCCATTGATTATTTCCCAATTTATCTCTAGAAATCTTGTTGGTACATAGTGAGCTCTTTGATGGTAGGGACTGTGTTTGCCTTTCCTGGTATCCCCAGCCCTTAGTATAGTGCCTGGTTTCTAGTAGGTGATGACTTGTTGACTTGACTTGTCATAAGATAGAGGAAAGAAGCTGGGAGTATCTAATAACAGATCATAGAATGTAAAGATGGAAGGGGTGGGAGAGGTTGTCTAAATCAGTTCCAATGTTTTATAGATTAGGTTCTCTGAAGCCACCAGGGGAGGAAGAGAAAGGAGAATGGGAGATAGAAGTAAATTAGGAAAAGAGGCCACATTTGCTCCATCAGCTTTTACTAATATTATTTGGTATTATTATGCTAATATTATATAATAATATTGTATTAATATTATTAAACTATAATAATATTATTGTGCTATTATGTATACATAATAATATAGTTATCTTAATATAAATATATTTTATTAAGCTATATTATTGTAATAATATTATGTAATTTTATTGTACTAATATTATATAATGATATTAATTAA
Organism: Petaurus breviceps papuanus; assembly: GCF_028583685.1. Lineage (NCBI taxonomy): Eukaryota > Metazoa > Chordata > Mammalia > Diprotodontia > Petauridae > Petaurus > Petaurus breviceps. The sequence continues at coordinate 4,413,559 of NW_027187316.1, forward strand.
TTAAACATTGATTCATTGATATTTTAGTGTAGCAGGTAGAAAGCCTATCCTTCTGGTGTTACACAGCCCTGGTTTCAAGTGCCCCCTTTGACATATACAGATTGTGTGATCCTGAGTAAGGCATTTTACCTCTTAGAGCAACTCCCTAAGATTACACATTGCAAAATAAGTGCCAAATCTGCATAGATAGAAGGAATTGCTTTACTTTGAGTTCCTGGCCCTAGTGAAATCATAGGTCCTACCAGTCAGTCCTCAAACATTCATTAAGCATCTACTATGTGCCAGGCACTGTGCTAAGTGTTGGAGATACAAAGTGAGGCAAAGATGTGGTCTCGAGGAGCTCACATTCTAATGGAGAAGATCGTTGAAGCAACTCTATACTTGCAAGATATGTGTGTATTTAAATATATAATATGTAAGGACAGAAAAAGAAGGAAGAAGATGAAGAACACAAAGAGTAAGAACGAAGACAATGACAAGGAAGAAGAAGGAAAAAGAAGATGATGTTGACAAAGAAGATGAGGGAAGAAAACAAAGAAGGAAGAAGACAAGAAAAAGAAGGAAGAAGAAGGGGGAAGAGTAAAAAGAAGGTATATCATTCCAGAGGAAAGGCATTAGCAGTAGTAAGGGTCGTGGAGTAAGGGGAAGACATATATTAAGGCCTGCTATAGAAGGTAGGGTAAGATGGGATCTAAATATTAAAGGAAGCCAGGAAAGTCAGTAGGCCAAGATGCAGAGGGATAGCATTCCACACATGGGAGTGGGGCAGTTATTGAAAAGAAACAGAGTCAGGAGATGGAGTTTCATGTCTGAGGGACCGCAAGAAATTTCAGATTACTGGAAAAGTATATGGAGAGGAGGAAAGTATAAGAAGGAAGGAAGATAGAAAGGGACCAGGTTGAGAAGAACTTTAAATGTCAGAGTATTTGATATTGGATAGTGGTTACATTGAGTTTATCCAGTAGGCTGGGAGGTGACAGAGTCAGATTGTGCTTTTGGAAAATCACTTTGGAAGCTTAAATGAAGAATGGATTTCTGTGGACTTGAGGCAGGGAAACCAACTGGTAAAGGCAATTGCAGTTGTGATGAAGGTCTGTACCAGGGTGGTGGCTGTGGAGAAGAGAGAAGGGGACCAAAGCCTCCAAAACATCATGAGGTAAAGACAATTGTGCCTTTGGCTATTATAAATGTTTAAGTCCATAAAAGCTAAAAAATATTTCAATAGCAAAAAATTCATACTGAATCATGGAATTAGTATTACATATTTTCCCATAAGTTTATAGTATCATGTGAGAGATGGTTTTGAATTTTCAAATAGCAATACCATATTCCCTATTTAAAAAAAAAATCTTACTAGGGGAGGCTAGGTGGAGCAGTGAGTAAAACACTGGCCCTGGAGTCAGGAGGACCGGAGTTTGGTTCTGGCCTCAGACATTTAACACCCCCAGAAAAGAAAAAAAAAAAAACTAGCCGTGGGCAAGTTACTTAAACCCAGTTGCCCTTCCAAAAGGCAAAAAAATAAAAATTAAAAAATCTTACTTCCTACATACTATCACTATTAATATCTACTCCTCTGTGACACCACAGTCCTATTTACTTACTAATAGATTTTTAAATACTTTCTAAATATTTAAATTCTATTTTATGGAAGGAAGATGGTTTTAATGTTCCAGTCCCCCCCCAAAAAAAACCCAACACAACATTCTTCTGAGAGCTTCCCTATTTATAAAACAAAACCTCCAACTAATGGCAGCTAGCCAGGGGACTTAAAATGGTACCTGAGTTTTCTAAAAATGGTGACAAATAATACTCTCTGCAGCAATGTCGCTGCTCATGTCCCCCTACTCCTCCCAAAAGAAAAAAATAATGAAATGTTCACTTCAAGCCTAAGAGCACCAAATATTGAAGTTTCACAGAGAAATCTCTGCTTTCTCCAAGGAGGTTAAATTTCTTAAAGGATTTGTATCCATTTTCTTATGCAGAAAATCAATGCCTCCTGCAGTATAATCTCTGTCCCACAAATAGAATATATGCTTCTTGAGCACAGGAACTGGTTCCTTTTGGTTTTACTTTTTTGGTTTTTGTAATGCCAGTGTCTAGCTCAGTGCTTGACACATGATAAGCATCAGATAAATGCTTAAGCATAGCTCAAGTTAATGTACAGGTGGGAGTTCCTCAGGATCCCAAGACATGAAATTCAGTTGAAGATATTTCAAAAGGTGGCTTCATCTTGGAAAATTGTTATGGGAAGAAGGGAAGGATTATCAAATAGGACAAATCAGTATGGGGTGTGCCTTGAATTGATATTACATAAAGAACAGCTGGATTTGATCATGGGATCATAGATTTAGAGCTGGACAGAAGCTTAGAGGTTATCTCCTCCAATCCCCTATCCTAATTTTACAGAAGAGGAAACTGAGGCACAGAAAGGTTAAGTGATTTGCCCTGGATTACACAATTAAATGTCTGAAGTGAGATTTTAAACCAAGCTCTTCCTGACTCCCAGTCTAGCGCTTGATTCACTTTCTCAAATTCCTCTCAGTTTAGATTCCAAAGACCAAGATTCAAAACCCAGCTCTGCTATTTACTACCTGTGTGACCTTGGGCAACTCACTTCCACTTTGTAGGCATTTGAAATGAGAGTTGAATTGAGAATATCCAAGGCCCTTTCCATGTCTAAAAGAGTTATGACAATCATGTCACACCAAAGTAATTTAGAATATTTACTTGTTTTGTGAATGTATTTATGAATGTAAAATGCTGGTAGAAAGAATGACATTGAAGTTCTGATTACGTGGTCTTAGCTTCTTATTTGAGCAGTTAAGTCGTACGATGTATAGAGTACTGAGCTTGGAATCATAATGATTCACCTTCCTGAGTTCAAATATGGCCTCACATGCTTACTAACTGTGTGACCCTGGGCAAGTGACTTAACTCTGTTTGCCTCGGTTTCCTCATCTGTAAAATGAGCTGGAGAAAGAAAGGGCGAATCACTCTAGTATCTCTGCCAAGATTTTCAAAACGGGGTCATAAAGAGTTGGACATTACTGAAAATGACTGAATACGCACAACTTCTTCGTTGGGTTGAATCAAGGCAGTGTTATTGTTATTTTTATTATATTGATGCAGCTCAAGTCAAAAGTAATGAGTATCTCTCCAGTTATTCAAGTGGTTCTCTATTTTTTTAAAGTATGTTTTTAAATTATATCTTGAATGTGTCTTGGAAGAGTGACTCCCAGATATTTTATGTATGTTGTAATTATTTTGGATGAGATTTCCCTTTCTATTATTTCTTCCTGGGTTTTATTATTGCTATGTAGAAATGTCATTGATTTATGGAGGATTATTTTGCTTCCTGCTATTTTACTGGGGATATAATTGTCTTAGTTACTTTTATTGTTGATTCAAAATTCTTCATTGGTTATATACTGCAGTCTGCTCTCACCTACCATATTCCTCCCTATTTCCCTCTATGTGATACTCACTTTTTGATTCTTCTGTAGCTTCTGTCCTTTTATAGCTAATAAATCCTGTAGAACATTGGTATTTAAAAGATAGGTCTGGGGTGGCTAGGTGGCGCAGTAAATAGAGCACCGGCCCTGGAGTCAGGAGGACCTGGGTTCAAATCCAGCCTCAGACATTTACACAAAAACTAGCCATATGACCTTAAGCAAGTCACTTAACCCCAATTGCCCTGCCCTACTCCCTCCGAAAAGGAAAAAAAAAGATAGGTCTTTACTTCCATGGAAACATAATCCTCCCACATTCCTAGGGACTAACCAGGAACATATCATGGAGAATAAGGAAATAGAATGTTTTAATATGCCTTTTACTAAAGTTTTCCTCCTCCTACTGGTTCTTGTGACTTTTGGGGGCAGATTATGTATCCCTTCTAATTTTTTCCCTAGAACAGAGGCATCAGATTCAAGGTCTGACTTGGGTTGGAACCGAATTAAAACTGACTTGGAAATGTTTAACAAAATAAATAAAATACAGTAGAATATAGGTAATGTTAACATGTGGTTTTCTAAGTCAATATGAGAACTAAAAGGATCTTTATTATGATTTTAATGGACCTCATTTCTATTTTAGTTTGTTACCATTACCCTAGAGGCCCTCAGTTATCCTTCCTCTATTGCCCTGAGTCTAAATTAGAGGGTAGAGCAGAGACAGGATTGCTTCTGTATGCCCACTCTAGCTCTCAATCTTATTGTCTTAAAGGGAAGGACTGAATTTAAATTCTGTTCTGTTAATCCTAGTTGGTTAACCCAGTGTGGAAGGAGCAAGAATAGACCTAACGTTTTAGCCCCCAAGGTATCTAGGACCCTGGACAGCAACCAGAGCTACTAGTGAGATTAGCTAACTGAACCACTTGGAGGCCTTCAGAAAGAGTTCAGATTCCACTCAGGCATTTATTAGCTATATTACCCTGGGCAAGTCACTTAACATATCTCAACCTCAACCTGTTTTCTCTTTTATAAAATGGGGGAAATAGTAACACCTAGCAGGACTACTGGGAGGATCAAATAAGAAACTGTATAAAGCATTTGCAAAACTTAAAATGTTATATAAATTCTAGGGTTACTAAATAATATCTGTGTATGATCCTGGCAGGAAGGCAAAGGAGAAGAAAAAGGGGAAGAGAAATAAAGGCAAAGGAAAGGCAGGGAGAGGAGTGTGAGTATGGAATGGGGTACATGTGAAAAACTAGAGAATTGAAAACAGCATGTAGGGTGAAGGGTAGTTAAGGGTTAGCAGTCAGGAACAGAAATTGTTAAGAAACTCGCAAAGGCCAAAGGCAATAAAACCCAAATTCAGCTTTAAGCATCCCAATTATTCATAGGGAGACAGAAAACAGATAAAGCAGGTCTAAAGTCCAGGGGAGACTTGGAATGATCAGAGATTATTAACAAGTATGTGTGAATTGGGGACAATCTAGGCAGCCAAGGTTAGGTGTGGAGAAGCAAGAACTGGGGAGGGAATCCTGGTTTATAGTCTGAATTTGTAAGAGAGTTGGCCCAAGTGCCTCTCTCTCTCTCTCTCTCTCTCTCTCTCTCTCTCTCTCTCTCTCTCTCTCTCTCTCTCTCTCTCTCTCTCTCTCTCTCTCTCTCTTTCTTTGCTTCTGTCTGTCTCTGTCTCTCTCACTCTCTGTGTGTCTCTATGTCTCTGTCTGTCTCTCTCATTGTGTATATGTGTCTCTGCCTCTCTCTCTCGTTCTGACCACCAACATTCTTCTTCATAATCACTGGCCCTGGCAGAGCCATAGCTAGGAATATCTGACTCAGGAATATGTACCACAATTCATAAACAGGTGGAAATAATACTTTTCCAAAGCACCTTATATATGTTATTTCATTTGACTCCCCACAACAACCATGTGAGGGTCAAATGAGATAGCATATGTAATATGTTTTAAAAACCCTACAGTACAAGATAATTTCTGTTTTGATCTCCTCTACCCCTCCAATTTACAGATGAGGAAGCCAAGTCCCAACAGAAGCTAAGCACTTTGCCCATAGTCACATGGCTAGTAATTGTCTAAGGCAGGATTTGAACCATAGTTTCCTGGTGCAAGTCCACTTTGCCATCTAGCCTCTAGGTGGGAAGGAACCAGGCTCCTACTTTTAAGGGAAAGGACATGTATGAGAGACAGAAACACCAGGACTCCAGCAAAAGACCAAGGCTTGGAAAAGCTTCCCATGGACCAAGGATGAAATAAGGCAGGGCAGGGGAGGCATTAGCTGACCCCAGTAACTCCCTAAGATGAAGAGGTTCAGTCTTACATCAGAAAGTTTCTCATCCAGAACTCTTTACATCAATTAAATTATCTTAGCTGGATTATTCTTTGCTGGGTAGGTGCTAAACACTGCTGTTTCTATGCTCCTGAAGACTTACAAGTTTCAAAATTCTACAAGTCTCAGAATTTCATACCTTATCCCCTAGTTTGAGCTGTTGGCCTGCATACCCTAAGCTGCCTACAGAGCTGCAATCTTGTAAATTACTGCTTTGATATGGCAATACCTCCATTAATAAATCCCCTAGGAATAAGGTTCTTTTGTAATAAATGCTATATAATAAAAGCAAACAGGCAGCTTCATAAATTCCACAGCTACATATGACAAAAATACTGTAGAGTCTGAATATAAGCCACACTTCCCCCATCCTCACCCCCCAATCTGGTTTGTACAAAACCTGAATATGGCCTCTCATTATGCTCCCAGTTAAGAAAATAATATGAAAGGCATCTAGGCATGGAGGCTAAAGGGCCAGCAATGGAATGCAGAAATCCTGGGTTCAAGGCCTGCCCATAACACATACTGGCTTTGTGACCCTAGACAAGTGACTTCCCCTCTCAGTGCCCCAGGCAGCAATCTGGTAGCATAAGCTTCAAATAAGTAGAGGTAGTTGATTCCCTGTAACTTCCCTACACCAGTGAAATCACTGATACAGTCCAGAGCAACCAACAGTGAATTACTGGGTTGTTGTAAGGGGATGGTTTTGTTAACTATGTGGTCAAGTGCCATATAAATATGAGCTGCTATGCTTACTATTATCATTTTCATCATCATCATCATCATCTTCATCAATTATATTATATATAATTGTTATATATTATATTGATTAATGTATAATAATTTTATATTGCTGTATTATCATTATCATATGATTATATTAATTAATATATTATTATACTACATGAATATTGTCATCATTATTAATTATATATTACTATATTATCATTATTCTATTATATGGAGGTTGCTTAGCACAGTGAGCAAAGAGCTAGCCTCAGGATAAGAATGACTAGGGCTCCATTTTTGCCTCTGATACATATTGGTTGTGGGACTCTGGGCCAGTCATGAAATCTCTTGGTGGCCCCCAGGTAACTATCTAAGATCAGAAGGTTGCATTCTGTATCAGCAGAGAAAATTTTTCATTCAGAGCTCTCTACACTGACAAAATCATGGGTGGAGAGGAGAAGGAAGAGAGACAGATATTGGGGAAGGAGAAAGAGAGGAATAGAGAAGGAAAAGGTGGAGAATGAAACAAGAGAGGGGAAGTAAGAGAGAAAGGAGAGGGAAGTAAAGAAGGGAGACGCAGAGGTGGGAGAGGGAGTAGAAAGAAAGGGAGAGAGGAGAAAGAAGGATGGGAGAGAAGGAGAGGGAGAGGGGGGAGGAAAGGGAGAAGATAGAGAATAATGAGGGAGAGAGAGAGAAAGAAAGAGACAAGAGAAAAGGGAGGGGGAGATGGAGGGACAGAAAAAGAGAATAGGTGAATAGAAGTATTAAGAAGGAAAAATGAGTAATGGTAATAAAAGAATAAAGCCTCTATTTGAATTGAAAGAAATGTTCAAAAGAATACTTTTACAATCAGTATATTTTTACAAGACTATGTTCTCCAATATCTCATCAAAGATATTGTGGAGGTGCCCCTAGATTTTCAAAGGCTATGACACTAATGATCGAGTTTTGGCAGGTCCAGCCCACCAAACTCAGGGGTGGATTATGTGATTGTTGTCTAAGGATCAATCTAACTAAGATAGATTGGCCACTGGGGGATGAATTTGTCATTCCAACAACTCTCAAAGACCAAGTTGTGGAGGAGTTAGGATTTCCTTGGCAGAGGAATAAAATCACAACTTCTTAAGAGACTCAAGTAGAAAAAAAATTAAAAGTTTCAGTGCATACTTAAATAGATGTCCTGGCAATGGATGAGGAACAGTCCTTGTAATCAGGAAGACATGAATTCAAGTCTTATCTCTGACCTGTACTAGCTGTTTGATCTTGGGTTCAGAACCTTCCAGTGCTTTTCTGTAACTACAAATTAAAGACAAGTTGTCATCTGTATCTCTGATAGGAGTTTCCACAATGGGAGATCCTTTCAAGGATGGACTCTCAGGTCTAGACACACAGAGTCAGTTTGTCAGTCAACAAGCATGCTGTGTACCAGGCACCCATGCTAATCACTGGGAATACAAATAAAGCAAAAAAGCAAGAGTCCCTGCTGTCAAGGACCTCACAATCTAATGGGGAAGATGACACATAAAAGGAAGCTGAAATGTGTGGGAGGGGGGAAGAGGAGAAGGTACCTAGGGGGGAGTTATGATGGAGAAATCTAGAGGAGCACAGCCTTGTGGGAAATGAAGAGAAGGCTGGCCTGGGTTCTATCCTTATGTGGAAGGTGTGGGAGGAGCCCTTCACCCTCCAGTTAGAGGGAGTGATTCCAGGGACAGAGGTTCTTCCAAGCTATGAGTTCCAGGGATGAAGTGATCTTCCAGGATGAAGAGGTTCCTGGGGCATGATGGGAAAGAGCATAAGAGTACAGAAATTAACATACACACATGCATGCATGCAGTCACAATTTGTCCCAAAAGTCTTAGTGCAGTTTTAAGTCTTGATAACTGAAAACTCATATATATTTATATACACACATATATGTGTATATGTCTACATACATGCATGTTGTATATATGTATATAGAGAAGTTATGTGTGTGCACATATACACATTATATGTTATATAATATAGCCTTTGAAAGAGAACTGATTTTAGAGGTACAGCCTATATTTGAAGATAGCCTAGATTCCTCTTGATATAAGGCTACCTCACTGCACAGCTTCTATTTGTGTCTCTTTGTGGATGCAGGTAAATAAGGCTCATATAAGGCAGAATTGTGAAGTTTGCAAAATTTGCCTTCTGTGCCCTCAGTCTTCCCTTTCTAGACCCCATGTTCCCTTGGTAGACTTCCAGGAACCAAAGCCCTCCCATTCTCATCAATCTTTCCTTCTGTTATAAAAAAAAAAAAAGCACTTATGCATCTTGATTGACTGATCACACTTTCCAGTGAATTACTTCAAACAGGCATTGACATTTTAAGCCTTTTATCTGTGACTAAGGGATGAAATGCTTTCTACTTTATGTTCTATTAGAGGAATTTCAGGCATTTACAGGCAGGCAGGGAATTGGTTGTTTTTTGGTTTGTTTTTGCTCATGAGGATTTGACAGAGCGAGAAGAGGGGGAATCTAAAATCATTCTGTGAAAATGCTTCTGCAGGTAAACTAGGCTGAAGTTTGGAGTGATTACAATAGGCAAGTCAAAAGTGGCAATCCCAACTAGTCTGTCTCTAATTGCTGGGTCCCAAAGGTGCCCCGCTGTCACTAATTTCTTAGAATCTGGAACCCTCCTGGCCCATGACAAAACCCTCATTCAGTCCTGGTGTCTCTTTGCTCCTCCCTACTTGAACATAGTCCAGGCTCTGTCGCATTACCTACCCTTTTGTTAAGCTCTCACTCTAGAATCTCTTAGAGAATAGATGTTATCTTGGAGAACAGATGTTTGATGTATTCTACTCAAACACACACTTGCCCAAAGCAAGTATCATCCGTGCCTGATATTTTCAATCTAGGCTCTGCTCACAGGCCTTTTGTCCCAGGGCTTCCAGATGTACAACTTAGAAATTTGGTGCAGTTTTGGAGAGAACATCCTGGAGTGGGAGACCAGATGGTACTGGATGTAAGGATGCTGGATTTGAAGTCAAAGGATGTGGGTTAGAATCTCATTTCTGCTACTTACTATCTTTGTGACTTTGGACAAGTCAGTTAATAATTTCTCTGGGTTCCATTTGTAAGTTATTTTTAATTAAATTACATTTGTAAAATGTCAGGGATAGATGTGCTGGCCTGTAAGGTCCCTCCCTTGATCATCCTTGGTTTGTATATCACCTCTGGTAATGAAGTCATTGTCAAAGAAATGTGTCATCGGAATGTAGCCCCTTTTATTATTATTTTATATATTAAAATTTTTATATTATTGCTATAATTATATATTATAAAATTATATTTTCATAATGTATGTTATAATTATATTATAAAACTACAATTTGTTGTTATAATTAATAATTATTATATAGTGCATATTATAATTATAATCACATTATAATAACTATACATTATTATGGAATTATGGTTTAATTATCATAATACATTATTATTATTACTGTTGGGAATGGGAAAGTGGATTAGTGGATGAAGAGACAACAGGGGAGTCAGAAAGCCTTGGATTCATATCCTCCTCCTAATGAAATACTGAGATCCTGGGCAAATCATATAAGTTCTATGGCCTCCAGGCAGCTGTCTAAAACAGGTCTGTTTAGCCCAGTATTCTTGTATCAATTTCAGGGCATTTGTAAATTTTGGATAGGGAAAAATTGTATCTTTATTTACAATAATCTTGGTTTTCCTTTGTACAATCCTACACATTTTATTTTATGCATTTAGAGACATTATTCTGAGAAAGGGGTACATAAGCCTCACCAGATTGACAGAGGGTTTTGTGACATAAAAACAGATTCCCCTGCTCTAAGATTTAAAATTGAAGATCATTTGCCAACCTTAATTGGGAAAACCCTAAGCAAATTAATTCATAGATGAAGATAGAAAAACCCAGTGCTATTATTGTAATGCTCCTTTAATCTTCAAAGAGTCAATCCCTTTTCCAACAAGAATTTGTTAAGCCCCTACCGTGTGCAAGGCCCTGGGTAAGGTAACTGAGTTACAATAGGGGCCTGATGTTAAGATGGTCATCATGCACGAATTGTTTTCAGTTACTTGGAGTGAGGATGAGAGAAATTCAAGATACCTTTCCATAAGGATGGGACGTATTGAATTTTAAAAGAAACATTCCACTCTAACCACTCCATTCACAGACATGTTTAGGGTAAAGATAGTTATATTTCAGGGATACTTTTGATCTTAGCTAAGAGAAAGACTATTTGTAAGTTAAGGCTACAATAATTTAGAATGTTTATGGTTATATAGCGAGTATGTGTGGCAAGAAGAGATGGCCTTGGTTCATATGAAAAATGGAAGTTAAGGTATGAGTCTCTATCTATCTAGGGCAGGCAAGTGGCACAGTGATTTGGAATCAGGAAGACTCCTCTTCATGAGTTCAAGTCTGGCCTCAGACATTAGCTTTGTGACCCCAGGCAAGTCACTTACCCCTATTTGCCTCAGTTTCCTCATGTATAAAATAAGCTGGAGAAGGAAATGGCAAATCACTCCAGTATCTTTGCCAAAAAAAGCTCAAATGGGATCAGGAAGTCAGACGTTCCTGAAAAATGACTCAGCTACCACATATGACTGCAACATAGCAAACAAGAACAGAGAAACAGTTTGGTTTCTTTCTCCTACTCTCAACATCAAAACACTGCTGTATCATGAGGGAGAAATTGTTAAACTGCCATATCAGAGATTCCCTTCAAGTAATGGATAGAAAGCTATCCACTACTTGAGCCAGAGAGATCTGCGGTGAAATTCCACTTCTGGCATAAACCAGCTGTGTGAAATTGGACAAGTCACTTAACATCTCAATGCTCTAAGCAACTTGAATACTCTTAAGTCACAGACAAGGGGCCAATCTTCATTGGTAGAGAGAGCTTTCCCCTTTGTAAGTTCCCATATCAATAAAATCACAAGTCCACTGAATTTTTTTTTTGTATAAGTGAAGGTGACAAGTTTTATTATTTTCAGTAGGAAGAAAGTTCACTTTACTTTCTTTTGCAAAGTCATAGAATTATAGAAATTTAGAGCTGGAAAGAAGTTTAGAGATCATTTAATTCAAATCCTTCTTTTGACAAAGAAACTGATAAGGTCAAGAGAAAGGAAATGACTTACCTGAGGCCACAAGTTGAATTGGTATTTTTGTTGTTCAGAGCACTAAGACACTTTGATTCTCTCTAACTCTCTTCTTTCTTCCTCCTTTATTCTAATAACAGCAGAATATAATAGTGAAAAGCCTGGTTATACATTTCATTCCATACCTTTCAAAATTTCTCCCCAAATTCAGTTACCCTTTAAACCCTTAAGAGTCAAATAAAAATGAATTTAAGAGGTTGGTTATTTATCTTCCCCTCTTTGGATTCCTTCTGATCCTTTTTCTTAGCAATAGCAATTCTTTTTTTTTAACCACCCTTCCTTCTCTCTGAAACCTTTAATTGGCATAACATATGGAAATGTAGCTTCTCTTCCATTAAGCAGAGATGTTAATTAGTCTACAAATCATCATGATGTGCTTTGTGAAATCATAGTGGATGTATTTACTCTTGTTTCAGAGAAATTATAGATTCCTGTGCTTTAATTATGACATCTCTTATGAGGCTCCAGCCTTGATTCTAAATACCACCCCCAGACTTTTCTTAATGTCCCCAGAGCTGATTTAGGAAATGCTTGGCTTTTTACATCTTAACACTCTATTGTATTTTCCTATTCTTCTGTTGAATGGAACCATACCCAGTTATGACTCTCTTCTTAACAACACCTATATGCCTGGTTTCTCTTTGGGGCACTCATTTATTCAAATCCATAGCTCCTGAGACCCTACCCTATAAGTCTTTCTCAGACCAAGCCAGCTGATAAATTTAAAGCAAAAGGTGTTTGATGAAACACAACAGCGAGCTAGTAAAAAATTTGTAAATGAGATAGCAAATGTGATCTGTGCTTACAGTGAAAGGCTATTGCTTTCCATGTCTCCCAGGAAGACTTTAAGTCAAATGCCCATTAAATTCCCCTTTATCCTTTTATACATGAGAGAAGAAAAGGAAGCAAGTCCATTTAACCTTACGGAGATGTATTTGTAGCATTTCTGCAAGTAACCTTATTAAATTTCTTAGGTCTCAATCTTGGTACATCAAATAGCTAGCATTGGCTTATTGGGAATGAGTATCTAAAAACTGAAAATAGAAGTCTACAGATTTTGCAAACTATATTAGCTTCTCCTGTAGCTATTGGTCACTAAACTGTTCCCATGTTCATACCACACACTAGCTCGACTCCTGAAGCCTTTGGCTGCAGCCAACATTTCTGCTTCATCTCTTTTGTACCTATGCTCTCTGAAGACACCTAAGTTTCAGGTAGGCCCATCACATTCTCTTTGGCCACAGCAACTCATGAAACCAGTTAATAAAAGGATTGTTCTCTGCCCTGCTAGAGGAAAGAGTCAGGCCTATGAAGTAATGGATTAAAAAATATTGAAGTATGCAAGGGCTTGCCCATCAAATGATCAATTTCCCATTGTTGGCTTTTCTTTCCTTTACTTAATTACTGTGAGCATGCATGTCTCACTAAAGGCTTGTTGGTTGTTTCCAACTATTCAATAACAGTTATTAGTAGACATTTAATTTACTTCTCCCATGATCGTGAAAGGAGACAAAAAGTCCAAATGATTACAGGTTTCCTTGTCATTAAGCAGGTCAATAAACAAGTTCTAGGCAAAACAAGCATTCAATGAACCTTGCCCAAATGGCATATTCCTAGATTTATCATCCTCTGCTTCTCTCAGCATCTTAATGGAACTGAATGGTTGAGTTTGCATATCACAGTTGTTCCATAAGACTACTACCGCATCTTACCATTTTGAATAATGAGGAGCACTTTGTACAATTTTATTTTTCTATTTTCTCTTAATGGTTTTTATTAGTAAGGAAAGAAGTTTCTCTCTCTAGCTCATTTTGAGGGAAACATTTAGTTATGCACTTGCACTTATCCACCAATCACAGAATATCAGGGCTGAAAGGGGCCTTAGAGATAATTTTGTCATAAAAAAAATGAAACCCAGAGAAATTAAATCATTTTCCCAAGGACACACAGCCAGCAAAGGATCCAATCAATCGACAAACATTTATTCACTAACTACCACCTATGCCTGACTTACTTGATAGGGCTGCAATGAGGACCAAGTGAGAAAATGTGTATAAAGTTTTTGAAGACTTTAAATTGTAATATTTTGTTGTTGTTGTTTGGTTGTTTCAATCGCGTCTGATTCTTTGTGACCCCATTTTGGGTTTTCTTGGCAAAGATATGGGAATGGTTTGCCATTTCCTTCTCTCTACCTCATTTTATAGATGAGAAAATTAAGGCAAATAGGGTTTGCAAATACACTTGCTCAGGGTCAAACAGCTAGTAAATGTCTGAGGCCAGATTTGAACTCAGGAAGATGAACCTTTCTGACTCTAGGCCTGGCACTCTTATCTACTGTGCCACCTAGCAGCCTGTAAAGGGTAATACAGAGAGGTAGACAGGTAGATAGATACATATATACATACATACACATATACATATGCATGTGTATATGCATATATGTGTGTATACATATAAATATATACATATATAATTAGTATTTGGAAAAAACTGGATGACCATTTCTCAAGGGTTTTGTAGAGTGGATCCATGCTTTGGATAAGTCATCCTCTGAAATTCCATCCAATTCTACACTCTTATGTTTCTATAGAAAGGAGGTCAGGGAGAGCATGGCCCTGTGATGTCATAAGTACAGAGAATTCCCAGAGAGGAAATTGCTTCCACCAGTCTAGATGAAGCAACTAGGCTGTAACTTCTAGTTTTAAAGAGTTTCCTTGGAGGACTGAGATGAATAACTTGCCCCGGCTCATTCTTCCAGTGTATGTCAAAGGCAGATCTTGAATAGTCTTCTAGACTAGTCAATTTGCCAGGATGCTTTAAATTTATATGAAATATTAATTTCTAATTAATTAGAGGCCCAAATGAGATAGCATGTATAAAGCACTTTGCAGACTTCGAAGTATTATTCTTACTTGAATGGAATCATATCCATGTATGATTCCCCTCTTAATTACACCTAGATATTAGGTTCCTATCTGGGACCCTCATTTAGTCAATTCCACAGCTCTTGAGCCCAACTATAGTTGATGTTTATATAATTATTATTGCCAAATAATTACAATTATTATTTTACCAACATAGGGACAGTTATAGAAAGAGTACCAGGCCTGGGGTCAGGAAGACTCATCTTCCTGAGTTCAAATCTGATCTCAGACATTTACTGGCTGTATGACTCTGGGCAAGTCACTTAATCCTGTTTGCCTCAGTTTCCTCACCTGTAAAATGAACTGGAGAAGGAAATAGCAAATAATTCCAGTATCTCTGTCAAGAAAAACCCACAAGAGTTTATGAAGAATTGAACACAACTTAAAATGACTGAACAACAAATTACCAAAATTAACTCTGAGTCTCCAAAGTACAGTGGAAAGATGATTGGGTTCAGGGTTGGAGGATCTCAGTTCAAAACCCATGTCTGATGCCTACTAGCTGTGGACTCTTGAGCAAGTCATTGAAAGTCCCTAATCCTCATCTGTAAAATGATAGGGTAGGAATAAATAACTTTTGGGTGCTCCTGATTCAGCTCACTCCACAGAGCTCCCCACTGCCTCTACAGTGGCCTTCCATGTCCCCCTTACTCCCAGCCCTAAATTCTTTTATTGTGGGACATGACTTTCTAATTGGTGAGTCCCTAACCCAGACTACTATTTAATGAGGTGTTCCAGTCATTCTCACTTCACTCTCAGCTCACTCTCTGGACTTCTCTTCCTCATCATCAGCTTGGCCTCCAACAGGCATTCTCTCTTCCTTCCCTGACCCCTTTCCAGTTACCTTTTATTTGTTGTCTTCCTTTATTACAATATAAGCTCTTTGAAAGTAGACACTCTTATATTTATTTGTATTTCTATCCCCAGCACTTGACATAATGCCTAACACATAAATACCTTACCTGGAAATCCCTTCTACCTCTAGACTCCTAATCCTAAGAATTCTTTTTTTTTTTTACATATCCTAATACAATGAACCACCACTTTAACAACCTCTGTAGACTCTAAAAATGGCCAGGAGGGAAAAAAAACACAATAGAATTATAGAATAATATTAGAACTGGAATAATATTAGTACTCCCCTCCCCCCTTTATTTTATAGAACAGGAAAGGAAGATCCAGGGAAGTTAAATGATTAGCCCAAGGTTATGCAGCATCTTTCATTACTAAAAATTGACCCTCTAACTGGAAGGAAGTAGCTATGCAATACTCATCTCCTAGGTGCTTAGTCAGACATTCTGTTTTTAGCCAATATCAATACCAAGGCAATCTGCCTACTTTGTCTTTGGATACCAAGGCTGTTCTGGAAACAAACCTGTGGGAGTTTTTCTGATTCATTCAGGCTTATGCAAAGTCTGGAACGTCAAGGTACCTTTTTCATTTCCTCTGGAGCATCTTTATGGCTGGACTTTAAAAAAAGAAGTGGTAAATGAAGTCAGGAGAATTGGGAAAAGAAAACCTGCATATATTTGAGTCCCATATCTGCCATCAGTTAGTTATGTGGCTGGGGGCAAGTCACTTACCCTTTTTTAGAGCTGACATTTCTTCATTGATAAATGCAAGATAATATGACTTATGCTGTCTACATCATGAGTAAAGTGCTAGGATAAGTAAGCAACTAGGTGATATAGTTGGAGTCTTGGAGTCAAGAATACCTAAATTCAATCAGTCTCAGACACCCACTAGCTATGTGACCCTGAGCAAGTCACTTAACCTGTTTGAGGCAAACAGTTTCCTTTTGTATAAAATAGAGATATTCACAGTATCTATCTGTTTATCTATGTCTGTCTCTCTGTGTATCTCTGTATATCTGTTGTGAAGATAAAGTAAAATAATATTTTTAAAGTGTTTAACAAAACTTAAAGTGCTAAAGCTGCTATGGTGAATGATGGTGATCAAAGAATTTCAATAAATAATAAAGTATTATTAATTATAATTAATTGAAATATTATTGATATAATCAATAATTAAGAATTATGTTTAGTTAATTAATTATAATTAAATATTATGATTAAATTAATAATTAGATAATTTAAAATTATCTCAGTTATAAAATATAAATGGGTATATTATTATTATAAAGTGAAGTAATGAATATTTTAACATTTTAATGGTTTAAATTTCTAATATGATAAATATCCACAGATATAACCTAAATAAATAAAAGCTCTTTGGGGTTCTCAATAAGTTTTAATTGTAAAGGGGTCTTGAGATTTAAAAAAAAAAAGTCTGAGAACCACCAGACTAGTGGAGAAGGCGCTGGATAGAGAATCAGGAAGACCTGGGTTCAAATCCTGACTAAGAAACTTACTAACTGTGTAATCACAGGCAAATCACTTAAACCTTCTGTGCCTCAATGTTTTCATCTGTTAAATGGAGTTTGACTCAATGGCCCTTAAGTCTTCTTCTAGCTCCAGATTTATGTTCCTATGTTCTTCCCCATTAGTATTTCCTCCTCTGTCCTATGAAGTCGCTTAACCTCTTAGATCCCTAGACAGCTCTCTGTGATTTGAAGTTATCAATCAGCATTGGTGAAGTGAGTCTCCATACTAATGAAATCACAGGTCCAGACATCACCATCAATGTGTTATTACTATTCACATTAACTGAATCTACATTCTAGTCCAAGTAATTATTCTTATAAAAAATAAAAACTTGGTTATAATCTCAGATATCTTGTTCTTATCCTAGTAAGGGCTTAAATAACAGTGGGGAGGCTTTGAACTGAATCCAGTTGTGGATCAGCAACTAATATAAGGGGCAGTTAGATGGCACAATGCATAGCATGCCAAGCCAGGAAGACCCATCTCCCCAAATACAAATCTGGCCTCAGACACTAGCTGTGTGACCCTGGGCAAGTCATTTCACCCTGTTTATATTCTTTTCTCAACTGTAAAATAAGCTGGAAAAGGAGATGGCAAACTACTCCAATATCTTTGACAAGAAAACCCCAAACAGGGTAATAAAGAGCTGGACATGAATGAAAGGACTGAAAAATAATGATGATAATAACTAATATAGGGTCTGAAGCTTGTGATCTTGTGGGGTCAATATCCAGCTCACCTCTGTCATTCTTTTGCCAATTCCATGCATTATTTTCTCCCCAGGATCTATTATCCCAGGAGAGTGGTAACACATTTTGGAAGAAACAAATCTTTTAATCCATTAAAAATAAAACCCAGGAACAGCTAGATGGCACAGTGAATACAGCACCAGCCCTGGAGTCAGGAGGACCTGAGTTCTAATGTGACCTCAGACCCTTAACACTTACTAGCCGTGTTACCTTGGGCAAGTCACTTAACCCCAATTGCCTTGCCTTCCCCCCTCCAAAAAAAAAAAAGGTATGTTATGAGAAATAAGAAACCTTAGGGATCAGCTAGTACAGCCCCCCTTGTTTTATATAAGAGAAACATGAAATCAGATCTGGGACTCAGGGGGTGGCAGATAGGCAGTTTTCTAGGGTATAATATGAAGGGTGAGGGAACAGAAATAGCTGACATTCATATAGTACATTAGAGTTTATAAAACACTACATATCGTATCCCAATTTATCTCAGGGGATATTTTAAAATATGACTGTTTTTAAAGGCCACACATATCTTCCTTTTAAAATAAAATTTTATTATTATTATCCTTTATATTGATATCACTTATATTTCTCATTGCATCTTCTCTCTTCCTCCCAGAGATACATCCTTTATCACGAAGCATTTATAAGGAAGAAGGAAAAGTTAAGCAAAACTAACCAACACATCAAAAAAAAGCTGATATTGTATGCAATATTCCACACTCGTAGATCTCTACCTCTTAGAACACAAAAAGGGGAGCTGGAATATGGTTGGGGATGTGGAGAGGGAAACCAGAAAGGAATTAGGCCGCTGTAGAGGAGGAAGAGAAATCCAGAGGATAAACCAAACTGGGAGTGAAGTAAGCTTGCCTGGGGCCCCTTATCAAAGGGCTGTCTGGGCCAAGGACTCACCAAACCTTTGAGCTGGCCTCAGGGTAAAGCTGCCTACAGGGTAGGGAAGCTGCTAGTGAGGAGGTAGAGAAATTCAGAGAGGTAAACATACATACCTTTGAAGACAGAATTTTTTTTTATTAATTTGTTTGTTTACTTTTAGTTTACAAGATTCAATCCCACAATTCCTTGAATTTCACATTCTGTCCCCTTCCCTCCCTCCTCCCCCCCCATGGTGGCATGCAGTCAAGTATAGGATCTGCAAATACTTTCACATTAGACATTAGTCAGGTTATAAAGATGGATTGTATCAGATGGAATGAAAAATGGTAAAGAGGAAATAAAACCAAACAAGAAAAGGAAAAAGATCAGGTAGTTTGCTTCAATCTGGATACAAACTCAGTTCTTTCTAGTTCTTTCTCTGGATGTAGACATCTCTCTCCATCATGAGAAAACAGAATTTTTTAATCTATGTCACACAGTTATTTTGTGTCAAGTCATATATACCATTAAGTAGGAAAGGCTGAGGGCAGCTAGGTGGCACAGTGCACAGATAGAGCACTGGACCTGGAGTCAAGAAAACTGATTCCTGAGTTCAAATCCAACCTCAGAGACTTACTAGCTGTGTGACCCTGGGCAAGTCACTTAACCCTGCTTGCCTCAGTTCCTCATCTGTAAAATGAACTGGAAAAGGAAATGCCAAACCACCTCAATATCTCTGCTAAGAAAACCCCAAATGGGGTCATGAAGAGTCATATACATCTTTCAGGACTGAACAGCAACAATGGTAGAATCACATGCCCAAATTTGCTTGCAGCTTCAGGAAGAGGCAGAGCTACAGAATCCTAGGAAATGGTACTTGGAACAATTACATACATATATGTGTGCATCTATATCAATATCTATCTACCTACCTATAGTATATATCTGGAAATCAATGGGTCTAGACAGCTTTATAACCCTCTGGAAATCATAGGAGCATTGATTTACATCTAGAATCAACATCAGGGGCCAACTGATCCAACCCCTACCATCCTACATAGATGAAGAAACTGAGGACTAAAGAGGTTAAAAGACTTGCCCAAGGTCACATGCAAGCAGTATCTCCAAATTGTTTTTCATTGCTTATTCATATCTGTAAAAATTGTTTGAGTGTGTATCCCAATATGTGTATATTTACTTTATTTGTAATACATTCACTAGTAAAATAATAATTATTTATGCATATCATAAAACTTTTACAAAAATAGAAATGAGAAAGGATGAAATTAATAATATCCAGATTGTATATACATACTAATATAGTAATAGTTACATGATATGAAAAATGTACAATATAGAAATTTAAAAGGATAAAATAAAGAAATAACATTTGATTCAAGAATCAATAAGTTGCTTCTGCAGTTTATTGAGTGGAGTAGTGACACTTTAGGAAATCAATTTTGACAACTGTTTGGAGAATGGATTAGAAGCAGGGAGACCAATTAGGCAGTTATCAAAGTATTCTAAGTGAGAGGTGCTGAGTGCTGAAAATAAGGCAGAAGCTGTGATAGAAAGGGACAGAAGCAAGGAAAATTGTAGAGGTATAAATGGCATGATTTGGCAACTAATTAAATATGGAGGGTGACAGAGGGTGGTGAGTAGAGGATCATACCCAGATTGCCAACCTGAGTGCTTAGGAGAATGGCAAATCCCATCAAGGAAATTTGGAAGAGGACTGGATTTGGAAGGAGAGCTCATGTAATAACACTTGCAATGATGATCACAATCCATCCAGGACTTCTTTCATACAAAATGAAAAGAAAGAAGATGTAACTCTCACTTTCCAGTCATTGGCTCTAAGGGAAGAGGCCTTCCTCCAAAGAGGGCAGGTATGGGAGCCAAGAGATGATCGCAAGGATCTGCAGGTAGGGGGAGATTTCCCCTAGTGTCACCTGAGGAGATGCTGTGGCTGGTTAGTTTAGGTTAAAGTTGCCCCCAAGACTAACCCCTGGCTCTGAAGGGAAGGTCAATTGGGAGCTTTCATGGAAGGAGAAAATGGAATGAGAGAGGTATGAGAGATAAGGTAAGGTGGTTGTGTTGGAGACAAACCTCAGCTTGTCTGTTAAGGGGAGGATAAGATGCAGCCCATCTCTCCACCCTCAGATTTGTTGATAACACACCCTTTGGGGTTACAATCTAGACTCCACTTTGGAGACCACACTGATGTAGAGGAATGTCCCCTTCTATTTTCACCACTATGCTTTGTTACTCTGTAGAAAATACATATTCCAGGGTACAAAGAATGAGAGAAATACTGGTCCTTTCATCCTGCAATTCATAGACATGAAAATATTATTCAAAATAACTGGTACAAAGATGGAAACAAAGGAAATTGTGGGGAGGATGTCTTATGATCCTACTGAAAATGTTGTATTTGCAGTGAGAAGAAGTGGGTTTGAATCCTGTGGGACTTCAGGCAGGTTAGTTCCCCGTTCTGGGTGTCTGTCAAATGAGAGGGATGGACTTCAAAGTACATAACATTTAGGACATCGGGGTGGTGCAGTGGATAGAGAGCTACATTGGGAGTCAAGAAGACCCGAGTTCAAATTTAACCTCAGACACTTACTCGTTGTGTGAACCTGGGCAAATCTCTTAGCTTCTGCATGCCTCAGTTTCCTCAACTATTCAAACAGGGTAGCCCCTTCCTCCCAGGGCTGTTATGAGGCTCAAGTGAGATGATATTGATAAAGCATCTGGCACATAGTAGGAACTTAATAAATGCTTATTTCCCTCCATCCTTCCTAACCACGTCATACCCCTAACTAATGAACTCCACTGACTTCCTATTGCCTCTAGGATAAAATTCAAAAGTCTGTTTTTTAAAGCCCTTCAGAATTTGCCTTTAACATATCTTTCCACCCTCAATTATGTAGGACTGCCCTCTCCACACTTTACAATCCAGCCAAACTGGTCTTTTCTTTGTTCCTCACACCCAGCACTACTTTTATTGACCCCTATGTCTGTCTCTGTCTGTCTGTCTGTCTGTCTGTCTGTCTCTCTCTCTCTCTCTCTCTCTCTGTTTCTGTGTCTGTCTCTCTCTGTGTCTCTGTCTCTCTCCTCAAATATCTATATCTATATCTATCTATCTATCTATATATATATATATATATATATCTGTCTATCCTCTCCTCTCCTTACCTCTGCCTTATAGAATCTCTCACTTAAAGATGCAGCCCAAGTACCATCTTCTACATTAGGTTTCTTTATCCTCTCCCTGCTTTTAGCTTTGTTCTGTATAAACTTGCATGAGTTCATGTTGTCTTCCCCATAGCATATTTGCCTTGAAGACAGGGTTTTTTTTTTCATGGGAATTGGGGAGAGGGGTGAGGATGCAGGGTTTGTAACTCTATTGTGTAGCACAGTGCCTGCACATATGGGTACTTAATAAATTATGTTCCTTGATGGATCAACAGATATTCTTAGATGTCAGGAGATTAAATTGCTGCCCAGATGTTAGCATTTCAGTGGCACCAGGAAGACCCTCCTGAAATAGGAAAAGAAAAAAATTTTAAAGGTTACCTAACAAATAGTGGCATTTCTTAGAATAATGATTCTCACAGGTTTTGGTCTTGGGACACCTTTAAACTCTCAAAAATTATTGAGGACCCCCCCCCACACACACACACAAAGAGCTTGCGTTTACATGGAATATATCTATTGATATTTATCATATTAAAAATTAAAACATTAAAAATACTAATACATTTAAAAATAATAAACTTATTACATGTTGACATAAGCATTTATGAAAAATAACTATTTTACAAAACAAAAAATTAAAAATAATTTTTCAAACAAAAAGCTGGTGAGAGTCATTTCACATATATTTGCAAACATCTTTAATATGTGGCTTAGTAGAAAATAGCTGGATTTTCATATTTGCTTCTGCAAATATGTTATTTTAATCGAAGCATATGAAGAAAACCTGGCTTCACACAGATATGTAGTTTGTAAAAGGGAGTTTTAATAAGAAAATAATATATCAATATTATTATGAAAATAGATTTGACTTCAGTGACTCCCTGAAAATGTCTTGAAGGTCCCCAATCACATTTTGGTAATAGCTGCTGTAGATAGTAGTGGACAAAGCTTAATATGCAAATATCTGAGAGAAGCAAATGTCTCATATCTGAAGAGACTAAGATGTGAAAGGAGACAAAATTGATGCCTGGAAAGATGACTAGGGAGGAGGGTGGAGTTGATAAGGAAGTAGAGAAAAGAATGTAGAAAGAAGAGACTGAGATGGTGGAACAAGCCTTAATCTACAATTTTGCCCAAGGTTGTCCTTGCCGCAGATAAATTTATGATGGATGATGAAATCTCATTATAATTTGTATTTATATATAGGGATCATACATATTTTACATCAGAATAAAAGCATTTTTGAAATGCTAAAAATGCTACCACAAAATTACTAGTACTGAAAAACACAAACAAGAAAATCATTTGCGTAATACATTCCTCAGTGTGGAGGATGATGGGATGAGATGAAGGAGGATGTGAGTGAAAAATAGCAATTGTGGCCCTCTTTGAAAAATGGTTAGTCTGCTAACTTTATCTCTGCCTCTGATCAAGAAATTATTTCAAGTGCACATTAGAATCCAATGACTTTGTCCTGAGGACCTACCTTCCTATCATAGATCAAGAGCTGGAAAGGACTGCAAAGGCTCAAACCCCACCCTCTATTTTACAGATGAGGAAACTGAGACCCAGGGACAGTAGGTGACATTCCTAAATTCACAAAAGTTCTAAGGAATCAAAAGCAGGATTTGGAGTCAGGTCCTTTGACTCTCAAGTGAGTATTCTTTCCAGTCTACCAACTCCAAATAAACCTATTATTAAAATCGTAGTTTGATTACTATTCTCCTCATTGAGGTTGATTTCCTAAGGTCACAGAGTAAGAGCAGAAGCAGTATTTGAACACTGGTCTACTTCTCCCTCTCCTTCCCTGGCCCCCACAATTCATTATTTATTGATTTATAACATTCTTTTCTTTTTAAACTCTGAGTTACAAATTCTCTTACTCCAACCCTTCCCCTACCCACTTAGAAGGCAAGCAATGTCACATCAATTATACATATGAAATCATGAAACCATATTTCCATATTAGTTATATCACCAAATAATAAAGAAAAATAAGAAAATTATGCTTCATTTTGCACTCAGTTCATCAGTTCTCTTTCAAAAACCAGTATTTTTTTGGTCATAAATCCTTTGGAATTGTCTTGGATCATTGCATTGATCAAAGTAGCCAAGTCTTTCACTGTAGATCATCATTGTTGGTACTGTGTACAATGATCTCCTGTTCCTTTCACCTCATTTTGCATCAGGAAACCATCACATCTTCATTTCTTATAGCATCACGTTACTCCATCACAACCATATGCCACAATTTGTTCATCCATTTCCCAATTGATGGACAACTCCTTGATTTTGATTTCTTTGCTACCACAAAAAGAACTGATATAAATATTTTTGTACATTTAAGTCCTTTTCCTTCTTCTTTGATCTCTTTGGGAGTACAGATCTAGTTTTGGTATTTCTGTATCAAAGGGTATGCACAGTTTGATAACCCTTTGGGCATAGTTCCAAATTGCTCTCCAGAATATTTGGACCAGTTTACAATTCAACCAACAGTTTATTAGTATACTTATTTTCCTTCATCCTCATCAACATTTGAGATGTTGTTCTTATTTGCATTTCTCTAATCAATAATGATTTAGAGCATTTTTCCATATGACTATAGATCACTTTGATTTCTTCATCTAAAAACTGCCTATTCATGCCCTTTGACCATTTATCAATTGGGAAATGACTTGTATTCTTATAAATTTGACTCAGTTCTCTATATAGTTGAGAAATGAGGCCTTTATCAGAGATACTTGCTAGAAAAATTGTTCCCCAGCTTTCTGCTTTCCTTCCAATCTCGGTTGCAATTGATTTTGTTTGTGCAAAAGCTTTTTTAATATAATTAAAATTATCCATTTTATATCTCATAATGTTCTCTATCTCTTCTTTGGTTAAAAAAAAATCCTTCCCTTCACCATAGATCTGACAGATAAACTTGCTGTACTAATTTGCTTATGGTATTACCCTCTTTGTCTAAATCATGTACCCATTTTGATTTTATGTTAGTATATGCTATAAGATGTTGGTCTATACTTTCTGCCATACTGTTTTCCAGTTTTCCCAGGAGTTTTGTCAAATAATAAGTTCTTATCTCAGAAGCTGGGGTTTTTGGGTTTACCAAACACTAGATCACTATGATCATTTACTACAGTCTTATGTACCTAATCAATTCCAGTGATCCACCACTCAGTTTTCTTAGCCAGTACCAAATAGTTTTGTTGATTGCTGTTTTAAAATGCAGTTTGAGATCAGGTAGCATTAGGCCACCTTCCTTTGCATTTTTTCCATTAATTCCCTTGATATTCTTGACTTTTTTGTTCTTCTTGATAAATTTTGTTATTTTTTCTAGCTCTATAAAATAATGTGTGTGTCTGACTATGATTTTCTTGGTATGGCACTGAATAAGTAAATTAATTTAGGTAGAATTGTCATTTTTCTTATATTGACTTGGCCTACCCATGAGCAACTGATATTTTTTCATTTGTTTAGATCGGACTTAATTTGTATGGAAAGTGTTTTGTAATTATGTTCATATAGGTTCTGAGTTTGTCTTAGCAGGTAGGTTCCCAAATATTTTATATTGTCTACAGTTATTTTAAATGGAATTTATCTTTCTATCTCTTGCTGCTATGCTGTGTTGGAAATATATAAAAATGCTGATGATTTATGTGGGTTTATTTTATATCCTGCAACTTTGCTAAAGTTGTTAATTATTTCATGTAATTTTTTTAGCTTATTCTCTAGGATTCTCCAAGTATAACATCATATCATCTGCAAAGAGTGATAGTTTTGTTTTGTCATTGCCTAGTCTAATTTCTTCAATTTTGTTTTCTTCTCTTATTGCTATAGCTAACTTTTCTTGTACAATATTGAATAATAGTGGTGATAATAGGCATCTTTGCTTTGCCCCTGATCTTCCAATACCACTTTTTTAAGGAGTTCTCTTCTTCATTGAATTTTTGTGCCTCTTTTACTATAAATCCAATTCAATTTTTTAGGATATTATTTTCTTCAGTATTTTTTGTGTCTCTTTTGCCAAACTGTTGATTCTCTTTTCATAATTTTCTTGCATCATCTTCACTTATTTTTACAATTTTTCCTCTACCACTCCTATCTCTTTCTTTGACTCTTCCAGGAAGTCTGGCTGGCCTTGGGCCAATTAGCATTTTTCCTTTTTTTGGAGGGGAAAGGTAGGGAAATTGAGCTTAAGTGACTTGCCCAAGGTCACACAGCTAGATTTTGTGTTAAGTGTCTAAGGCCTATTTGAACTCAGGTCCTCCTGACTCCGGGGCCAGTGCTCTATTCACTGTACCACCTAGCCTCCCCTAGCATTTTTCTTTGAGGCTTTGCTTATAGTTGTTTTCACATTGCTGTTTTCTTCTGAGTTTATGTCTTAGTCTTCCCTGTCACTGTGGTAGCTTTTTATGGGCAAGTCCTTTTTTCGGTTGTTGTTTGCTCATTTTCCCAGCCCATTTCTTGACTTCAAACTTTATGTTCAAAAATTTTATGGGTCTGCAAGTTTTGGTGCCTCCAAGATGGTGTGATCCAGAAAGAGTTGTGGTCACTGCTCTTCTGGTCTTTACCCAGGACAGGTTCCTGCTCCCTAGCAGCTGTAAGTGCTAGCATTCTTCTTTGCCTTGGAATTGTGACCAGGGTTTGTGTTTTTGTGCAGCCACAAGTGCTAATGCTCCTCTCTACCTTGGAACTGTGACCAGGGTCCCTGCTCCCTTGTGACCAACCACAAATTCTCCTCTCTGACCTGGAACTATGACTTCAAAGTGCATGTGGGCAATAGGGTTGCCAAATCAGTGCCAGCTGCACAAGTGCCAGCAAAAGGTCCCCTATGATCTCTTTCTGAGTAGTTCTCCAGCTCCATTACCATATCCAAGCTGAGAACTCCCAAAGCTGCTGCTGCTATCACAGCAACCTCTAAAGTCCACCACTGGTGCTCTTGCAAGGGTCTGGGCTGGCCCCCCCACCAAGGTATCACAGACCTCTCCCGTTGACCTCCTTTGTTGTCTTAGGCTGGAAAAATGTCTCACTGTGACCTTTTGTTGACTCTGTTACTCCAAAATTTGATATGAGGAGTTATTTTTAAGTTGTTTGGAGGGGAATGTTGGAAAAGTTCAGCTGGGTTGCTGTCTGTCTTCTGCCATCTTGGCTCTGCCTTCCCAACCCTAATCTTCTGACTGCAAGCCAGTGCTTTTACCACTATTCCATACAGCCTTTTCTGAGCATAATAAATGCACCAAGTCTTCAAGACGGGAGGGAAGTAAGCTCATTTGCCTTTTAGCTTCTCTTTCTTGGAAAGCATTGTTTTCATATAAACTCAACCAGCTCGTTCCTGATAATGACAAACCAGCAGGTTCTGTCAGCCTGTTTCTTCAATATTGATAGTGAAAGATGTCTGCTTTGCTTTTCAGTCTGTTCTTAAGAATGCCTTCCTCCCTGTCTGGAATATGTTTATCCATCTTTAGTTCATCATGGAGATATAGTTTGAAAATGATGCTATTGTCCGAGAGTTGTGGTCATTGTTTCAATCCCAGAGAACTTTTTATTGTTACCTTCCTAGCATGCCACTCAGTATTTTCCCATAGATATAAGCAACACACTGAGGTCCTTAACTTATACTGTTCTCTGATAATATCCTATATCCTCTCCAAACTGGACAATTCACATCCTCTAAACCTCCTGAGTTTTCCCTAGGCTTAGGCTGCTCCCCATGCCTTGGGTCTCCTTCCTTTTTCTCATTCCCTATTGAAATACTACCCATCTTTAAAGAACCCAACAGATGTCACTCCTCAAGTAGCCTTCTGCTCATTCACTAATGACCTCCTTCCTTTTTAGAACACACATGGTAATTTAATGACACCTCTTTTTCAAATTTATTATGTATTATTTTGTGTTAAAGTCATTTATCTGAGAGGGAGCATGGGTAACCTGGAGTAAGGGATAAAGGGCCAGTCTTAGAATCAAGAAAACCTAGGTTTAGGGCCTGTTTCTGATATATACTAGCTATGTGACCATGGGCAAGTCACTTAACTTCTCAATATCCCCAGGCAACATTGTAAACCTATAAATTACCAAGGAGTTGCCAGTATGCATCCATGAAGAGAGTTTCCATACCAGGATGTCTCCATACCAATGAAATCACCACCCCCATCTTCCCACCAAAAAGCTATATGTGTATATTTTCACCCTACGAGAAAATAAACTCACTTACGGTAATCTTATTTAAATTTGATATCTCACCTAATGCCTAGCACAATACTCTCCTTTGCACCCAACAGGCAATTTTTAAAAAATCATTTATTTAATAGAACTGAATCTCCAATTTTTTTCACATAGTTTGAATGAGAAATTTAGACTAGCCATGACTTGGTAAGGGATGAGGGGCAGTGGGAGTTGGGGGAGAACAGGTTTGGACATCAAGATATCAGTTTTCTTCCAGGTCTCTCAGCCTTACAGTTAACTCCCTTAGTGAAAACACTTCAGAGAAATGAATATCTAGCCCGTTCACAGAATGGGAAAAGGGATATTTTGATTCAGCTTAACAATCTATTGGTCACATTGAATGAGATCCACTGGCCTATTTTGCAAGGAGGTGTAGGCTTTTGGCAGTAGAATTTATCCTCTGATAGTCCCATAATGGAACTAATAAGTCTTGGCCCTATGGGTAGAGCAAGTTCTCCTCTTTTCTAAACTTTATAATATGATTATTGGTGCCTAGGGGAGAAAACTATTTGTTCTTGAAAGCTGTTTTATTCACCCTAAATCTGACATAGAAAGAATCTGCTTCATTTTGTAGTCTTATCCCTGGGCCACAAGTAATAACCTTTGCTAATGTTTATCTCTGCAAAACCATAGCAAGCAGAGCTTAAATCTTTAAGGGCTGCCATTTTAAAAGATAAAGATTATGGATTCTGGGACCAGATGCTTAGAAAAAGATCAGTGCAAGTGCTATAGATACAAGGGAGTGATAGGAAATAAGGTCTGCTCATTTTCACATTCCCTTGAAAAATGTAGAACCTCAATAATTTGGGTTTGGCCAATTTAGAAAGAAGAAACATTTGTGTGTGCCTCTGAGTTCTCAGCCTTCCAATTGCTGCAGCACTGCCTATAGCCAAGCATGTAATAATTAGAGGACTAAATATGTAGGTCTTGGGTAAATTAAGTGGGGTTAATGGCTAGATTACAGGGTGGGAAACCTGTAGCCTCAAGGCCATCTAGGTCCTCAAGCACAGCCCTTTGAATCTGGAGGTCCTTTATAGTTAACTTGGGTATTTATGATAGACAAAATAATTTATTCTCTCAAAGTTGTTCTTAAAACAATACTGCTGTTACTGTATACAATGTTCTCTTGGTTCTGCTTTATTTCACTCTTCGTTATTACATGTAAGTCTTTCTATGTTTTTCTAAGCTCACCAAGCTCATTATTGTTATAGTATTCCATCATGATCATATACTACAACTTGT
Source organism: Petaurus breviceps papuanus (assembly GCF_028583685.1). Taxonomy (NCBI): domain Eukaryota; kingdom Metazoa; phylum Chordata; class Mammalia; order Diprotodontia; family Petauridae; genus Petaurus; species Petaurus breviceps. The sequence continues at coordinate 4,442,841 of NW_027187316.1, forward strand.
CCAGTCATTACCCAATTGATAGGCGTCCCTGCATTTTCCAGTTCTTTGCCACCACAAAAAGAGCTGCTAGAAACATTTTAAAATATATAGGTTCTTTTCCTTTTTCCCTAATTATCTTCTAAAATAGAAGATAATTAGTGGTCAAAGGATATAGGTACTTTAATAACTCTTTGAGCAGTATTCCCAGATTGCTTTCTAAAATTGTTGGATCAGTTCACAATTCTGCCAGCAATGAATTAGTGTTCCAATTTTTCCATATCCCCTCCAACATTTGTTGTTCTCCCTTTCTATTATTTTGGCCAATCTATTTCCCATTCTTAATAGCTAATTTTTACATAATATTTAAAGTTTTGCAAAATGCTTTGCACATAATATCTCATTTGATTTTTGAACAACCCTGTGAGGTTAAGTGCTATTATTATTCCCATTTTATAGATGGGGAAACTGAGGCTGAGAGAAGTTAGAAAACTTGTCCAGGTTCACATAGCTACTAAATAACTGAGGAAGAATTCCAACTCAACTCTCCCTGACTCCAAGTCTAGTGCTCTATTCACTACATTCTGTAACTATGGACAAGTTTCTTTTCTTTCAGCTTCAATTTCCTACTTTGAAAAATGGTGATAATAATAACATTTACTTCCTAAGATTTCTGTGAGGATCAAATGAGGTAATGTTTGCAAATTGCTTTGCTATATCGATTCTAATTATGGCTATAAGCACCAAATGATGAATAAATATTAATCATGATTTCAAAGTGAGAATTCACTTTCCAAGAATAGAATGTGGGTGAGTGATTATGGTATCGTGGAAAATGCACCAAGAATTTGGAACCAGAAGACATAGATTAAAATCCTGGTCAGCCACTTATCTAGCTGAATGACTGTGGGCAAGTCTTTGCTTCTTTCTGGACTTCAGTTTCCTTTCTGTAGAATTAAGGGGTTGGATTCAGGAATCTCTAGGACTTTCTCTAGCTGCAAAACTTGTGTTTTTCCTGTGAGCTTTCTTAGACAATAACAGTGAACTATCTACATTGGATAAAGTGTTTTCTTTAAATGGTTTCTTACCTTGGAAAAATAATTTTACCTCATATGAGAGGGCAAGTTTATTTTAAAACATAAATTTGCCATGTGGAGTATAAGTTTTTTATTTAAAAATGTAAATTTAATAACAGTAAAATCATACACATCCAGGCAAATAGATGAAAACAAGCAGTCTACTTTAGATGGAAACAGTGGCAGTGATAAGAAAGGAAGCAGACACCTTCAAATCAAACAGTGAAAGGACTTTTAAGAACAGAAAATCAATCAAACAAGGGCATTGAATGGGTCAATTTTTTCCCTCTTAACAAAAGTTCTTAATCATTGCAATTAGGACAACAAAGCTGCCATTTATCCTTCACCCTTTTAGGCATAGATTTACCCATCTCAGATTTCATTTGGGTCCCATTTCCAATAAGCCACTCTACAAAAAAAAGCCTGATAGAATCTGTGCGTCAGCTTAATGAAACTCACTTCCCCATTTCAGGGAAGGCAGCAATTTTCAGGGTCAGAGAGTCTCTCTGAGTCTCCTCTCCTGCTTTCAGGCAGCTCACATCCCAGCTTACCTCACGGAGTGACGCACCTGCCTGCTGCTGGGCTCAGCTCCACTCGTCCGGAAACCAAAGGCTCCTTCAAGATGAAATAAATCATTCCCATGGCACCGCCACGGGGCTGATTTAATGCGGTCCGGACAGTTTTAAATTCAGTTTTGTGTCCCATGATCAAGAGGAGAAAAAGTGTAACCATAGGTGTGATATCTTATTGATAAGTGCGTGGGATGGTTTTTAACCGAAGTAGACGGCTTTTGTGTACAAATTGAGTGTCCTTAAATGTCAGGTGCCATCGAGCGTCCAGCAGCTGGTGATTTCTGCTATGGACAGTCCCTTCTCTTTCAATTTCCTCCTTTGAAAAATGGTGATAATAATACCATTTACTTCCTAAGATTTCTGTGAGGATCAAATGAGGTGTTTGTGAATTGCTTTGCTTTATCAATTCTAATTATGGCTATAAGCACCAAATGGCATATAAAAATTAATTAATTAATTTCTGTTGAAGGGTGAGGTGATTCCTAGCACTAGAACGGAGTGGTTGCGGTCCCCGGAGTTAAGGTTTCTGCTCCTGGCTCAAGGTATTATAACTGAGCCATTAATGGAAATGGCCAAATCTCATGGGAGCCTCTTTTGATATGAAAGCAATCCAGTCCTGAAGAATAGAGAGGCTTACAGATACCTTCCTATGGCACTGAAGATTTGTTTTTAGTTTGTTTTATTTTTGCCATCCTTTTTGGACATGACCTTTATCGGCTGACTGTTCAAACAGCTGGCCCACATTGGACCATGTCATATCCCATGTGGGACACCTTTTCACCCCCCCGATACTCAGTAATAAAAGTCTGTTATTTGTGCTTTTAAAACCGTTAGAGAACTATTGTACTGTAGGCAGCTAGGTGCTCTACTGGCTCAAACACTAAAGTTGGAGTCAGAAAGACTTGAGTGCTTCCTCAGATCCTAACTGTGTAGCCCTGGGCAAGTTGCTTAATCTCTTTCAGTCTCAGTTTTCTCATCTGTAAAATGGGGAAAATAATGACACCTACCTCAAAGATTTGTTGTGAGGATCAAATGAGATGATATGTGTAAAGCCCTTTGAAAACCTTAAAGTGCTACATAGTTATTGTGTTATTGTTGTTATCATGAGGTCCCTAGGATACTGCACACCACAAAACTGGTGCTAATCATTATTTTGTTTTGAAATTTTAATAACTTCCATCTGTGAAGCACAGAGCCATAGTGAGAAACTTTGGCACCTGGGGCAAGCATCACAGAAAGAACCCAGGGAAGGCAGCCTGAAACATAAACTCATATCAACTTTCTAAGGCAAATTTAGCTGTGGAAGAGACCCTGGGATACCAGCCAATGGGCAAAGGAAATAGAAACTCTAGAACAGGGATGGGGAACCTGTGGCTTCAAGGACACATGTGAGCCTCTAGGTCCTCAAGTGCACCCCTTTGACTGACATATGGCCCTCTAAGTCTTCAAGTGCTAACCTTTGAGTTAAGGGGATGCACTTGAGGACCTAGAGGGCCAGATGTGGCCTTGAGGTCGCAGGTTCCCCATCCATGCTGTAGAACACCAATCCCCATGAATAGGGATCCTGGGTAGGTCACTGTGTAGCAGGAAGCAACAGAGGTCAGGCACTTGGAGTGAAATGCTGAGAGAGAAGTATGCCATCTAGCATGGCTTACAGTTCTAGTTAATTGTTTTTGTTAACTTAGTATTAAATATCATTGCTTCTTTGCTACTGGAGGTATGTAAATGCTGCCAGTGTCCCCCCTTCCCCACTTTGAATTTTGGTTCCCAAAGACAAATCCCCAGTTGTTTCACCATAGTCAAAGCTCTGCCAAAACATTATTTAATATGTTGAAATAGTACTGGTCTCATAGTATACTTTATTCAACTCATATTATTGATATTTTCCTATAACATGGATTTATTCACTATCTTTTACTTCCTTCCTCCTTCCTTTCTTTCTTTTTAGTTTCTTTCTCTTTCTCTCTTTCCTTCTTTCTTTCTCCCTTTCTCTCTTTCTCTCTTTCCTTCTTTCTTTCTCTCTTCCTTTCTCTCTTCCTTTCTCTTTCTCTCTTTCTCTCTCTCTCTCTCTCTCTCTCTCTCTCTCTCTCTCTCTCTCTCTTTCTTTCTTTCTTTCTTTCTATCTTTTCACCATTGTGTGTATTGCTTGCTCCTGTTAAACTGAAGAGGCCTCCTGTCATGATGATTGCATCAGTGTCCACATCACATAAGCTATGAAACAGAATGGTGATTACTGTAAACACCCTACATGTTGGGGGGGCAGAAGTGGCCTTAACTCTGTGAGTCTTTACAAATGGAATTCGTCCACTATCCAAAAATCCACACTAGCTATTGTCATCTGAGCAGTTAGCTATTTTTTCTCCAGTGATAGCATTGTAAAAAAAAATGTCTTTTACCAAGGTAACCAAAGTTGTCAGTGACTTTTTCTCATGACCCATTTAGCAGGACAACAAATGTGGCAGAGACTTCTGATACAGAGAAATGGAGTTTGGCAAAATGTTCCCGCACCTGTCTGTGAACCACAAGCATGCAAACATCAATAAGCAGAGGCCGTTCGTGGAAGACATGCAGTAATTGCCATCAGTTTTTGCTATTAGATGTTGCAGGTGTTTAGAACCATAGTAAATCCAATAGGGCAGAGCAAAGAGGAAACGTGGTTGGCCATAAAAAGAGACTTGTCCAAAGTCGAACAGTTGCATGAGACTAGCTGTCATTCTGCCACCATCTACTGTTCCCATTCAAAGTGTTCTCTGCCTGATGAAACATGTTGCTTTCCCAGCTTCAGCTTGTTGCTACACACCCTTTTCCTGCTGTCCTTCTAGGCCCTTGCATTGGATTTTACCATGAACTTGGTCTAAATGTTAATTGTGCTCTAATTACTGTTAGGTGGTGGACCCTTCCTAAAGCAAGTTGAATTTTGCATAACTGTCCTAAACGTGGTGTAATGGTTCAATCAAAGTGTCTGAAGGTGCCTTACCACAGTTGGGAGAGGTAGTTAATGAAAGAGTAGTAGTGAAGAGATGTGGTTATATTTGGTTCTATTGTTACATGAAATAAGCTTCATGTTTCTCCTGCATCTAAAATTCTCTCCATTGTTTCCCTGCAGTGACATTTACAAATGAATAAAACACATTTATTGTTGACTCTATACTAAGCACCATGGGGTGGTGAGCATGGGGATATAAATAGAAAAAGCAAGACAGTTTCTGCTTTCAAAGAGCTTATACTCTGATGAGGGGAGACAATACATAAAAGATGTTTTACCCACTGTAGATATAAAATCTTATAAGTCCTAAAGGTGCAGTGGAGGGATAGATGGCAAGGCCCAGCTGTCCTTAGGTTATATTAAGTATATCAGAAGACCATTCTAGGGGTCTGGAAGAAGAAACAAGGCAGATGGCAAAACCTAGAGACAATGACACAGCAAATGGTATGTTTCCTCCAACAGAACTCTTTACATACTAGCATACGTTTGTTTCTTTGGGGAACCAGACTTATCATTTCATCATTGTAAGATGCTTAGAGTATGTAAACTCCCTCCACTGGTGCATGGATACAAATTGGCAATTTGCCTAAAATTTAATAGTCAATAAATAACTACTATGTGCCAAACACTGTGCTAAGTGCAGGGAATACAAATGCAAAAAAAAAAAAAAAAAGACAGCTTCTGCCTTCAAGGAACTTACAGTCTAACAGAGAAAGACAATACACACACCAGAACAAACAAACAAAACCAAAAAACAACTCTAAAAAGGGGTTAGCTAGGTGGGTCAGTGAATAGAGCACTGGCCCTGGAGTCAGGAGGACCTGAGTTCAAATCCGGCCTCAGACACTTAACACAAAATTAGCCATGTGACCTTGGGCAAGTCACTTAACACCAATTGCCCTACCTTCCCCTCTCCATAAAGCAAAAAGAAAAATCTAAAAACAAAAAAGAGATATTGGGAGAAAAGGTGCCAGGGAGGGAAGGCACCCACCTTGGGGGCATGATGGAAGGTACAGAAGCACAACCTGTGAGAAATGAAGAGATGTCAGGCATGGGTGCCCTCCTTCAGCCAAGGTTCTGGGAAGAGTTCTCCATCCTCCAAATGGAAGGGTCTCGGGCAGAAGGTGCTGATGAGGTATGAGTTCCAGGCCTGAAAGGATCTTGTAGGATGAGGAGGTTCCTGAGACATGATAGAGGAATACAGAGGAAAGCAGTTGAGTGGGAAATAAAGATCCAGGAATTTGAACCAGCCTTGTTGTTTAGTAATTTTCAGTTGTGCTTGACTCTTTGTGACCCATTGTGGGATTTTCTTGGCAAAGATACTGGAGCGGTTTGCCATTTTTTTCTCCAGCTGATCTTGTAGATGAAGAAACTGAGACAAGATTAAGTGACTTGTCCAGGGTGACACAGCTAGTAAGTGTCTGAACCTGGATTTGAACTCAGATCTTTCTGACTCCAGGCCCATCTCTCTATCCACTGTGCCACCTAGCTACCCTTTGTCCCAAGCAATGAGAGGATAAATTACTTTCCCATATGCACATAGTCAGTAGGTATCACATTTTCCGGACTCCATGGGTGGCCCTCTATTTTGGTAGACAGTCCCTCAAACAACCTCGTAATGGAACCAAATAAATTCCACAGTTAAATCTCTTAAGTACAGTGCACAAATTATGAAAATGACTATGCCACATTACCTTCTACTGAAGGGAGAAAATAATATCCTCTTTTCCATGACCAATGCAAAAGCCATACTTGGCTAAGGAAGCAAACTCCTCATGTTACTGACATAAACAGGCAAATAGTTAATTTTCAGTGAAATGAAATACTCAAATTCTGCCTCTAAGTTTTATAGTCGTGTGGCCATGGATAAGTCACTAACCAATTTGTGCCTACTTTCTTCATAAAAAAATGGACATAATAATACCCATAGTTATCTATTTTATAGGGCAATTTGGCACCAATGAGGTAATATGTGCTTGCTTTGCTAACTTTAAAAAGTACTATAAAGATAATCAATTACTATTACCATAATTTTTGCTCTTCCATTGCAATCAAAGTATTTTTCATGCCTTGGTGACTATCTTAGAATTACTAATCCAATTTTATTTGAAGAGGTATATAATTAATATATCTTAAGTCCTGGGGGAGTAGCTTGTCCTTTCATTTGTGTTTAAGCAATGGTAACTGGCATCAAGGTTGCCAATAATAAGAGACTTTCTTACATATATGAAAGGTGGAGGCCAGCCAGTGACTAAGTGTGATTGTGTTGCCAAAGATAAGTTCAGGATGAAAAAGAGAATATGAAGAGGTTCTGGAAATGTTTTTGGCTCGGTCTTTTTTGAAAGCCTTACAGAAATTCCAAATCCCCCAAATAACTCATGTACCTTTCATTATGCTAAATGTGCTCCTCTCGATGTAGCCCTTATTGGGAAGGATAGGAAAAGGAATGGAAACTGTGATTTTATTGGCCTAGGGAACTCCCTGTTGGGGGAACTCCTTTTGCCAGTGAAGTATTAGAATATTGCTTATGGAACCAAGAGGTTAAGAGACTTGCCGAGGGTCACATGGCCAGTATATGTCAGGAATGAGACTTGAACCCAAGACTTTCTGGCTCAGAAGTTTGATCTCCATTCACTATGTCATACTGCCATTAAGGGTAAGTAGAAACAAAATGGAAAACATTATTTTTCCCCTACAGGAAACCATGGTGAGTCAAAGCCTGGAATAGATGCTATATGTAGTTACAACACATTAAAAAAAGACATAGAGCTTGTGAAAGTATAATTTAAATGATCATGAACACACAAAGTCTGAAGACTGAGATTAAATAATTCAATCCAACACAGATTGGTTGCTTCTCTAAAATGTTCAGGGCACAATGCTGGTGCCGAAAGGTACATAAGACAAAGTCCTTGTCCACAGAGGGGTTTCCAGTTTAACAAAGAAGACAAGATGTACATAAACTAATACAAAGTAGAGGGAGGTATCACTTGTTGGATTTAATATAGTAGAGATTCCTTCCAGATATGGGCCGTAAGAGGTGGTCTTTGAAATCTCTTCCAAGCCTCAAGGTGATTCTGAGATTCCGTGACATGCATAAAGGAAGTACAAACTACTTTGAAAGAACAGGAGAGGAAGTGATCACTCAAGAAAAGTTCCCTAAAGGAAGTGACATTTGTGCCAGCAATTGACTAATGGAAGGGTAAAATTTCCATAGGTAAGATGAAATGATTATAATGGGGAGACTGGCCAATGATTGGCCATTGAGGGCTTAGTCCTGAGAACATGCTTGGGTTTGTCCTTTTTAGCTGGTTATAAAGAGCATGCTCTTGGGACTGGGTCCTCATTGTCCAGTTCTGCCATCATGTATAGTATACATGAAAGAGAGATTTTCTGACATGCAGTTAATAGTTCTACTAATGGAGTCTTATGGAGGAGGTGGCATTTAGCTAGACCTTGATGGAAGAGAAGGTTTTGAATTGGCAGAGCTGGAAAGGAAGTAAATTCCATTCGTGGGGGCTATCCTTAGAGGATATCCAGTGCAACCCCCTCATCTCACAGAGGAAGAAATTTAGTCACAGAGAGGATAAATGAATTGCATGAGGTCTCACAGGAAGTACATGATAGCATGGATTTCTTTGAGGTCCTCTTGGAGTTACCTCATGTCATGTCAACTTCAGCTTGCCACTTCTATCCATTTCCCCATTTATTATTTATTATTTGCCCATTCTATCCATTTATATTTTGTTTTTTATAATTTTATTTTAATCCATACATCTTTTGATTTTTTTGTACCAGGCCTGGGATTTCATATATGTTGGGAATTTCCATAATGGAACTTTCTTGAAGTTTTAGTTGTAGAGAGTTGAAGGGAAAGAAGAGGAACTCAAAGGTTAAGTGATTTGTCCATGGTCATCTATTCTATGTATTAAAGACAGGATGTGATTTCAGGTCTTCCTAACTCCAAGGCCAGTCTTCTGGGTTCTACCACTTATCTGGGTTCAAATTCCTCTTTAGGCACTAACCATCCACTACTAACTATGTGCCTCTGAGCAAGTTACCTAACTTTTTTTCAGCCTCAGTTTTCTTCTGTAAAATGGGAATAATAATAGTATCTTCCTCACAGGATCATTGTGTTTACTATGAGAATCAGATAAAATAATGTATGGAAGGAGCTTTGCAAACATGCAAGTGATATATAAATGTGTAATTTTTGTTGCTCCAAAGTGTTAATCTTACTTTGGCCATTTTATAAGTTAGTATGCACCATCTTTGGGCAAACAACAGCATGAAGATTACATTTTTCTAGGTTTCGGCTTTCTCAATAATGTCAGGTGTTTCAGGGGACCATCTTGCTGTCACAATGTAACATACTTTTTACCGGACCATGACTAGAATAGTCAGATTAAACCTTTATCATAATCCCTGCAAATTAAATATCGCTGAGGTCCTGACACTTTACCAAGAAGAGGTCAAGAAGAGACCAGTGCTTTGGAAAATGCATGCATCCAGGTGTTCACGTTTGGATGGTGTTAGTGATTAGGAGCTCATACTGTGTGCGTGATGAAGTCACATGCAAAAAGGAAGAGATTTTTATTACTCTTCCTATTAAACACCCTACAGGAATTAAGCTACGCTGCCTGCTTAGTAACCAACATGGGCACAAAGGTTGCCAAGAACTTCTAGTTTGTCTCTATTGGGAATGAGGTCAATAGAAACAAATAAGCTATTACGGAAGTTTAGAAGACAAAAATGAACAAAATCCTTAACAGATTATCTCTGAGAAATCCACCACCTTACAATGGACACTGTAAATTTCTCTACCCATGACAAGGTAAATACTATAATGGTATCTTCTGTGGTAACTTCTATGGCATCTAACCAAGTGGCATATGACCTAAGCAGTATATCTTGACCTCCCCAAAGCTTCATTAATGTCAAGGGTATGGGCCTGGTCAATCAATCAATAGTAGGTGCCATGTGCCAGGCATTGTCTTAAACACTAGGGATATAAAAAAGAGGCAAAAGATATTCTTTGCCCTCAAGGAGCTTACAGTCTAATGGGGAAGATGAGATACAAATAAATATATAAAAATCAAGCTATATATAAGATAAATTGGAAATAATTAGCAAAGAGAAGGTACTAGAATTAAGAGGGGTTGGGGAAGGCTTCCTGTAGGACATGGGATTTTAGTTAGGAGTTAAGAAAAGACAGGAAGGTTAGTAGTCAGAATGGATGAGAGAGAACCTTCTAGGCATAGGGGAGAGTCAAAGAAAATGTCCAGAGCTAAGAGATGGAGGATCTTCTTTGTGGAACAGACAAGAGACCAGTGTCACTGGATTAAAGAGTACATGGTCCCATGCAGTATTAATTGAGGGCAGCTTCTTAATATTGTCCAAACTGAAGAATCTTCACCCTTTTGCCTTTGGTGAATTAAAAGCATGATGCAGTAGAAAGACTGCTGAACTTGGAATCAGGCAGGCAACATGAATTTATTAAACACTTACTATGTATCAGGAGTTGTGCTAAGTTCTGGAGATGGAAGCAAAAAGAAAAACAGCTCTTGTGCTTAAGGAATTTGCATTCTAATGGAAGAAAAAAGTATATATAAAGGGGAAACAAAAAGCAGAAGTCTATCCACTTAGAGGCATAGTGGTGAAGCCCAGGAGGTCAGAAGCACATTTAGAAAGGGAATTAAGCATGACTAACCTGGACTCAGCCCCCAAATAGCACTCCCCTACCAAAAGAAATTCACTAATGGGAGTCCAGCATGGTGGAAGGATGTCCCACAATGAGAAGGTCCCAGACACTGAAGGAAGTTCTAGAATGAGAAGGCAGCTGAATCATGTTGATGAAGTTTAGTCAGAGTCCTATCTTGGCTTTGCTACTTTCTCTGGGATTTAGTTTCATCATTGGAATTGGATTGGATCTGGGATTTAGTTTCATCATTTCATCTACCTTGTCATGGGTAGAGCTTGTCTGCTAAGGATTTTGTCCATCTTTGTCTTCTAAGGCCAACAGGTTAACCAAGGGTGAACAGACAAAAATTAGTCCAGTTCTAAAGGGGACAAAATGATGTCTGTAATTGTTGTTTTCTTTTCATTTTTGAAGAATACCAATGACATGATGGGTGATGTCTTCACTTTCTTGTGAATTGGATACAAGTGAGGCAGAGTTGTGCAAAATCATCAGTCTTACTCTCTCTTCCCAAGTCATCTAAGACCAGTGGCAGGACAAAAGCCAAGACAACTGGCAATGGCCTGGGAAGCAGTGTATGACCTTGGAGTCTTCGATGTCTGACCAAGCTCTAAGCACTCCACAGCACTCATTTCAGTCACCTTTGTGGCCATTGGAACAAGTTGTTCTCCTTCATCCACTCTGATGGGAGAAGTCTCCACGTTCTTGGAGTAGACATTCCTTCTAACTCATCAACAGGTTTGAGGTCTGTCATTGAGTTAGGGGGTTGTCAATGATAACAACAATGGAGCTTGTCAATGAATAGCATTGAATGAATACAACTCAACTATAATGGGGACAGAGGAGACTTTTCAGATAAACTACTGATCCTGATAACTAAGACTGATAGGTATGTGTGGTGTTCCAAGCCATAGCTAAGGGTGTGCTAGCTGGCTCTCAGTGTGAATCTCTACACCTAAGAAATAGACAGATGACATAAAAGAGGTTGTGATTTGTTATTTTGTTGATTGTCTAGACTTAGGAAAGTAACTGAGAAATGGTCATAATGAAGATGAAACTTGAAAAGTGTGTCGCGGGCACATTTTTTTCTCTAGATAGTTGATTGTCAAACATATATCAGCACTCCACTGCCTGTAATTCTCCACTTCTGAAGGGATCTACAAACAGCTTGCATCATACAAAGCAAACCTAGAAATTTCTCTGCCCACTTGGATATCCACCAGATATCCACCACACTCTCAATAGAGAAGGAGATGGGGGAAGAAGAAATTTCACCACGAAAAAGTATGATCCATCTTGGAAAAATGTGGTAATCTGAGAGAGTCAATGGGATTCTATACAGGGTCAGTTTAAATTTACAGGGTGACCAAATCTAAGGGTCTGGAGTTCAGAGGATCTTTCCAAGCTTCTCAGAACATGTGATCCTATAAGATAATTGATTTAGGGCCATAAGGGACCTCAGAGGACATCTAGTTCAGCCCCCTCATATTAGATGTGAGGTAATGAAGACCAAGAGGATGGAAATTATTTAACCCAAGGATACATGAGCAGTAAGAGTTAGAGGTAGAAGTCCACATGGAGGCAAGAAGAACACACCATGAAGGGGAATAGTAGGCATCAGTGAGACCAATCAATTATCCAATCAATAAAGATTAATCAGTCAGCCAATAAGTATTTTTTTTTGTTTTTTGGAGGGCAATTGTGTTTAAGTAACTTGCCCAAGGTCACATGGCTAGGTTTTTTGTTTGTGTGTGCTAAGTGTCTGAGGCCAGATCCAAACTCAGGTCCTCCTGACTACAGGGCCAACACTCTACTCACTGCGCCACCTAGCCACCCTGACAATAAGTATTTATTGTCTACTACATGTCAGGCAATGTGCTAGGCATTGGGGATACAAAGACAAAAAAATAAACTAGCTCCTACCCTCAAGGAATTTACATCTAAAGGGAAGAGGGGAAACATATACATATAGATTTTACATTATATAAAATATATTAATTATATATTATATAAATATATTTATGTAAATTACATATAATGATATTATGCAATTATATATCAATATAATTACAATTTATAATTATAAAATTATTCACATAAATATATTATACATATATATATTACACATACAAAAGTAATTAAAAGTAATTTCAGGCCAATGCTCTAGGAGTTGAGAGGTGGAGAGAAGAATGTCAGGAACAATGTCTTGTAGAAAGTAGCTCTTGAATAGGGAAGTAGGAATTCCCAAAAAGCAGGAATAAGTGCACTCTAGGCATGGGGGACCAGTCTGTACAAATACACCAAGATGGGAGATGGAGTGAACCGTGGGATAAAAAGCAAGAAGGTTAACTTGACTTAAGCTTAACTTAAAGGACAGTATTGTACCACAAGGCCAGTGAGGCAGGTTGGAAGCAAGTCAAAGCTTTCAAATAGGAGAGTATATGACAAAATTAGAAGTTTATTTGAGATTATAGACATTTCCTATATTCTGCATCTCCCTCTGCTGCCCTGGTACAGCCAATGGATCTTGACAGATAGTGGTTCCCACTTCAAACAGGCCACCTACTCATTACGTAGAGCAGTTTTCCCTAGCTGAACAGCTGGTTTATTACCCTGTACAACACCTAAGCACTATCTCAATCAGTTTTTATAATACTTCATTTGAATCCATATTCAGTACTTGCTTTAGCCAAGGAATCAGTTTAGCTTTCAATAAATCCACTCTTGTCATGGAGGATGCTGACCATCTTTTTTTCCAATTAGGGGAGGTTTTTCTTCTGGCTCTCATAAACTGTGTTCTGGAATCATCAATTGATTAGAAGGGCAATTTACCAAAATGCCAATGAATTTCAATGTGCATGGATTTGTTTTGTGTCAGGATGTTATAATTAACAAGCATTTGGTTCCCAGGGTGTACAAAGAGCGGAACAGATCAGAAAGATCTGCCTCATGCCTAGAGGGCTGACATTCTAAATAAAGGAGAAAAACAGGAGTGCAACATGGAGATAGGGGATCATGTGTATTCTTAGCAGCATAATTGATTCATACGCCTTAGTTCTTGAGCTCATGGTTTCTACATTTGGCAATAAAAGGTTGCTTGTATCTTTGTTAAAAAAATAACACACCACAACAACTCTATCTTTCTAAAAAAAAATTAAAGAAGAAATATCTTTGAAGATTTGCTTTGATCATTTTCATAAGCCCTGGCAAAATGAATAAATTAAATTTAAACTGAGTATCTTTAGAAAGCTGGATTAGGAAGCGTATGAGAGCCAGCAGGGTATTGAGGAGAGAGTACTAGACTGAGAATGAGAAGACCTGGGTTTGAATTCCCCCAGTCCGCTGAATGACCTTGGACAAGTCATCTTCCTTTTGGGGGCCTCAGTTCTCTCTTTTGTAAAAATGAGGCAGGAATCTGTGACTTCCTCATTGCATAATTGTGGCCAAGTTGCATGCCCTTGCTGGGGCTCCGTCTCTTCATCTATAAACCCAGTGAATTGAACTGGATGACCTCTGAGGTTTCTTCCAACTTTTAATGTATGATCCTTTAGATATATGATCCTTCTACATATATAGATCCTTTATATATATCCTTCAGATATATATATATCTTTTAGATATATGCTTCTTAGATATATCTGACTCCAAATCCTATGATCTCTAAGGCCTCTTCTAACTCCAGATTTCTGATCCCATGGTTCCCATTTGCAATTTGCAAAACCCACAAAGGTATGATGGTCCAAAGGGTTCTTAATCTTTTAATGGCATCACAAACAGTAATAATTACAGATCATGACCAGTACATTAAAAGAGTAACTAGGTGGTGCAGTGGATAAAATGTCGGACCTGGAGTCAGGAAGACCTGAGTTCAAATCCAGCCTCAGACACTTACTAGCTATGTGACCCTGGGCAAGTTACTTAACCCTGTTTGCCTCAGTTTCCTTTTATGTAAAATGAACTGGAGAAGGAAATGGCAAACCGTTCCAATATCTTTGCCAAGAAAACCCCAAATGGGCTCACAAACATTTGGACATGACTGAAATGACTGAACAACATTACAAATATTAAATTACTCTGGGGATTCACAACTTTTTTTGTTATTATTGAAAGAAATTGAAGGAACCAAAAAAAATGTTGGAAACCACTGGGAATACTATGAAGCAGGTGATTTTTAGGGTCAATACAAACTCTAATTCTATGTTCCTCTGATGGTATTAAGTTAATAACATCCTTCTAAACTCCTTAGTGCCCACATGAAAAGCTAGCTTTAAGCATTCCTGTTCCTAATGAGAAGACAATCAATTACTGTTGGAAGGAAAGTTTATTGTTTCTGTCAGCCAGGCCACTAGGGAGTGTGGTGGGTGACTAGGTGGGAGGGATAATTTCCTAAATGAACTTTATAGTCTCAAAGAGTTAACTACACCTCAAGAGGCAGAGTAGGCTATATTAACAACAGCAACAGCAAAGCCCTTATGCCCCATAATTTAGAATTAAAATAAAAGTGATTTAATGAAGTGTCCTATTAGGAGAGTAAATATAAGCTATGTGAATGAGAATCAATATACATTAAAATGAATACAGCCCCCAAATCACATTTAATTACATTATATTTATTGAGATTTTTAATCATGTATGGCATGACTTAGCCCCACACCTAGGCAATATAACATCATCTCCCAGGGCACATAAGGCCCAAGGTCACTGTTAAAGAGGCCGGAGAAAAGGACAAATTGTGTTACAGTCAGATTCTTCTTTCTACCTGCAACTTTTTCACATGGATGGAAAAGAGTAGCACAACATGAGGGGGAAATCATGAAAGAGATGTCTACTGTCTGAGCCAGAGCTACAGGAAAGCTAGGGCTTTTCCAAGTGCTGACATAGTAGGATGTAGACAAGCTTCCTCCCATTGTATCCAAAGTAGAGGGACCACCATTCCCTTCTATCAAATCGCTCTCTTCACCTCCCTGCCCCACTCCCCTGGGATGAAGGAAGAAATAAAGGTAGATCTTGGGAAAGGTTGAGAGATTCAGGTAAAAAAAATATCAGAGTAAGGTGAAAAGATGGGCCAAACTGTCTCCTCTCTCCCATCGATACTACACTGACTTATTCCCCAGAGAAGTTTGGGGAAGAAGGTGGGGCACAGATGGGGAATGGAAAAGGGAGCAGGGCCTTTGTCTCAAAGGTCAAGAGAAAGAGAGGGAGGGAATGACATGTCCTTTCCCATCCCCTAAACCATCCCTATTTGTGATTACCCTGCCTTTCCCAAGGTCTGCCTGCTACAACCTGATCTTTCTGAGGGATGGCTTGTCTCTACTTTCTATCCAACTGAATTTGCCCCAGATGCCAAAATATTCTAGTTACAGTCTGGCCAGAGGGATATATGCAGGGTTGGTTAGTGGTGTACCGGTTTCCTTTGGTGATAGATGGGCTAACTATGCATATATGATCCTCGTGTATTTTGTTTTTGGAGGGGGGAAGGCAGGGCAATTGGGGTTAAGTGACTTGCCCAAAGTCACATAACTAGAAAGTATCAAGTGTCTGAGGCTGGATTTGAACTCAGGTCCTCTTGACTCCAGGGTCAGTGCTCTATTCACTGCACCACCTAACTACCCCCCATGTATTTTTTTAATCAACAGAGAAGAGCCTCTAATTTTCTTCTAATTGTCCTTGAGTAACAGGAAGGGCAATCTCTTTGATTGACTCAGTTCTCAGTGACACAGGGATAACCCAGCTGCTCAGAATCACCTAATTCTAGTATTGAATAAAATAGAATTTTAAAATCTAAACTCCTAGAAGAAACCCACATCTAATTACTGAGCTGGGCTCTGCCTTTGAGATAGAATTATCATCAAGATCGTCATCATCACGGCCAATATTTACAGAGTGAGCCTCAAAACAACCCTTCAAAGTACAATTATTATTTTACAAATGGGAAAACTGAGGTTCACGGGACATTAAGTGACTTGCCCAGATGACACCATTTCTAAGTGGATGAGGCAAGATTCAAACTCAGGTCTTCCTAACTCCAAGTTCAGCTATTAATATATGATTAAATTGAATTAGAAACAATTAAATCTATACATTTTGTACTCATTTCCTTAAAATATTCAAGAACTATATATGTGGGTATATGACCTATCTCTGACACATATTAACTGTCACCAATAAATTATATAATCTCTCACTGTTTCAGGTGACTCTCTAAGTCTGTAAGAGTAGTTGTCCTGGGGCGGCCAGGTAGCACAGCGAGTAAGAGCACCAGCCCCAGTGTTGGGATGACCTGGGGATCGAATCCAGGCTCAGACACTTAGCACCCACCCATAAACACCTGGCCGTGTAACCTTGAGCAAGTTACTTAACCCCAATTGCTAAAAAAAAAAAAAAAGAGTAGTTGTCCATTTGCATTGATGGAGGGAGTGTTCACGTTGAAAGTCTCAACATCATTACATCAAAGGTCTTGGCCTCATCAAAATAATCCATATTTTATGAATGTATGTCTATGTAGATTTTTATAGTCTATACATAGACACATAATGTCTACATATATATATATACACACATATAGTATGTATAGTATACATATAGCATATATAGAGATAGACAATATATCTATATACATAGAGACACAGGGATAGATACACACACATACACACACCCACACATAAATATTCATATGTAATGTAATAAACTGCCTAACTTGTGTTTCTGCTCCTTCTAGGTACCTCTCCTCACATATAATTTATGTTTTTGACATTCAACCTACCAGTATCCATGGGTGTATACACATACATACACCCACATGTATATACACATATTGAAAGACCCAGGAAAAATCTGTTCATTAAAATAAATCTAATGAAAAAAATCACATTTGTTCACCTTATGTAAGGTATTGTTTGTTGTTGGTTTTTTTTTAACCAGACTCATGATTTAATTGGAATAGGGAATTTCTTCACTGGAAATTCCAACAAAGAAACTCCCTCTATGACTACATAATGACGCTTGTTCTGTAACTCATAATTTTTAAGAGTTGAGTGAGTAAATGGAAGATTAGATGACTTGCCCAGGGTAACATAGCCATCATGTGTCTCAGGTGGGACTTCAACCCAGATTTTTCAGGACAACCAGACCAACTCTCTAACCAGTTTACCATGGCTACCTTTGAATAGCTTATATGTGAATCCTTGCCTTTGAGGCTAGGGGTAATAAACTTAATAGAGGAATCAATATTTAAATGCACTTAGAATACAATTTATATACCTTTAAAAGATGAGATAACCTCTTAAAGGAAATTATATGTTTCCTGATTTTAGCATGAACAATTAGATTTTTTTTTAGAACTAAGATCATATATCTACTCAAGAATGCTGAAAGCACCAGATATTCCTTGCAGATTAATGATCAGAGAAGAATTGTTGATGGCCTAGAGTAGAGCTAGACCACCATTAATTTTCAACTAAAGTAGTCATTGCTACTTTTAAGTTGAAAGTTGGAAAGGATATCAATTAGAAGTGTACTCTTCTTTGGGCATATTTATCATCTATACATACAGGGCTAATTTTTTATTTAGTGACCCACATCCTTCACAATGTATATTCTAGGAAAATGCTTCAAGGCCATTATAGTCTCTTTAAGTTTTGTTAGGCTTATCAGTAGAAAAACACAAAGCAGGCATTACTCAGTTCTGCCATTTATAGAAAGGTTGCATTATGAATTTGAGCTTGAAGAAGAGTTTAAAAATTTTTTCCAGCATCCTAGGAAGATGAATAAATCATAATCTCCATTTTGGCTACCATGTTGCCTTTTCCCCCTTATGTAATGCTTCTTCAGGTAGTCCTTCATCTACTTTTTTGTAACTTCTGGTTTTCCAAGAAGGAAGCAAGATTCATCCGCTCTTGACTGCAAGCTTGATCTTGGGTATTTACTGTTTTATGTTATGAAAGTATAAAAAATAATTCCAGTTGACTAAAAATATTTGTTGGAGAAAGGTTTAAGATGGTCTTAGGGTTCATGCAATGCTGGGTTTTCATGTCCTACACGTTAAGTGACTCTGAAGCTCTTTCAAAACTTTTTAAAATTTTCTTGATTTATCTCCTGTTATGATAACCATTTTCCATCTCTTCTATCTACCTACCTTGCCTCAGACCATAGGACTTTTCTCATGATTCAGTATCCTTTGGTGTCAAACTTGGGGCTCCTAGAATGTAGCTCCTTCTCTTCCTTTGAGGCAGCTAGGTGAGTCATTGGACAGT
Source organism: Petaurus breviceps papuanus (assembly GCF_028583685.1). Taxonomy (NCBI): domain Eukaryota; kingdom Metazoa; phylum Chordata; class Mammalia; order Diprotodontia; family Petauridae; genus Petaurus; species Petaurus breviceps. The sequence goes on from NW_027187316.1 coordinate 4,461,401, forward strand.
GTTGGGTCTAGAGTCAGGAAAAACCTGAATTTAAATCTGACTTTAGATATTCACTAGCTGTGTAATACTGGACAAGTCACTTAACCTCTGTCTGACTCTGTCTTCTCAACTGTAAAGTGATGCTAATAATAGCAGTAACCTCACAGACTTGGGAGGAACAGATGAGATATTTGTAAAGTGCTTTAGTATAGTTGAGACAACTAAGTGGTACAGTGTTTAGAGAGTTGGGGCTGAAGTCAGGGAGACCTGAGTTCAAAGCTGGCCTTAGACCCTTATTAGCTGTTGGACCATGAGCAAGTCACTTAACCTCTAACGGACCCAGTTTCCCCATCTGTTAAATGGGGATGATAACAATATCTTCCTCACAAGGTTGTTGTTGGGATCAAATGAGATAATATTTTTAAAATACTTTAGAAGAGTTTAAAAATTATTTCCAGCTTTCTAGGGAGATGAAAGCACGATCTCCACTTTGGCCACCATGTTGCCTTTTCCCCATTATGTAATACTTCTTCATGTAGTCCTTGATCTACCTTTTTGTAACTTCTGGTTTTCCAAGAAGGAAGCAAGATTCATCAGCTTTTGACTGTAAGCTTGATCTTGGGTGTCTACTGTTTTCTGTTATGAAAGTGTAAAAAATTATTCCAGTAGACTAAAAATATTTGTTGAAGAAAGGTTGAAGATAGGATAATATTTGTAAAATACTTAGCACAGTGCCTAGTACACAGTAAGCACTATATAAATGTTTATCTCTTCCCTCTCTCCACAGTGTCTGGCACACAGTAGGCACTTAATAAATGCTTATTTCTTTCCTGCTTCCATCCTTTACCTTGAGTATTCATAATGTCAAATAAGGTTAAGCAGCAAATCACACATTACCAGTAGGTGACACCATCTAGCATATGATGTAGGGACTATATCCCTCAAATGCAAAAAGCTTCAGATTCTATAAAATTAGATTATATAAAATCTATAAATCAGATTCTATAAAAATTAGTTATTGATATGAACCATTTGTCTCTAACTCTGGGAGTGGGTGTGCTTAATATTTTGAAGAAGAGAAGGTCAGAAAAGTGGAGCTTGCTCACTATCCTCAAGTATTAGGAGGGCTATTATGGGATGGGACAGCTAGGGGGCTCAGTGGATAAAGTGCCAGGCCTGAAGTCAGGAATAATGATCTTCCTGAGTTCAAATTCAGCCTCAGACACTTACTAAGTCTGGGCAACTCACTTAACCCTGTTTGCCTCAGTTTCCTCATCTATAAAATGAGCAGCTGGAGAAGGAAATGGCAAACTACTTCAGTATCTCTTCCAGGAAAACCTCAAATGGGGTCACCAATAGTTGGACATGACTGAAATGACTAAGCAATATTGCATATTCATGTAGGCATGGAAAAACTAGGACTAATGAGATGGCTTAGTATGTGTAGATACTTTCATTCCCTATGGTTGTTGTTGAGTCATTTGATTCATGTCTGACTCTTGTTGACTCCATTTGGGGTTTTCTTGGCAAAGATCCTGGAATGGTTTGCTTTTTCCTTCTCCAGCTAATTTTACAGATGAAGAAACTGAGACAAACAGGGTGAAGTGACTTGCCTAAGGTCACACAATGAGTAAGTGTCTGAGGCTGGATTTGAACTCATGAAAATGAGTCTTCTTGATTCCCAAGCCCAGTTCTCAATCCACTGCACCACCTAGTTATTCTTCGTTCTCTATCATTCCTTCTTATATGGTATATACGACTCCAGCCAAGTCATTAACCCCTTTGGCTTTAGTTTATGCATCTATAAATGGGGATTATGATAATATCTACTGCATAAGATTTCTGTGAGAACTCAATGAGATAATGTATGAAAATATTTTGGAAACTTTTAAACACAATATCTATGTCTATATCATCTATATCTATATCTATCTATATCTATATCACGAGTTTTTAACCTGAGGTCCATGGACTCCTATCATGGATAGATTTCAGAGAGGTTTGTAAACACTTATGAAGGAGGGGGAGAAATTACATATTTATTTTCGCTAACCTTTAAAATCTAGCATTTGTTTTCATTATTAACTTTAAAACTACATTATTCTTTTTTTTTTTTTGCTTTTCGGAGGGCAATTGGGGTTAAGTAACTTGCCCAAAGTCACATGACTAGTTTGTGTGTGTGTGTGTGTGTGTGTGTGTGTGTGTGTGTGTTAAGTGTCTGAGGTTGGAGCCGAACTCAGGTCCTCCTGACGCCAGGGCTGGTGCCCCACTCACTACACCACCTAGCCGCTCCAAAACTACATTATTCTGAGAAGGAACCCATAGGCTTCACCAGACTGCCAGAGGAATCCAGGACTGCTATTATTATTCTTAAAAAAAAAAGAATCCTTGCTCCAAAATGTTAGATATTATTATTCCTGAAAATATGAGTAAATTATATTTTTGTAAATTGGATCATTTTAAATGTACTAGGAGAGCTCCCATTTTGAAGAAACTTCTAGTGTGTAATGGTGTAGTGGTGAGAGTGTTGAATTTAGAGTCAGAGAAGGGGGTTTGAATCCTGACTCTGTCACTTACCACCTGTGACTTTGTGTAAGCCACTTAATGTGTTTTTGAGTCATGTTTTCTCATTTGTAAGATGAGATATCTGGAAGGAGGGAACGTAATTGAAATGATTTTTTACCATCCTTTCCATTACTTTTCCTTTCTCCCATGACTCCTTAACAGAAAGTAGATGGGATCAAAGTGAATGTGTCTGATTTTACTAACGAGAACAAAAAATGTACCATCTCATTGTGATGTTTTCCAGGTACAAAGAATTTTGAGACCACTACTGGAGAGGAGGGATTTTCACAAAATAAAGAATATAGAAAGTACTCTTCTGAGAGCTGTGGGTATTGAATTCATGGTCTATTAAGACCAAGCTGCTTCCTTGACATTTTAGAGTATAGTGTTTGAGCGAAGCATTAGATTCTGCTCTTTCAAAACGGTCCCAAGTGAGGTGGAGGTGGGGGAAACCCTCTATAGCTCCAGTAGAGTAAATTCTCTTTGGGATAAATAGGACAGAAGGCAAAATCTATCCGCATCTTACCTTCTCAGAGTGACTGCATCGAAAGAGGCTTCCTACCTTAATTCCCTTCACTTTCTTAAAAAGAATCAGGAAAAATACCCATAGAGCAGCTGTTCTCAAAATGTGGTCTGTGGACTGCTTGGGGACCTCAAGACCCTTTCAAGAGTCCATTGAGTCAAAACTATCTTCATAATAACACGGCTGTTATTTGCCTATTAAAATACCCTTCCCTTTTCCAACTACATATCTGTATGAGGCAAGATTTTTTAAAATATACTTTTAATATACTCCAAGCAAAACAACATATCACAACAGATCAAATGCAAAAGCAAATAAGAGAATTCACCCGTCTTCCATTAAGCCCGATCATAATTTGTTGTTCAGTCATTTCAGTTGTGTTCAACTCTTCATGCCCCCATTTGGGGTTTTCTTGGCAAAGATACTAGAGTAGTTTACTATTTCCTTCTCCAGCTCCCTTTTTATAGAAGAGGAAACTGAGGTAAACAGGGTTAAGTGACTTGCCCAGGGTCACGCATCTATTAAGTGTCTGAGGTCAGAATTTAACTCTTGTCTCCAGGCCTCATTGTGCCACCTAAGATAAAGAGACCTGCAAAAATATCTAAAACAATGTTCCTCTTCTCGCTTTTTTTTTTTTGGTTTTTAGGAAAATATAGTTACTTTTCATTAAAATGTTATTTTGTTTATATGTAATGGGGTTAGTATTTTTATTTAAACAAATTAAAATAACTATTCTTAATTTTTTTAGTTTTATTTTAATATGGTAAATATCAATAGACATTATATCAACAGATATAATAGAAACAAAAGCTATTCGGGGTCTTCAATTCTTTTAAAGAATATAAAGCTCTAGGGACAGCTAGGAGCTACAGTGAGTAGAGCACTGGTCCTGAAGTCAGGAGGACCTGAGTTCAAATCCTGCCTCAGACACTTGACACACTAGCTGTGAGACCTTGGGCAAGTCACTTAATCCCAATTGCCTTGCCTTCCCCCTTCCAAAAACAAAAGAATATAAAACTCTCTTTCTGGAGGTCAATAGTGTGCTTCATCATGAGCCCGCTGGAATTGTGGTTGGTTATTGTTGTGATCAGAGTCCTAAGTCTTTCAAAATATCTAGTCTTTACAGTATTATTATTATTATTGTATGAATCATTCTCCTGGTTCTGCTCATTTCTCTCTATCAATTCATACAAGTCTTCCCAGGTTTTTCTAAAACCATCCCCTTCATCATTTCTTGAAGTACAATAGTATTCCATCACTTTCATGTACCATAACTTGTTCAACCCTTTCCCAAATGATGGCAATCCCCTTTTTTCTTACTTTTTGCCACCACAAAAAGGAGTAGCTAAGATTCTGATGAGATACTGATGGAATGTCACGGTGCTCCCTTGGAATGCCTTTAATTTTGGCCATTGACTTTGCAATATAAAAGTTAAGGACTACAGCAATATAGGTTATTTACATAGGTTAATAATTAAGGTTAGCCATCAAAAATAAAGGAAGCTGTAGAAAGTGGGCTGGATTTCTAGTCAGAGGAGATGTTTTCAAAGCCTGACTGTGCCCCTTCCCAGCTGTGTGATCTTGGACACATCTCTGGACCTTCTCTGGGCCTCCCTTACTTTTATGCTATAAAATAAGGGAGTTAGAGCAAATAATCTCTAGATAACAATAATATGTAATAATAACAATATAATAGACAACAATCTCTCTCCCTCCAAGTCTATAATCCTGATCCAATGTATCTTCTCTGATACCTCCAGCTCACCAGGATCTTTATCTCCCACCTCTGAGGTTTTTGTTTTTAAATTATTATTTATGTATTTTTAACATTTTTAAAATTTTGAGTTCTAAATTCTCTCTCCACTCCTGAGTTCTTATAAAGCTCATTGCTTACTACTCTAATAGTCACTGGGTGCTGGTTACAGACTGCCTTGTGTTGTTAAGACCTGTATGAGGGGTTGGTCCACACGATTGTTACCTCCAAGCTTTAATGTGTGCTTGTTAAGTGTGAAAAGCAAGAAAGCATGCCATGAAGTTCTTTGTATCTCCTCTGTCACCCCAAGGTCTATTGCCTTGATTAGTGGGTGCTCCAGAAATGGTTGCTCAATTCAGCAGTGTATGAAGTCTTTATGGCACCTGGTGCTGTGGCACAGGCCTATAATTCCTGCTTAGAGGAAGCTAAGATTGACAGGGTCGCCTGAGTTTAGGAGTTCTGAACTGCAGTAGGCTATGCTCATTGGCTGTGTCCAAACAAAATCTAGCAACAATATGGGGAGCCCACACAGCAGGGAACCAGGCTGCCTAAGGAAGGACAAAGAGGACCGGAGTGGGAAGGAACTTTATGGCATCCAAGTTACTGTACTAGGTACTAGGGATGCAAAACAAAATAAAACAAAACACAACAACAGTCTCTCTGACCTTAAGGAACTGACATTCCACTTGGGGGCAACAAGTACATAAATAAGGAAATAAACGGTAATTTCAGATGGTAGAGAGAAGTCATTGTTGTGAGCAGCAAGGAAGGCTTTTCAGAGCAAGCGGCACTCGAGGTGAACCTTGAAGGAAGATGAAGATTGAGAAGAGGAAGGAGTACCTTCCAAGGATGGGGAAACTGCTTGAGCAAATGTACAGAGGTGGGAGATAGGACTCCAAATTCAGGGAATAGGCAGCAAGCAGGTTAGACTGCAGGCTAAATTGCTTGTAGGGGAACAATTTGAAGAAAGGCTGGAAAGATAGAATGGAGCAGGATAATAATAAATGCCAGGTGGAGAAGCTTATATTTTATGCCAGGCAGCAGTAGGGAGATACTGGACAGGAGACTCATTCTTTAGGAACATCATTTTGGCAGCTATGCAGAGGATAGATTGTACAGGAGAAAGAGGGAAAGCAGAGAGACCTATTAGAAGGTCATTCTAATACTTGAGGGGAGAGGTGATTTAACTCACCAATAGCATCACCAATCTAAGATAGGTTGTAGAGGTAGAATGAGGGCAGCACAGTGAGATAAAGTGCCAATCCTGGAGTCAGAAGGACCTGAGTTCAAATCTGATGTCAGATACTTAACTAGCTGTGTTACCCTGGACAAGTCACTCAACCTTGTTTGCCTCAATTTCCTCATCTGGAAAATGAATTGGAGAAGAAAATTGCAAACCACTCTGAAATTTTCTGCCAAGAAAATCCCAAAATGGGTTATGAAAAGCCAAACATAAGTGAAAAATCACTAAGCAACAAAATAGAAAGAATCAGCAACTGGATATGGTTAGCATTTATAGAGAGGTATTGGGGTTTGCAAGGTGCCTATCTATGGCAGAGATGAATATTGAGGGTGAAGGAGAGACAATAATTACAGTAAGGATAGCTAACATTTATATAGTGCTCACTCTGTCCCATGCTCCTTTGCCTCTGGCATTCCCACAAGAGTGGCTGGTACCAAGGCCATCTGTGAACATCGAGGCAAAGCAGGCAGTTGCCCAACATGAGACAACACAAAAGTTTCCTCTTTGACACTACAGTGCCTGAAATTATCCTACTTTTATAGATGTGTACACTTTGAGTGAGTTAAGGTTTTCCCTGGAGGGGTAGCAGATTGCTGAACTAATTTAACATTATCACTGATTACTTTTTCTGATTAACCCATTATCAGTTACTGCCACCACATAAAAGAACATGCATGACCTTGAAATATAGGAAACAGGAGAGGCAGACTTTGATGAGAGGAAGGTGGGAAGGGTTGGGAGAATAGGGCATTGTTTTCACCCTTGGGACACCAGAGTGGAAGGCCCTGAACAGACATCAGACAACGTTTTTTTTAGTTGGGTGACTATGCCTGCAATGGAGAGTTGATAACCATGGCACAGATTGGAGTCTGAAAACTGTGTTCAGAGAGAGCCCTCATTATCTCACAGGGAAGTCAACCAGATGACCCTGGGGCTCCGTAGCAGATGGCAACACAAGCCAGAGCTGGATCAACTCAAGGCTCCCTTGGCCACAAGGCATGAAGGGGCATCAAGGATACTAGATCCACAAGCAAGGCCAGATGGTACTAGAGTGATGTCTGTCAGCAAGGTTAGGGCTATTGCAGAACACAGAAGATGGAGAACCAGGCACGGAGACAGTTTGCTTGGAATAGATGCTATGGAAGCCGCTGGTCCACTGTATTCCAAACTGTATTCTGTGAAAGCAAAGCTGGAACTCTGGAGCTTTTGTAGCCAATGGAGAAATGAATGGGAAAGCACTTACTGAACTCTAACTACATACTAGTATCTGTCCTACATGCTGCAGATAAACCTGCAATAGTAATTGGCATTATCATATAATATGGATATCTAATATTTTTACAATATTGTTACATAATTGTTCTTATATATAATAATACATTGTTATATGATAGTATATGACATTAATTATATCATAGAACATTTAATATAATATAGATGTTACATAACAAAACATTATTTGTATTATTATTTAATAACAACTAGCATTTATTTAATAACAACAACTAGCACTCTTAGTTTTGTAAATCATTTTATAAATAATGTCGAATTTCATCCTCACCACTAACCTGGGAAGCAGGTGCTATTATTCTTTCCATTTTACAGATGGGGAAACTGAGGCTGGGGGGAGATGACATGACTTGCTTAAAATCACACAACTAGTAAGAGTTTGAGACAAAATTTCAACTCAGGTCCAGTTGAACTTGCAGGTCCATGGGGCAGCTTGGTGGCGCAGTGAATAGAATGCCGACCTTGGAATCAGGACCTGAGTTCAAATCTGACCTCAAATACTTAACACTTACTAGCTGTGTGACCTTGGGCAAGTCTCTTAGCCCCAAATGCCCTGCCTAGCACCCTCCAAAAATAAAAGAAGAAGAAATTACAGGTTCAACTCTATCACCTAGCTGCTCAAGAGAAATTAAGACAGGCCTGGTCTTCTTAGAGTTTACATTCTAGTAAAGAGAGAGGATATATATATATATGGCAGAGGTAGCCTGGGAATCTTGTCTGGGAAGTCACAAACTTGTCATGTAGAACCATAGGGTCAGATTAACTCACTCTTTCCCATAACAAATTCCCATAATAAGGAAAGACAAGGAAGTTAATATACAAGTAGCATGGCTAGAAGATATCTCTGAAGCCTGATCAGATGACTCAGTAGCCTAGATACAGTTACTCCTTTCCTGAAAAACTTTCTGTAGCTCCCTACTACCTACTGAATAAAATATAAGCTTCTTTACATGTATTTTCAGTCCCTCCACAGTCTGACATCAATCTACCTATTTAGCCTAATTTCTCATTATTCACCTTCACTCTGCAGTACAGACAAACTGGAGTAGTTCATAGTTACTGAAATTTTTCCTCAGTCCCATTCTGTTCCCTCTCACCACTGTTCATTACTGCACATTTCCCATTAGGCCCAGAAAGAACTTACCCATACTTCCTGTCAAAATTCTTTCTTCAAAGCCCAACCAGATGGCCACCTCTTACCATGAAACCTTCCTCAATCTTGCTAGAAGTAATTCCTTTCTAAAACATCACATACCAAACATTCAAACTGCATTCGAAAACTCTTCTGTGCTTACTTGATCATATTCTAATTTATTAAAGGTATTTTTCACAGTCTTCTCCCCTCTTAGATTGTAAACTCCCTAAAGACAGGGACATTTTTCATCTTTCTTTCTCCTTCAGCACCAGCACAAAGTGAGCGTTTAGCAGATATTTGTTGAATCAAAGTGATTTTTATTGAAAGAAATTAGAACACCAAAGCTTTTTGTGTCCTCTGGACCAGGAGGGCACAATGAACCATTTGGACCAAAAGATAGTTAATAAACAATTGGGTACTTATGGATTTTCAATCTAGGCCACTTGTCAAGGATGCTACATAAAGGAATCCTTATTCAGACACAAGATGGACCAGCTGATCTCTCAGACCCTTCTGAACTCGAAGTTTCTATGATTCTGTAAAGAGACAGTAGAGGTTGCCACTGAAGGTTGGCAGCATCACCCTGATGCAGTGAGGGAGAAGAAAAGGTTAAGGACCCATACCACTGGCATGACAGTTGTTGTTATTATTGTTGTTGAAGCTCCATTGAGAGGCAGTATGATGCAGTAGAAAGGCTATAGGCTTTGGTGTTGAAAAACTTCAGTCCGCAAATATTCATTAAGTACCTGCTGTATGTTAAGCACTGTACTAGGCACCCAAGATGCAAGAACAGGGGTATTTTTCATCTTTATATCTCCTTCAGCAGCAGCACAAAGTGATCATTTAATAAATATTTGTTGAATCACAGTGATTTTTATTGAAAAAAAATTAGGAGACCAAACAATCCCTATTTGCAAGGACTTTACATTCTATTGGAGATAACAAATATGTATATGTATATATATTTAAGTATATGCAGGATAAAAATTGAGACAATAAACCCAAAGTAGTTAAATACAAGGGGTGTCTAGGGTTGCACAGTGGATAGAGTTCTGGGGCTGGAGTCAGGAAGACTGGAGTTCAAATCCAGCCTCAGATGCTTACTAGCTATTGTTGATGTTCGGCCTTCTTTATGGAAGAGGACCAACAGCATCATGAGGGTGTGACCCTGGGCAAGTCACTTAACCCTGTTTGCCTCAGTTTCCTCATAAGTAAAATAACCTGGGAAAGGAAATGGCAAACCACTCCAGTCTCTTTACCAAGAAAAACCCAAATAGGTTCCTGGAGTGTTTGACATGACTGAAATGACTAAACAGCAGCAACAAAAGTTAAATACAAGGTAGTTTGCGAGTGAAGGCACCAACAGTTGATGCTCAAACTAGGAAGAGAGGGAGTCTGTGAGGAGAAGGTGAGGAGGAAATATATACCAGGTATTGGAGGGACAGCCAGAGCAAAGGCACAGAAATGGAGTATCATGTCTGAAGAATGACAAAAGGTCAGTCTGGCTGGATTGCAAAGTGTGATTAAAATACCATGTTTCCCTGATAATAAGACACTGTCTTATTATTTTTTTGGACAGAAAAACACCAGAGGGCTTATTTTCAGGGGAGGGCTTATTTTAATGAACATTGACAGCAATTTTAATAAACAAGTAAATGTGAACAAAAAAATGTACCTTTATTCAATTATTGGATGCAGCTCGGAGCGCGGCGTGCGTTTCGGGGGGGGAGGGGGCGGATCTCAATAGGGCTTATTTTCTGGGGAGGGCTTATTTTAGAGGAATCTTACACAGTAAGGGGAGGGCTTATTTTCGGGATAGGTCTTATTATCGGAAACACGGTAGTAATATCCAATGAAAAAGATACGCTATGTTGAAGCCAGGTGGTAAAGAATTTTAAATGCTAAACAAAGGAGGTGATATATTCTACTCAAGGTAATAGTGAGCTACTAGAATGTAGAGTAAGGGAATGACACAATCATACTTACACTTAGTGGAAATTACTTTGGCGGAAGAATATAGGCAGAACTGGGGCACCAAGGGACTTAAGACATGGAGACCAATGAGCAAAAGATGGATGGATATAGACAAAAGAGTGGGAGATTCAAGAGCAGAAGAAACAGTAGAGTTGAAGTGGCTAACAGTGCAGATGGTATTAGGAAGGAAGGAAAGTGAAGTGAGAGCAGAGCTAATTAACTGAGAAAACCAGTGAGGGTGAAGCAGAATGGTGAGCTTCAATGTGCCAGTGGCGCCATCCCTGTGAGTGGCTGATGGAGGGAAGGAGTGAAGGAGTAGGGCATGGGACTTAAGGAAGCTGTGAAATTGGGAGTTTGGAGAACTTGTGGGTGCATCTGTTTGAGCATTGAAGCCCTCTAGTCAGGTTTGGTGAGGAAAGAATAATTGTCAGTCCAGTGCCAAATTCCTTAAGAAAGGAAGGAAAGTACCCTAAAGCTTAGCATACAACAATCTCTATGCTTTGGATTGGGTGCAAAATTTTGACTGAATGGACTTCAGAGTTTCTGAGTGATCATGGAAGAGTTTGGAAGTGGCAGTACAGAACAAGGAGTATTCAGATTCCCCTCTCCAGGATCAGTGTGTTGAGGTAGGAGGTGGGGGAAGGAGGGCAATGAGAAAAGGTACATCCAGTGCTGAAGAGGACATCTAGAGATACAGAGTCAGTGGGGGAAGCCAGGACTCAATAAGGCTAGGGAATGGAAAGAGTATGAGAGAAAGAGGTCTAGGATGAAGGAAAATTTGTTCACTATGGAACAGGAATTCCAGAGGGCACAATAGAGGGGGTGCATTTGGAATGAAAAATGAGTCAGCTAAGACAGAGCAGACTGGTGAAAAAAACAGGGGCTAGGAGGCTGAGGATAAATTGTTATTTTTATTGGTTACTTTTTTTGTTTTATAAAATTTTATTTTTTTATTTTTTATTTTATTTTATAAAATGTTATTATATTGATAAATAGAGAAAAAGGAGGCAAGATATTTTAGCCATAGGTGTTGTAGTGGATGGCAGATAAACAGCAAGGCTCACAACCTCCAATGATGATGATGATGATGATGATAGCTAACATTTATATCGCATCTATTGAGCACTATGCTAAGTACTTAGTAATTATTATCTCATTTGGTTCTCACAACAACCCTATTGCTATTATTATCCCCATATTACAGGAAAAGAAACTGAGGCAAATAGAAGTTAAATGATTTGTCCAGGGTCACACAACTAGTAAGCGTCTGAGGTTGGATTTGAACTCAGGCCTTCCTGACTTCTGGTCCACTACACCACCTAGTTGCTCCCAGTGAGTGTGGCAGAAAGTACTGGTCCTCTGGGCCTGCATCTGAATTTGAGTGAAAATTGTTGCTGTAGCTTCTCCTACTCTGAGGTGGACGTGGGTTGGAATCTTATGTCAACCACTTGCTATCTGTGCAACTCACTTCATCTTTTGGGATCAAAGTTCCCCAGTCTATAAAATAAGAGGATAAAAGTCCCTTCCACATCAAAATCTATAATGCCTTTTGTTTTTACATCACAATTATTTCCCAATTCCCTAGGAACCATCCCTTGTAACATAGGAAAATAAAATAGTTAAGCAACATGAACTAACATCTGGCAGTATATAACTCAATAAGCATTTATTAAGCACCAACTATATATCAGGCACTGTGCTAAGCACTGGGGATACAAAAAGAGGCAAAAGAGATAGTCTCTTCCCTCAAAGGGTTTACAATCTAATGACTATGCAATATCTAATGTGCATATTATCTAATTTAATACAATAGGCTATGAAATATTCCACATCTAAAATCTCTCCCTTCTCTACAGACAGTAGGGAAGTATGTCTCATTACCTCTTCTTCAGGCCTCTTGGTCATTCCAATTAGGCAAAATAGGGCTGCCTTTCGGAGTTATTTTCATTTACATTATTACAGCCATTATTTATAGTGTCTTTCTAATTCTTTATTTCATTCTAGTTTCTACAGGTCTTATACTTCTACAAATTCCTCATATTTATCATTCCTATAACACTATGATGCTCTATTACATTCAGACACCATTCCCTAACTGATGAACCCACTTTGTTTCCCATTTTTTTAACTGGCATAAAATTCCTGGGAATATCTTAGTACCTATGGAGCCTTTTCCCATAGTCAACAAGCGTTGATTAAGCTCCTACTTGGTGCTGAGCATTGTGCTAAGTACAGGGGATACAAGGAAAGGCAAAGATGCTTCTTGCTCTCAAGAGTTTGCAGTCTAACTTGGGGGAGGACAACACACGATCAACTAAATACAAACAAGATATGGAAGATAAATTGGAGATAATCTCAGAGGGAAGGCACTAAGATTGAGGAGGACTGGGAAAGATTCGTTACAGAAGGTGAGACCTGAAGGAAGGTAAAGAAACCTGGAGGTACTGATGAGGAGGGAGAGAGTTCTAGGCATGGAGGACAGCCAGCGTATTTTATAGCAGAAACCCATGATACTGCATCCCAGAGTGCGTGGGGAGGATCAAGATGTAAGGAGATTGGAAACGTTGGACGAGAGCAGGTTAAGAAGGGCTTTAAGAGTCAGGCAGAACTCATGTTTTTCGGAGCTGAGCTGTAGTGGCTGCTGGGAGTCTAACCATAATGCAGCTGCAACTTCCTTCCACTTCCCCTCTAGGCCTGGTGACCTCCAGCAATGTTCCTCCTTGCTTTTCTCCCAGTGTGGAACACAACCACAGCCACCAATGAAAATGCTAATTAACCAGCTGCCCAGCTTAATAGGTTTAAAAACAAAGGGAAAGACAGCACAGAAATGAGGCGCAGGCATAGTGAAGTGAATGTAGCAGTGAGGAAAGCTAAAAAAGATGACCAGATGCTGAAAAGAAGAAATGTCAGCACTTTTCCTGATAATGCTCCTTCTCCTCTGCAAGGAAACCTAAATAACCAGGGCTTTGAGCATTGGTCTGTTGAAGAAATAATCAAAGGCACAAATAGTAATGATCTGGAGGTTCAACTTCAGGCTCCCCAAGCTGCTAGGAAACTCCTTTCTAGGGAAAAACAGGCTCCCATAGACCAAATCATTGAGGCTGGTATGATTCCAAACCTTGTAGGCTTCTTGGGCAGGACAGACCGTAATCCTACTCAGTGTGAATCTGCTTGAGCTCTTACTAACATTGCTTCTGGAAAATCAGATCAGTCCTAAGTTGTGGTAAACGGAGGGGCTATACCGGGGTTCAATGTCCTGTTGGTCTCTTCCCAGGCTCACATCAGTGAACAGGCAGTGTGGGTTCTGGGGAACATTGCAGGTAATGGTTCAGCCTACAGGGACTTGGCTATCAAGTATGGTGCAATAGACCCTCTTTCATATCGACTCGCGATTCCTGATCATTAGCAAGTGGTTACTTAAAAAAATCTTCCCTGGGCACTTTCAAATCTTGATCATAACAACAATCCTGCACCCCTAGTAGGAGCTATTGAGCAGATTCCTCCTACCTCAGTTCAGCTTTCGCATCATGATGATCCAGAAGTTCTGTCAGATACCTGTTGGGCCATTTCCTACCTCACAGGTGGCTCAAATGATGGAATTGAAGTAGTTGTAAAAACTGGAGTTGTCCCACAGCTAGTGAAACTTCTAGGATCTGGTGAATTGTCAATAGTTACTCCTTCCGTATGGGCTATAGGAAACATTGTTCCTGGGACAGATGAACAGACTCGGATTGTAATTGATTCAGGAACACTCTCAGTCTTTCCCAGCCTGCTTACTCACCCCAAAACCAGTATCCAGGAGGAGGCTGCATGGACCATGTCAAACATTAGGTCTGGCCATCAGGGCCCAATACAGCAAGTTGTAAATCATGAACTAGTTCCATATTTGATTGGAATTCTCTCAAAGGATGCTTTAAGTCACAGAAAGAAGCTGTATGGGTTGTCACAAACTTTACAAGTGGTGAAACAATTGAACAGATTATGTATCTTGTCCAAAATGGAATTCTGAAACCCTTAATCAACCTCTTGTCTGCAAAAGACAGCAAAATTGTCCTGGTTATTTTGGATGCAATTTCAAATATTTTTCTGGCTGCTGAAAAACTAAATGAAACTGAAAAACTGTGTATCCTAATTGAAGAAAGTGAAGGACTAGACAGATTTGAAGCACTTCAGTGCCATGAATATGAAAGGGTATATAAGGCTTCCTCAAGCTAAACTGAAAAGTATTTCTCTGCAGAGGAAGAAGATCAAAACATTATACCAGAATCTGCTTCTGATAGCTATACCTTCCAGATTCAAGATGGCAGACCTGGGACCTTTAACTTTTAGATTTTACAGTCAAACCTTCAAGTTATGTTTGTCTTGCTCTTGGTATAATTTTGTCTTACTATCTCTCCACTAAGATCTTTTTCTTAATGTGACTTTTCATGTAGCTATAATGCATACTTGAACAGTTTTAAATGTGTACATACTGTCTGAAATCTCTATCCTCAATAGCGGTTCTTATTTCTATGGAGAGTTTCCCATCTTGCAGTGTCTTGTAAATAAAAACTTAATTCCACACTTTGTCTTACCTCAGCCTGCCTGACTGATCACATTTGAAATGGGTAAAACCTTTTAGGCCAATAAAAGTTGAAGATTCCATTCCAAATGATGAATTCTATTGCAAGGATCTGTGATTTTTTATGTTGGTTTTCTCCATAAATGGAGTTTGTAATCTGAAGAATGTCATTTTTAAAGAGTTGATTTGCCTGAAATCCATGACTTTGTGACTGGCTTACTCCAGACTTTTCTAAAACTGGGCTAAGGACTTAGTCTTTTAGAAGGCAACCACTCAATTACTGGACAGCATTGGTTAGAAAGGCTTTTCTTATGTTGAGCCAGATTTTACTTCTTCGTAACTCTCTTATTCAGGCTAATTCTGGGCACCAAAGCTGCACAGAGCAACAGATCTATTCCTTTTCTATGCTATAGTCCTTCCGATATTAGAATATACTTCTGATTTCTTTCTTTTGTTTTCTCTTTTCCAGTTTTCAATTTCTTATATCCATTAGTTTCCTCCCTGCTAACCATACTGGTCTCTTCCCTCTAGATATTTTAGTTTTTTTATGTGTAATGATCAGATTAAGGGCAGCTACATGGCACAGTGGATAGAGCACTGGGCTTGGAATCAGAAAGACTCATCTTCCTGAGTTCAAATCTGGCCTTGGACACTTACTAGCTGCGTGACCCTAAGTAAATCACTTAACCATGTTTGACTCAGTTTCCTGAGTCAAATGAGTTGGAGAAGGAAATAGCAAACCACTCTAATATTTTTGCCAAAAGAAAACACAAATGAATTACAGTTACTAGAAATGACTAAATAACAACAAAACTACATGTTTGGAGGTAGCCTCTTTCCATTTATTTTAGGGCAGCTAGGTGGTACAATGCATGAAACTCTGGGCCTGGAGTTAGGACCTGGGTTCAAATCTGACCTCAGACACTTAACTAGCTGTGGGACCCTGGGTAAGTTACTTAACCCTGTCTGTTTCGGTTTCCTTACCTGTAAAATGATCTGGAGAAGAAAATATCAAAACCATTCCAGTGTCTTTGCCAAGATAACCCCAAATGGGGTCACAAAAAGTCTACCATGACTGGAACAACAACAAATGATGAGATTAAATATAATCATTAAAACCTGATTCCCAAAACTGAACATAAAATTCCAGAGGGGACATAAGCAGCAAAGAGCCCAGCAGATCTATTACTAATTGGAATCCGGAGATTTTATTCCTATTGATACAGTCCAAAATGCCATTAATTATTTTAAGAGGTATATTGACCTCATAACTCATATTGTGGTTATTAAAAAATAATTTAAATTGATCCCTCTCATTTCTACATCATAATGATTTCTAGATTCCCTACCCCCAAAGTGAAGCTTCCTTTGTGGTGAAGAAAAACAGTTAAGCAAAAAATAATCAATCAAGTAATTGTGTCTAGCAATGCATACAACATTGGGCTGTCATGCTCCCCCAACGCAGTGACCAACTCAGGATGGAAGCATATTACAATATCTGTTTTCTGAGTTTTTCAATTTCCCAAAGTTCAACTTCCTTTCAGTTATCTTTTATGTTATTATAATCTTACATATTATTTTCTGGTTCATACTAATCTTACCACATTTCTCTGAATTCCTCATTTTTGTCATTTCTTATTGCATAACAATATTCCAATTCATTCACATATAGCTGCAGTAAATTATGCTTGAATTCACCTAAAATCTCTAATTTTTGTTTCTCTCAGAATTTAGGCTTTGTTAGCATACCTCTATTCATTTCTTTCTTTTTATGTAAACAGTTTTTTCTTTTTCTCCCTCTTTCAGATAATTAAGTTTTTGGTGTGGTAGAAAGAGCCCTAAACTGAGAATCAGGAGACTTGGATTCTAGTCCCAATACATACCAGTAACTGGCTATGTGATCTTGGGTCTCTCCATTCAACTCTTTAATCCTTTGTAAAATGAGGGGTTGGCAAACTGTGGTTTACATTATATTAAAAAAAAAAAAACATTCCTAGCTCACTATCCTGGGAGTATAGGTGGTAGACAGGGTTTGACCCACTAACTGTATAGTTTGTCAATCTCTGCACTAGATGATCAAATAACTACAAATTCCTCAGTTTCCTCATCTGTAAAATGAGAGGACTGTATGACATTTCAGGTTCCTTCTAGCTGTAAATCTGGGTTAGGATCTCTTCTGCCTCTGACAGTCTTGGAATCTTTTTCTTATAAACCCTCTATTCCTCTGTCTCTACCTACACTAACTTATCTAAAGACAAAAATGCCTTTCTTTAGAAAAACAAGAGTCAGAATCAACCTTTTGCTTACTTAATAGTCATCTCTCTGGTAAGAACACATAGAATAAAAAAAGAACATATTAGCATAGTAATACATGTTGGTTTTGTTACTTGCAATAAAGATAAATAGAATAAAGGAAATAGGAAATAGCATTCAGGATATTGTCAGTATTTCATTAGCCTGAATTATCATGATGTAGGTTTGATTTTTCTAAATGATAAGTTCTAGGCAGTGTTCACAACTGACTAATAACCATCAAAAATTATTCATTAAATAATATTCTTTTTTTTTTTGCTTTAGTCAAGGATTGAATTATTTGTGTCATTAATGACACCATGCACATTATATGACCAATGAATTTTCTTGTATGTGTGCATATGTGTGTGTTTTCTTCTTTTTTTTGTCAAGGAGAAATTCGAGGGATTGTTCCGCACTTATGATGACTGTGTGACATTTCAGCTGTTCAAGAGTTTCAGACGTGTGCGAATAAACTTTAGCAATCCCAAATCTGCAGCTCGGGCCAGGATAGAGCTCCATGAAACACAATTCAGAGGGAAGAAGTTGAAACTCTACTTTGCACAGGTAAGAATATAATTTTCATGCACTTTATTTACTTTTTCCTTAAGTGAATTACAATTTAGGTTATAATATATAAGCATAGCTAGGTGGTGCAGTAGATAGAATACCAGTCCTGGAATCACAAGGACTTGAGTTCAAATCAGGTCTCAGACACTTACTAGCTGTGTGACCCTCAGCAAATCACTTACCCCTGTTTGCCTCAGTTTCCTCATCTGTAAAATGAACTGGAGAAAGAAATGGTCAAACATACCAGTGTCTTTGACAAGAAACCCCAAATGGGGTCACAAAGAGTTGGACATGACTAAAGAAAACACTGAGAAATTCAAACGAAACCAATGATATTGAAATGTAGTTGTTAAAATACTTGAAAAAGCAAGTTCTTTCATGGGATTCCAGGTTAGGAAACCCAATCCAGGGGGATCAAGAAAGATTCTGGAGGGAAAGGAAACCGTTTTCAATCTGTAATTAGCTCACTGAGAAATAGGTCAGACTTATCGGTCCCTCCCTCATCTTCCCCAGTCAATGTGTTTGAACTACTGCTACTCTAGGGAAGGGCAAGAATTAAAATATCTGCCTACGTTTTATGAAAGTAAGAGGATCACAGATTTAACTTAGACTCAGAAGTCACCCAATCATCCTCCCCATTTTATTTTACAGAAGAAGAGACTGAGGCTGAGAGGTGAAAGGTTTTGTTCATGGTCCCATAGCCTAGCGTCCAGAGTGGCTGCAGATTAGGAGAACATGTGTTCTTCGATATATGGATGGTTCTTTGTCCCCTAATGAGAAATGCTGACTCTTGATGAAAGGCTCAAGTTAAGCTAAATCAATTGGGCAAGCATTTATTAAGCACCATGCTAGGTACTGAGAGAACAACTACAAAAATAAAACGTCTTACCCCTTGGGGCGGCCAGGTAGCACAGCGAGTAAGAGCACCGGCTCCAGTGTTGGGATGACCTGGAGATTGAATCCCGGGCTCAGACACTCAGCACCACACCCAGAAATAACTGGCCGTGTAACCTTGAGCAAGTTACTTAACCCCGATTGCTTAAAAAAAAAAAAGTCTTACCCTCAGGGAGTTTATATTCTGATAGGAGGCAGAAAAAAACAAGTTTAACAGGTAAATAAATGAATAACATTGTTCCCAAACAGGAAAATCTTTATGCAGAACTATGTGATGGTCCATGAATAATAATAGTAAAGGACAGGCCCCAGGGCTGTGTGATACCACATGAATAATAACGATAACATTAATAATAATAATAATAATAATTTTTATTTCACACTTTAAGGTTTGCAAGGCACTTTACATATGTTATTTTATCCTCTTAACAACACTGGGAGATAAGTGCTATTTATTATCCTCATTTTATAGTTGGGGAAAACTGAGGCAAGGACAGATTAAGTGACTTGCCTAGGGTGACACAACTAATAAAGGTCTGAAGATGGATTTTATTTCAAGTGCTCCTGCCTCCAAGGAAGTTCGATGGCTCAAAGGATAGAGTGCTGGGCCTGGAGTCAGGGAGACCTGAGTTCAAATCCAACCATAGACATTTATTAGCTGTGTGACCCTGGATAAATCATTTAACCTCTATTTGCCTTATCCTACTAGAAAAAGAAATGGCAAACCACTACAGTATTTTTGCCAAGAAAACCCCATGGACAGTACTGACATGTAATGGTCCACATTGTTACAAAAAGTTGGACACAACTAAATGACTGAACAACAGTAATTTCCTAACTCCAGGTCCAGCACTCTGTGCATTTCACCACCTAGCTGTCTACCAATGTCATTTATTTCTGACTTGGAGGGAATTTTAGTCATCCATGAACTGACACATTTGGGATCTTGAGCAGAATGAATCTTTGCCTTCAATCACTGACTAATTCTTCATATCCTTAAAGTATGAGACCACATTTTCATCCTAGTTTATGGAACATGTGTCAACCTAATATGAATACTGAATCTTTGTCCCTGGTCTGTTTAAAAGGTTCAGACCCCTGAGACAGATGGAGACAAGCTTCACTTGGCACCCCCTCAGCCATCAAAACAGTTTCTCATCTCACCTCCAGCCTCACCTCCTGTAGGCTGGCAACCTATCAGCGATGCCACGCCAGTCATCAACTATGACCTTCTCTATGCTGTTGCAAAGCTTGGACCAGGTAAGCTCCAAGACCTCCTTTGAAATCTCTCTCTGTCTCTGTCCATCTGTCTGTCTCTCTCTGTGTCTGTCTTTCTGTCTGTGTCTGTCTGTGTCTCTCTGTCTCTCTCTGTCTCTGTCCTCTGTCTTTCTGTCTCTCTTTCTCTGTTATTGCCTGGAAAGCTGACCAAGATGAACAACCTTGAAAACCCAGGTTTCACAGTCCCACCTACATTTCTAATGGCTGTAATAGAGCAGAGTGAAAGAGGAGAAGGGGGTGATGCATTGCTGAAACTGCTGAGTCAGAATTAAGGCATCAGAGCCACTTAGGACTTGTATCTCTTAAAGGAGCAATCCAGGACACTCTGCCCTAGATTTATTGCAATTCCTGCAGATTGCAGATTCCATGCAGATTTCCAAAGACCTGAGAGAGCTGTCTCCTCTTTATGGGATTTCTACTTGGTCCTGAAGGAAGCTGTTTCTTAGCAGATGAAATTAAAAATAGCATCAAGGGCTCCCAGTAGTTTATAATAAAACTAAATCCCTGTGACTTGAAAGAAAGCTTGGCTGAGGGAGTGGGCTGTAGCCCACTGGAATATTGTTGGGAAGAACATTTGATTTGGAGTCTGGGTCTGGTTTCAAATTCCAGCTCTGCTATTTTGTACCTGTGAAACCTTGGGCAAATCATTCCCTCTCTCTGGGCCCAGATTCCTCATCTGTAAAATAGAGAAGTCACACTAACTAACCTTTCTGGTCCCTTCCAGCTTTAAGACAACAGTACCGTGCACAGGCGCACACAGAGTATGGATCCCTGAGGGGATGTAAACTTGTAGGAATGCTTTCCCAGCACAGGCCATCATATGTAGCCCACAGTCTGTTCATGCCTGTGGCTAATTAAGGAAACAACAGATGACAGTATGTGAGGGATGTGTAGCCTGTCAGGGGTGGGAGATGGAGGTAATGCACAAGATTCCTAATTTTTAATTGGCTTTTGATTTATTTTGTGACCTTAAGAAAAAGTGACATTGCAGATAGACCACTGGGCCTAGAGTCAGAAAGACCAAAATTTAAATCCTGCTTCAGATATTTTCCAACTGTATGATATTGGGCAAATCTCTTAACCTCTGTTTTCCTCAGTTTCCTCAAATGTAAAAGGGGGATAATGAAATACCTACCTCTCAAGGTTGATGTGAGAATAAAAATATTTGTAAAGAACTTAGCACAATGCCTAGGACATGGTAGGCAATATATTAATGCTAGCTATTATTATTAAATCATCTTGTGCCCACTTAAGCCTTGGAAATGGAACTTACCACAGAATCAAAGATCTAGGGCTTTGAAATCAGGGACATTGGAGTCATCTAGTCCAAGACTATTTATATTATAGGTGAGAAAACTGAGGCCCAGGGAGGCTGAGACCCAAGGTCATCCAGGTAATAACCAAAGGTGAAATGTTAACCCATAACCTCTGATTCCAAAGCTAAGTCTCCTTCCACAGTATCCCACCATAAAGAGCCTCTGAGAGACTGTCTAAAATGTGTTCAGTGTCTAAAATGCTCATTGGAAAGATGACACGTGATTGTGAACGCAGTATTTCTGCAAGCATTTCTATTCTGACAGCTTGTGCTACAAGGTAGCTGAATATACAGAAATCCTAGTTATGCAATATCCATTCAAAGAGTCACAGCATACTTTTTTTGAAGAGGAAAGTCTATATTTGAAGGGCTGTGTATCATAGAAAATGAGTGGAGCGTGGACAATTTAATGCCAGTGGAAGTGATTTTCTTATGGTTATTATTCAGTCATTGTGCAAGCAGGCAAGTTGGCCCTGCCCACATTAATCAGTCTGAGCTGTAGGTCCCACTGATTTCTACCAGTGTCACTCCTGAATAGAAAGAAATTGGAACCAACACTGTGTGAAGTTGCTACAAACGTGGATAAATGGAATCAGTCTGTGACATAGAAAGATGTAACTCATAGGATCATACACTCAAAGCTAGAAAAAATAAATTTAAAAGACGTCTTCTCCAGCCACCTTATTTTACAGAAAAGGAAGGAAGCCCACATATGTAAAGTGACTTGACCAACGTCACACTGATAGAATCAGGAGATGACCCCAGATTTCCTGACTAAAATTAATTGTTCTTTTTTTCCACATTATAGAACTCAGAGATCATCTCATCTAGCCTCCCCATAATGCAGATGAGAAAACTAAGGTCCAGAGAGAGGTAACTAGTCCAAGGTCATTTACAGAGAATCCATGAACTGAATGTAGGTTTCCTGTCTTTCAGTCCAAAGCTCTTTTCAATACAGAAGTCCATTTCAGAGAATCAGAGTTTGGGAGGTAGAACAGTCAGCCAACAAGCATTTGGAAGGGGTGTCAGCAGAAATGGGATAAATCGAGTTTTTTGGTTTTTGTTTTTTGTTTTCGTAGAATCAACTCAGTTTGCCTCTAGTCTGTTACATTTAGGGCCAAGGATCTGATATATTCAATGCATTTAATAATCCAAAAAAGTGGGGGGAAAACCTCTCATTTGGGGAAAAATGGATTCACAAAAGGCTAGTGATAAGAGAAGTGATGAAAGTTGTGGGTAAGAACTTCCCTAAAAGGGACCTTGGAGTGAGCTAAATGGTATAATGGGTAGACTGCTGGACTTGGTGTCAAAAGACCTGAGTTTGAATCCTGCCTCACACACAAGCTGTGAGATCCTAAGCAAGTCAGTTGCCTCCATAAGCTTCCATTTTTCCCCACTGTAAAATGAAGGAGTGAGACTCACTGGCCTCTAAATTCCATTTCATCTCTAAGTCTCAATAATTTTAATTATCAAGATTAAGATTAATTAATAATATTAAGAAAAATAATCTATATAATAATAACACATTTCTATGAAGCTTAAAGTCATACAAAGCTCTTTCTTCAAGATAGACCCAGTGTGGGGCAGCTAGGTGGCACAGGAAATAGAGCACCTGCCCTGCTTCTTCACATTTGAGTTCAAATCTGGCTTCAGACACTTGATACACTACTATCTGTGTGACCTTGGGCAAGTCATTTAACCCCAATTGCCTTGCCTTCTCCCCTCAAAAAAGAAAAAAAAAGACCCTCTGAGCTGTAAAGTATGAGTATTGTGATTTCCATTTCATAAATGGGAAACAAATCCTTCAAGACATTGTGATGCCCATGGTTCCACAGCTAGTGAATGCTGGAATATTGAACTTTCAATTCAAACCCAGTTCTCCTGACTTTCTAAGTCCAGTGTTAATTCTATTGTTGCCTTTACTGGTCTCTAGGTCGGTGGTTTCCAAAATAGGGGTATGACCCTGAGGGAGGTGTGATCAACCAGTTAGAAGACAGGAAGATGGGTTTCATTCTACCCTCCCTGCAGTGGTCAATCATGGAGCTTAGCTTCAATCTAACCACACTAACCTTTTATCTAATATTCTCACTCACTACTCTCAACCCAGAGTGACTCAGGCTCTGCACCTTTTCCTGCTGAGCTAGTTATCAGACTCTCATGGCAATTATAAGCTTTCCCAGATAGTGGCAGTCGTACAGGTACTATTGAAACAATTACCTATCAAACCCTGCCACCTTCCTGCTGCCATACTCACCAAGAAAAAGAAAGCCTCTCTTGTTTGGTTTGGGGCTGGGAATTGTCTATGTTTAGGTCTAGAAGATGATACCAGTTAGTGATAGGGAACAAGGACTGAGAGTGAGCAGCATGGATGTATGGAAAAGAATCTAAGGACCATAAGTGATTATGTTGAAAGGAAAGATCAGCAAGTTTATACCAAGAGCTGAAAAAAATATAAAGACCTGGAATTATTCTTTTTTTTTTGGAGGGAGAACAGGCAAGTGACTTGCCCAAGGTCACACTGCTAGATAAGTGTCATGTTGTTTTGAGGCTGGACTTGAGCTCAGGTCCTCCTGACTCCAAGGCCAGTGCTTTATTCACTGTACAACCTAGCTGGCCCTGGAATTATTCTTAAAGTTAATGAATCAATCCATTATTGGGCTAAAATAACCCCAAAACATCTTGGAGGATGTTAGGCTTAGCTAAGGGTTAACTGCATCCACACCCCTCACTTTCCTTTCACATTTCCATAGGTACTATGATCACTAGCCTTGGACAGATAATGATAACAATGGTCATCATCATTGGCATCATCACCAGAATTTATATAGCATTTTAATGCTCACAAAGTACTTTATAAATATTATTTCCTTTGATCCTTGCAACAACCATACAAGATAGTTGCTATTATTACCCCCATTTTAGAGATGAGCAAACTTTGGCAGAGGTTAGGTGGCTTCCTTAGGATCACACAGCTATGGTCTAAGGCTTGATTTGATATTAGATTTGAATTTAGGTCTTCCTGATGACTGGTCTTGCACTCTACCTGAAGTACCATGATGCTTCACCACATGACTGTTTTCCAGCAGTAGACGTGAGATTTTCCTCCAACACTTAGTTGCTATGCAACATCGAGCAGGTCACTTCACCTTTTTAGAAGCCTCAGTTTTCTTCTGTAAAATGGGGATATTAATACCTGCCATACCTACCTGACAAGGCTATTATGAAAATAATGTAGATTAAACACTCCGTATTCCTAACAACACATAAACACCCAATGTTTTGTTTTGCTTGCTTGAATTAGAACACCTGCCTTTTGGATCTCTGTCACTGACTGGCCCTAGGCAAGTGACTCTAGGCAAGTCACTTTATCTTTCTGAGCCTGCTTCCTTAGCTAAAAAAATGGAATAATAATGCTTGTTATGAGAAAAGTATCCTAGAAACATTAAGATGCTACCCAAAAGTGAATCATTAAGTCATTTCTTGCATTCAGTTCCAATGTCAAACCTTGGATCATTTCAACTGCATTGTTCCAGTCCTGAGCAAACCTCACTCATCTAATAATATCTCAGGGACCTAGATTGGTATTTGCCTCTAATTTACCTGAGCCAGATTCATTGTATTGTAGATCTATGCAAGTATTTTTGTGCCAAGTTAAGCAGAGAGGAAAAGGGGCAACTTGATGTAATGGATGAAGTCCTGGACTTGTCAGGAAGGATCTAGGCTCAAATTCTGCCGGTGACACTAGCTATGTAACCACAGGCAAATCACTTACCCTCTCTGATCTTTTAATACTTATCCATCCCATCATCTGTTCTTTATCTACATGACATTCAGATTCTGAACTGAATGGGGGAGGGAGTTCTCACACCAATAGAGTCACAGAACCAGATTATTGGCATTCAGCAGAGAGAATTGTTTTTCTATAATGGAAAGTACAATAAATTTGGATCAGAGGACCTGGTTTCGAATGCTGGATTCAATATTTTACTTTCTATGTGATCTGGGGCAAATCACCAAAATGCTGGGCTTGGAGTTAAGAAGACTTAAGTTGAAATCTAGCCTCAGACACTGGGTGATTCTGGGCAAGTCCCTTAACCTCTGCCACAGTTTCCTATCTGTAAAGTGGGGCTAATAATAGCACCTACCTCCCAGGGTTGTTGTGAGGATCCAATGATTCAATTTTTGTAAAGTTTAAAGCAGTATAGCAACAGGCATTATCATTATTATCATCATTACTACAATTATTACATTATCATTACTATTATAATTCTCTAGGTCTCCATTTTCTTATCTATAAAATGAGAGGGTCGGACAAAGTCATCTAAAGTGACTTCCAGCTCTAAATCTAAATCCTATAAATAATGAATGAGGAAGATGGAGAGCCTGGAGACTTCTTGTTGCCCAGGGATGGGGTGTTTCTTTTGCTTCGTTTTGTTTTGTTTTGGTGACAGCAGTATTTTTTCTGCTACTTGAATAAAATTTGTACCCTTAGAACTTTAATTTCATGAGCAATGAATTAATTATTTTTCAAAGATCATTTTATATACATAAACTCTTAGCCTTTCAATTTTGAAGAGAGAAAGAACTGGTAAGAAGCTACTTTTTTTATTGGGTTAGTCTATTTATTTAATGGAACTGAAATCAGATGACCTGGATTTGAAATCCTAGCTCCCTTGCTTCACTAACTAACTTAGGATCATTTCCCCTCTCTGAGCCTCAGTCTTCTCATCTGTAAAATGAGGGCAATTGGATTTGATGACCTCTGAAGTCAAGTGTAAAAGTACACCAGTCCCCCAGCACCAGAAATAAACAAACAAATGAGAAAAGCAATGCAAATGATGAAGGGGAATGGGAGTCTGGGCAAAAGCAGGTTGATTCACAATACTAAATTGGTAGAACTGAGCTTTGTTGGTGTCTAAGAACAGATTTTAAAAGATACAGATACCTCAAAAAGGTAAATACAAAGTAAGCTACAAGCCAAGTTAAAAAATAACCTCATGATGTCCAAGCTGATTGTTGAACTCTGAAGTTTGATGGAAGTTTCATAGAAACTTTGGAACTCTGGGAATAGGTCATTTAAAAGACCTCCACCTAGCTAGGTGACCACACAAGTCAAATATGTGAATGGAAAAGACGCTTTTAAAAAGGTCAGGGGAAGGATAGGTGGTGCAGTGAATAGAGCACCAGCCCTGGAGTCAGGAGAACTTGAGTTCAAATCCGGCCTCAGACACTTGATCACACTCACTAGCTGTGTGACCTTGGGCAAGTCACTAAACCCCAATTGTCTTGTCTTCCCTCCTCCAAAAAAAAAAAAAAGAAACGGAGGCCTATAGAGGTTAATGGATACCTTTGAGGGCAGAACTAGAAGAAACAAGGAATGAAGTTACCATATAACTTCCTTTTCTTTCACAAAGGGATATGCATGAGAAATGGTCACCTTAATCTAGCGGGGACCAAACCGTGGCTACTTGGAACTTATGACCTTTGAAGCAAGAGTGATGGGAAAAACACTGACAATTACTTCCTCTCTCAGATCATCCCTCATTTACTCTAATTTTATATATACCTAGTTATTACATGTTATGTCTCCCATTAGAATATAAACTCCTTGAAGGCAGACACTGTTTTACCTTTATAGCATAGTGAATGACGGTATATAGTAAGCACTTAATAACTGCTTCTTGACTGGCATCTAAAATGATATTATAGCACAGAGGCACATAATGGAAAGAAGGCACAGTAGTATAACAGGAAGAACCCTAGAGGGGTTGAAGCTAGAGGACATGAATTTGACTCCTAGGTCAGCCACTTTTTACTCTCATGACCTTGGACAGAGTACACTTTGAACTTAACTTTTCTGATCTGTACAATGAAAGGCTTGGACTAGACAACTTCTAAGCTCTCTTACAACCCTAAATCTTTGCTCCTCCAGACTGATGCCTCTGCATAAATATTTGTCAGCTGTGTTCACTGAACTTGGATTCAGAATCCAGTGTCCTTTCACTTGAAATATACAAAGGCCCGGGTAAAATTTTCCAGATGATAACATGTAGTGGAATGGGCAGTCAGTTGAATGAGCCCATCATCATTTATACCTTGGGCAGGCACCGAAGGAGGGCCAAGGATCTGGGCCTAGTATGGAAAGAATGAGATGGAACTAGTTTACATTTGGGAATCTGTGCTGCCTTTTCATTGATCCCAAATTGTCCCATTACTCTGGCATTTACTAGCCTTATGACTTTAGGTTTAAGATCTAGGAAGAATCTCAGAGAACTGGTTAAATTACTTAATCATCCTGAGTCTCATTCTCATTTCTTTTTTTTTTAAAACTGAACCCATGATGAGGAAACTCTGAACCACTGCAGTTCATCACCTGTTCTGAAACTTGAAATTTTAGAGATCTGGATCTAATGTACTGAGAAACTAAGTGACTTATTCAGTGTCACACAGTCAATTTATGCCAGAGGCAGGCCTGAAACCCAGTTCTTCCTGACCCTGAGGTCAGCTCTCTAAGCTCACTGAGGTCATGTCATGATGCCTCTTCAACGTCAGTTTTGCCATCCATAAAATGGGACATCAACTTCCAGGAGTTGTTATGAAGTAAGCACTTCATAAACAAAAACATTTGCTAAATATGAGCTTCCAAAAGGGAGAAGCCTATAGATACCTTTGAGGGCAAAACTAGGAGAAATAAGGAATGAAGCTGCCATGGACCTTTCCAGTATGGCAAAGCCTTCCTCCAAGGTGTTTCTCATCATCGTGTTAAGATCTTATAAGATTCATAAAAGCTGTGACTTTGTCCAACAGTCCTATTCACACCAAGTAAAGAACAAAACAGGGGGAGAGTCACACTTGTCAAAGTGGTTTGCTACTGAATTGGAGGATGTTCTGTGCAAAGTCCAAAAGGAGGAGGTATTCCCTAGAGATGGCCCAAGTGCCCCAGTTATCTGATAACATTGTGCTGATTGTACTGAGCCCTGAAATACTTCAAAGAGAACAGTCACTCACGAGAGATCGGCTCAGCAGCTTAGCAGGAAAATAAAAAGGGAGGGTGGTGTGGGGAGTTGAAGACCACATATTGCCCAAATGACAACAAGCAATTAAATGAGAAGCCAATTAAACTAAAATCATAGGATTGTAGCCCAGGGTTGGAAGGGACATGAAAGGTCATCTAGACTAATAGTTTCCAAATGAAAACTTGCAAACAGAATTTTTTAACCTATTTGAACATTTTCCAAATTACGATTTTTAAGTGTGTTTTGAACCTGTTTGTTAAAAAAAAACAAACAGAAATGCAGTAATCTTTGATTGTTTTGCAGGAATAATTGATTGACATTCAGGAAAATGTGGAATGATATCTGTCTTCAAGTATTTAAAGGACTTTGAGGAGAAGGATTAAATTTGTTCCACTTGGTCCCAAAGGGCAGAACCTGGAGCAGAGGCAGATTTAGGCTTTGGAAAAAACATGCTAACAATTGGCGCTATCACAACGTGGGATAGATTGCCTGGGAAGGTCCTGGCTTCCCTCTTGTTGGAGATTTTAAATCAAAGTCTTGATGACCCTTTGTCAGGAATGTTCTATAGTGGGATTTTTTTAAGGATGAGGTTGAGGCCAAATCACCCTTATGACTCCCTGCCATGCTCTGAATTCCTATGATTCTGAGACCTATGTAGGAATCCTCACTCCACCACTAACCAGTTGTGTGACCTTGGACAAATCAATTAGCTCCTCAACCTCAGTTTTCTCATTCATAAACAGAAGAATCAAACTAGATCGTAGGATCAGAGATTTAAAGTTTTAAGAACCTTAGAATTCCTCAAATCTAGTTCTTTGATTTTACATAAGACATAACCGAAGCCCACAGAGATTATATGATTTGCTGAGGGGTAAGTGTCGAAACCAGGATGCACACCTAGGTTCTCCACTGCTCTTTCTAATGTACCATACTGATTCTGATGGTGCTAGAAGTCCAGAAATCAAGAAATCTATATCACTCGATATTCTTGAAAACATCTTTTTTTTTTTTTCACATTCATTCAATGCCTCCTTTTCACTCTTCTATTCCTTTGGCATTGCCCGATAAAGACCCATAATGCCTCACTTCCCATCACCTTTCTCACTCATTTGATAGTTCTTGCCAGAGTATGAACACAGGAAGGGAACAGTGTGGACCAAGTCAGCATTTCTTTCCACTGTGACCTGCTTTAAGTGATCACAGTCATCTCCTTAAAGACACTATCTTCAGGAAGAGAACAAGGCTAAAAGTGGCTTCTGCCTCTTTTGCCAGAGTCCCGTTTGGGGAATTTATTGAAATCCTGTCATTCTTGAGATATTTAGGGACAGACTGACTACAATATAAAAAGAGAGTGACCTGCCTTTTCTGGGGAAATGAAATGGATGTTTAATTCAGTTTTGCCCTTTAAAAAATAATTGTGATTGTCTGACCCCAGAAACAACCATTGTATATCTTTTTGGGTAGAAAATAAAATAGAAAAGGGATGGGGGGGAGATGATGAGCCCATCCATACCTTTCTGAAACAATAAAAATGGCCACCTTTAGGCACAGCCTCTCCCTAGTTAGGGAATAAATCAATACTCCCATACAAAAGCAGCAGAATGTGGAATATCAGTCATTGTTCCAAGCTCTGGGATAGCTCTGCTCGAAGGTCAGGTTCACTGTCATTTAAAGAGCCCACAGGGAGCAATATGTAAAGTCATTGTCTGCTCTCTCTTGCCTCTCGCTATTTTTAGCCCTTGTTAGGGAGATCAATTTTAGTTAACTGCAGAGGCGGTTTTAAAGTGGTACTACCGTTCCGAGCTGTGTGTGCCTACTATATTTGGTGTTTCATTAAAAAAATTTTTTTCTCCATCAAACCAGGCTCTAGGTAAGATAATTTTGATCTTATTTCTTGCTTGCTATAGGTTCAACTTTCTCTAAAAGGAAATCTATTCATCTTACATACGTGGGGATAAAAATTTACATTTTAGGCGTCAGCTAAATATGAAATATAGACCCATATTTGCACTAGGATATGTGAGCTGAATATTAAATGCAGGGGAGCCATTCTTGGTTACTGCAATTGCTATGTTCTAATTGCAGATCTAAAATCTGAATAAAATAGCCAACATTATGGTGTCTATGTTAGCTCAGTGAGACCCTATTTAAAAGCCCTTGTTTATAAAGTTTCCTGCCTGAAGGATTCAAATTTATGATGACTTGTACATGATTTTCCACCTCCCTTCTAGGAAATTTTCCCTAGAAAATGTTTTTAAAGGACGTTCTTTCTTAACAAAGCCCCACATTTATCCTTTATCACCGTGGGGAGAATAGGGTATCATCCCAGTAATTAAATGAACTCAGTGTTTCTATCATGCCATTTTGTGCTTAAAAGTAGGATAAAGTAGAAATCATCAGCAGAGGGAAGACTCTAGAATTAAGAGGATCTGGAAAGGCTTCCTATAGAAGGTAGGATTTTTATCTGGGACTTGAAGGAAATCATTATATTCAAGGACTTGCAAAGTAGGGTGAAATATACAAGTCATATAGAGAATGGAGTGTCTCTACAGAAGATTTTGTGCTATAAAGATGAAGAGATGAAAATATAACATCTGACGTATAGAGATGTATTTACAGAAAAAGAGAGAAAATAACAGTGAATAAAATCAGGAGGGAGATGCAGTGGATAGAGGAACAGCCTTGGAGTCGGGGGGCCTGAGTTCAAATGACACTTACTAGCTGTGTGACCTTAGGCAAGTCACTTTACCCCACTCACTCCCTCAAAAAAAAAAGCCCTACCTTTAAGCCCTGAAACTGACATTTACTTTGCTGTGTGAGCATGGGCAAGTTGAAACTTACCAGTTGCCCTAATCAATTTTATGACCCTAAATAAAAGAGAAATTTGTCAATGTTTATCATGGAAGGAGTGTCTATGTGGGAAGTTACCATCATGGATAAAATCACTGGTCCAGATATGATTTTGGGCAAGTCACATCCTTTTTCTAGACCTTAAGATTTCTTATCTGCCAGAGTAGGATACACTCACTGGTCTCTAAACTCTGAGATGCTCTGCCTTTGTTAAAAAAAATGTTTCTTTAAATTTTAAAGGGGCAGCATGATATAATAAAAAAAGAAAATTTCATATGGATTCAGGGACAATGCATGTCAGTCCTAGCTTTGATGCTTAGCAATAATGATAATAATATCTAATTTTATATATTGCTTTATGCTTTACAAAGTGTTTTACAATTATCTTTATCATTTTATTTTCCTAACAGCTCTGAGATGTAGTTACTGAAGTATCCTCACTTTATAGATGAGAAAATGGAGGAAAAGGTTAAGTGACTTGCCCAAGCTCCTGTAGCTAATAAATGTCTGAGACTAGATTTGAATCAGCTCTTCTGACTTTTAAAATCAGGGAACGAGAGAGGGGCAGGTAGGCACAGTAGATAGAGTGTTTGGCCTGGATTTCAGATCTGGCCTCAGACACTTACTGCCTGGGTGACCCTGGGAAAGTCACTGAACCCTGGTTGCCTCAGTTTTCACATCCGTGAAATGAACTGGAGAAGGAAGTGGCAAATCACTCCCAGTATTTCTGCTGAGAAAACCCCAAATGGGGTCACAAAGAGTCAGATCCAAGTGAAATGACTGAATGGCAATAGGGAGTGAAGAGTTTTCTCTGCCCACTTTCCCATTCTGTGTCCTTGATCAGAGCTGATATTCAGTCAAGGAAAAAAAAATTGCTTTCCCTTGGCTCGTGACCTATGCAGCCACCAGTTTCAGATACTTTTTATATACCGCTTTAAAAATAGCATTAAAAAGGACTGGAAAACAGAATGGGCAGCAGCTGTAAAAGTGTAGGAATACAATATTTGTGCTACCTTTGCCTTGACTTAGCTGTGTGACCCCAGACAAGTCTAATTCCCCTTAATAAATGTAAAATGGGGGTGGCCAGATAGCACAGTGAGTAAGAGCACTGGCTCCAGTGTTGAGAAGACCTGGAGATCAAATCCCGGGCTCAAACACTTAGCACCCACCCAGAAACACCTGGCTGTGTAACTTTGAGCAAGTTACTTAACCCCAATTGCTCTAAATAAATAAATAAATGAATGAATGAATGAATGAATGAATGAATAAATAAATGTAAAATGAAGGGATTATAATAAATGATCTCTAAGGTTTCTTCTTGCTCCCAAAATCCATGATTCTATTATCATTGTTATTATTATTTCTATTATCCTATGCATTTAATTTAATATCATTTCTATTCCCTCCCACCCGGAATTTAAGAGTAAGGCTCACTGGTGGCTCTTTTGTAGAACACCATTCCCCAGCAGGAAATGTGCATGTGTGTGTAAGGGAGAATGTAGGGATGGAGAACCCCACAGTGGCCTTGCTTTGTGTTAAGATTCACATGTTCTCTGGCCCTGGGTTCAGGGAGTTAGGCTCATTCTGTCTTCTGCTCAAATGCCCTTCAGAAATCACATCCCCCCACCAAAAAAAAAAATGCTTTTGAGACATTACTCTTTGTTGAAATAGCTATGAGACAAAAAAAAGAGGAAAAGAGATTAAGCACCTAGGTGGAGAAATGGATAAAGCATCAAGCCCAGAATCAGGGAGACCTGAGTTCAAATTTGGCCTTTATACACTTACCTTCTGTGTGTCCCTGGGCAAATCAATTATTCTCTGTCTGCCCCAGTCTCCTAATCTGTCAAATGGGCATCGAAGGGGTCCAGTCTTAGCACTTCTTAAATTATGGGTCAGAAATTTTGGCAATAGTAAAAAAGTTTCTGAACGCGCAGTGACCAACAATCAATTAAAAATCAAACACGTAATGAATCGGAGGTGTTTCTGGCAGCGTTTGCCCATGTTGCATGGTATAACTTCACTACAGCTTTGGCCCAGAGTCAGAAAGACTCATCTTCCTGAGTTCAATTGTGGCCTCAGACACTTACTAGCTGGATTACCCCAGGCAAGTCATTAAATTCTGTTTGCCTCAGTATCTTCATCTGTAAAATGAGCTGGAGAAAGAAATAGCAAACCACTCTAGTATCTTTGCCAAGAAAACTTCAAATAGGGTCACAGAGTTAGACACAACTGAAAATATCTGAATAATAATAACAACAACAAAAATTAGAGATAATAACAGCAGCTAGCCTAGCAAGATCCCTAGAGATACTAAAAGCTAAATAACCTTCCCAAAGGGACACAGCTAGTAAGGATCAGATGCAGTACTTGAACCCAGGAGGCAGCCTGGGAGTGTTGAGGGAGCACTCACTTTGAAGTCATAGTCTCAAATTCCAACTCTGCCTTTGCTAACGGTGTGACCTTGGGTGAGTGAGTTTCTCAGCTAAAAGACAAGAGGGTTGTCCCAGATGACCTCTGATATTCTTTGCTGCTTTAGAGCTATGGACTTGTACCCTTCTGATTCCCAGGCTGGTCTTTTATCACTCGTACTCATGGCCTCTTTTGCTGGGGATACTTTAGTGATGATGTTTGTCAGCTCAATTCCCAAACATAATTACTCTCAAGTAAAATGCATCAGACACAGGTTAGGTACCGAGTAATGGGGGAGGAAGGAGGTGAGAATATAAAAAACAAGCTCCACCTAATTCATAATTTAGTCTAAGACAAAGATTCTTCACCTTTTTGTGTGTCATAGATTTCTTTGTCAGTCTGGTGAAACTGCCCATCTTCTCAGAATGTGTCTAAATGCATAAAATACACAGGATTTCAAAGGAAAATAATTATAATGAAATACAATTATAATTTTTTTTAATTCACAGACCCCCAAATTAAGACCCCCTGACCTTGGACCCCTCATGGTTACATGCATAAAGATATTTTTTTTTTTTAGAGAGAGGTGAGGGGAGTTACTGTAGCCAGTAAAAAAGAACACTTGACTTAGAATAAGGAGACCTATATTCATTTATAACCATCCTCTGTGTAACTATAGGGAAGGCAGTTCTTTCTGAGCCTCAGTTTCCCCATTCATAACACTTTTGTGTTTGTTGTTCACTCATGTCTCACTTTTCATGATCCCATTTGGGGTTTTCTCAGCAAAGATACTGGAGTGATTTGTCATTTTCCAGCTCATTTTATAGGTGAGGAAACTGAGGCAAATAGGATTAAATGATTTACTCAGGGTTGCACAACTAGTAAATGTCTGAGGCCAGATTTGAACTCAGGAAAAATGAGTCTCCCTGTTCCAAGCCCAGCATTCTATCCACTGTGCCACCTAGTTTCTCTCCACTCATAAAATAGAGATGTGGGTATATCCATTAACCCACATTACTCCAGGGCAGCAGGGTGGTTCAGTGGATAGGGCACCAGGCCTGGAGTCAGGAAGACCTGAGTTCAAATCTGGTTTTAGATACTTATTAGCTGTGTGACCCTAGGCAAGTCACTTAACCTAGTTTGCCTCAGTTTCTTCATCTGTAAAATGAGCCGGAAAAGGAAATTACTCCATTTGTCAGACATGATTAATACAACTAAATATCACTCTACTCCAATGGGCTGTTGCAAAAAAAAAAAAAATACTTTAAAAGCAAAGGCACTTGAAGAGTAATTTCATTAGTACAGGGAAGAACCTTCCTCCACTCATCCATGTTCAGCACCTTCTTTGTGAATGACTCTGAAAGGGTTTTCTATAGCAGAAGTGAAAAATTCACAAGGCTCCCTAAGGTGACCTCAACCAGATTAAAATGTAATTGGAATATGTTTAGCAAGATAATTTTTTAAAATGCAACATAGATAATGTTAATTTGTGGCTTTCTAAGTCAAAATTCATCCTGTAGGAACCTGTTTCTCTTTGCATTTGACACCATAACACTAGAGCATTGAGAGTTTAAGTGACTTGCCCAGGGTCACACAACCAATATGTGTTAGAAGGGCTTGAACCAAGATCTTCAGAAGGCTTTGAGGCTAACTCTCTCTACGACACCATGTTGCTTTTCCTGGACTTTAAAACAGTAAAATTGATGTTAATTTTTAAGGGAAATTATTATGGGGGAAAATGTTTATCAAGTCCCTGATCAGTGAACCTCCATAATAGTTTTTTTTTTCCCATTATGGGACATTTGTTTTATCTCTGCCCTGTGTGCAACCAGACAGACAGGAGACAAGATTAAAGGGGACAGTAAGTGTTCTCAAGTTCTTTCCAGTGCCTAGGGATGGGGGAGGAACGATAATTAACACTCACTCCTCGCTCTTCTTTTTATGGTTTCCTCCTTTCGATCTCTTTTGGGCTATCTGAGAATTTGACCAGGGAGTTGACATGAGGATGTTGAAATAACATGATAGCAGCAGCTGCCTAGTCCTTCTCTCTCCCAGCAAAAGTGGGTAAGCCCTAAATCTAAAATTTGAAAGGAAAACCTATTTAAACATTGGGCAAATTGTTTACACTCACACTTCCCTCCTTTTTAATTCTGTTTTTTATCTCATCAACATGTACACACGATGTATTTTCCTCATCTATAAAATGACAGGGATTGGAGTAAATGGTCTCTAAGGTATTTTCCTACTTTAAATCTGTGATAACGTTGGACCATGAGTTTCACATACATGTATCATTGCAATTAGTAAGTCTAGAAGGTGCTAGGCAGCACAGTGGAGAGAGCCCTAAGCCTGGCATCAGGAAGATCCAAGTCCGGACCATTGCCTCAGACACTTAGTAGCTGTGTGATCCTGGGTGAGTCACTAAAATTCTGTCTGCCTCAGTTTCCTGTACGATAAAATGGGGATGATAATAATAGCACCTACATCCCAGGGTTGTTGTGAAGATCAAATGAATTAATAGCTTAGCATAATGCCTGGGACATAGCAGACATTTAATATATGCTTGTTTCCTTCCTTCTTTCTTTATTCTATACCAGCTATAAATAAGGGCCCAAATATTCTCTCCCTATTCAATTCAGTGAACATTTAACAAGGGCCTCCCATGTACATAGTATTATGTTGGGTGCTGGGATTAAAGACTAAATAAAAGCCCCAAAGAGTCTGCATTCTGCTGAGAAAGCACAAACAAGTAAGCAGATATAGGACATGACATACAGGCTGAGACTTGAAGAAAGTTAAGGATTCAAAAAGGTGGAAAGTAAGAGGAATTGCATTCTTCCCATGTTGTCTAGACTGTGCAAAGGCTGGTGAGAGATGGAATTCTGAGATCCAGGAAGAGCAATTAGGCAAGATTAGAGGGAAAACTCTTTCATCCTTTGCTTTGTTATAAAGATGTTACCAGAGGGCAGCCAGGTGGCTCAGCAAGTAAGAGCACTGGCTCCAGTGTTGGGATGACCTGGAGATCGAATCCTGGGCTCCGACACTCAGCACCACACCCAGAAATAACTGGCCGTGTAACCTTGAGCAAGTTACTTAACCCCAATTGCTTTAAAAAAAAAAAAAAAAGATGTTACCAGTAAAGGAAGAAAACACACACCTAAGCATGATAAATTTTCTAAATTTTTCTGAAATAGTATAGTATAGTGGAAAGAAAATTGTATTTGGAATCAAAAGAGCTGGATTAGATCCAATATTGAATAAATAAATTAACTTTTCTGAATTCCACTTTCTTCATCTGTAAAAAGAAAATAACATTATTCGTGCTACCTACCTCAGTCAAGTTACTCAACAAGACATTTATTAAGCACTTACTATGTGCCAGGCACTGTACTAAATTCCAGGAATAAAAATAAAAGAAAAACTGGTCCCTGACCTCAAGTAGCTCACATTCTGATGGGAGAAAAAAATATATAAAAGATTAGATAGATAGATAGATAGGTAGATAGATGCATGGATACATAGATACATAGAAAAATAAAGAGAAGCAGACAGACATACAGATGGATAGATAGATAGATAGATAGATAGATAGATAGATAGATAGATAGATAGATAGATAGATAGATAGATAGACAGACATAGATAGATAGATAGATAGATAGATGGTGGATACATAGATACATGGAAAGACAAGAAGGCAGACATACAGATAGATGGATATAGGTAGACAGATGATAGATACACAGAAAGATAAGAAGGGACAAGCATACAGATGGATGGATAGATAGATAGATAGATAGATAGATAGATAGATAGATAGATAGATAGACAGATAGATAGATATAGATTATACACACATAGCATATATAGTAATTGTGTATGCAAGATATACACAGTTATTTGTGTTATTACAAATAACTATGCACGCAAAAGATACATATACACAGTGTATATAATAATTGTGTATGCAAATATATTTACACAGTATTTCTAATAACTACACAAAATATACACAGTTATTGTTGTTTATCTCATTGGAATGTGAGCTTCTTGAGGGCAGGGACTGTTTTTCATATATAGATACACACATATATACATACACACATATACACACATAAAATATATATGATATATATTTTCTTTCCATATGTGTGTGTACATATATAGTGTAAATGTCAAGCAGTCAAATCAGTAAATAGAAATTTATTAAGCACCTACCAGACATTATGCTAAATACCGGAAACACTAGGAAAGGCAAAATATAGTCTTTTCCTTGTATTCGCAGTATTTAGCATAATGCCTGCCCTCAGGCAGTTCACAATCTAATAGAGGTTGGTTGATTGGTTGGTTGGTTCTCAAAGAGAACCAAAATGACGTCACTATGCTAAAGTCAAGTTTCACTGTTTCTGACTGTGACTGATCTGACCCAACAAGCTCAGAGTGTTCTACCACAGGTCGGGCACAAATAATACGTATGAACATTCGGGGTGGTTCTCCAAATTCTGCTTTGCTCATAGAGCACAACACCTTCTCTGATGTGGGCACACCATGCTGAGAGGTCCTGTGCCAGTGTCTCCCAGGTCATACAATCAGTTCAAGAGTTCTTCTTCTGACCACCATGTGAGCGCTTGAGTTATCCATAAAATAGTCTTTTAGGCAAGCATACATTTGGCATTCAAACAACCCCAGCCCATCAGAGTTGGGCTCAAGGGGGGTAGACAGTACCTAGAAAAAGGAGCTAAAATGGAGGGACGGGATGGAGAGAGTCAGAGGAGAAAGGGAGGATACCTAGCACAGAAGGCATGATAAAGTCCTGTAACCAGGGAGGAAATGATGTGGCTGCCAATGGGGAGCTCTTCAGTGTCCACCCTCCACCCTCTCCATTCAGAGGGCAGGAGCAACCCAGGTGATCCTGAGGAGTTGATCATTTCAGAAGGTGATTTCAGAGAAAAGTCATTAGCAGTGGGAGGAACTGGGAAAGGCATCTTGCAGAAGGTGGGGTTTGAATTTAGTATTAAAGTAAGCCAGGGCAGCCAGGAGGTAGAGAGGAGGAAATTTTGATTTTTGTTTAAAAACAAAAATACTTCACTTTTGAATAAATCTCTAAGCTTTTTAGCTGATCTGGGTTTGTTGAAATGGGACTCTAACAGCTGTCCTGTCCTCTCCACAAACAAAGGTGTTTAAAATCATTTACACTGTCCATATCTTGGTATTTACATGGCCGGTGTCTCCCTCATTGGTCTGTGATTTCCTTGAGAGTAAAGATCATGTTTTTGTCTTTTTTTGTATTCCCAGCATTTAGCACAGTGCCTGGCATATAATAAGAGCTTAAAAAATGCATGTTGACTGAGTCCTGACAAAAATAAGCATTATAAATAGTACATGCAGATAGAATGACTTGACAGTGGCTTTTTTTTCCCTTTCATCCTCTCCTTAAAGCAATATGTTTCTTCTGACCAAACCAATTAAACAACATGTTTTATTTTAATGTAAACTCGTTTCTTAGTACCCAACATCCTAGAGCTAGGTATAAGAACAAGTTTCTTAACACCTAGCCTTCTTAATGCTGGTCCAATTTTTACCACTTTGTTCTCATTCCCTGTGAATGGAGGCACTTATACAGAAGAAGAAATGATAAACAACCATGAGAAATTAATTTAAACTCACACAGAACAGACCTGTTTTCCTCTAAACCCATAATGCTTCTCTGGCTAAATTCACAAAGTGAGAATTTAGGATTGGTATGGGAAGGACCACAGACAAATGAATGGAAACCCCATAAAGGACATTTCCCTGGCAGCCTAAGGCTCTTGGAGAGGTTTAAATGGACTTAGTTTATAACCCACAGCACATTCATCTAAGTTGTTAATTTTCATTATTTATTGAGCAAGTCCATTGAGTTAGTGCATGAGTACATATATCTAGGAAATGCTTTGTAGGCAAATGATGAGCCAGGCCCAGAATTGGAAAAGAGGGAGCCTGCAAGTTTAGATTACATCTGGGAAATTGGGCAAGGCTTTTGACCATCTCAAGTTGTGTGCACGTGCGCACACACTCTCTCTCTCTCTCTCCCTCTCTCTCTCTCTCTCTCTCTCTCTCTCTCTCTCTCTCTCTCTCTCTGAACAACACTGTGTTTTCCTGGTGATGTCATAAATTTGCAAACTTTAGAACACCCTGATTTCTGAAGAACTAAAATTAGACAGGTGGTGGTACAAACAGCAATGGAGAGACACATGTATGGTGAGGGTTAGGAGACTGCCACATGTTTCCAGCTAGATTGCCAGAAGTGTCTAGTCATGAGGAGGAGGAGGAGAAGGAAAAAGAGGAGGAAGAGGAAGAGGAGGAGGAGGAGGAGGAGAAGAAGGAACTGTTCATGTGATTTCACTGCTATAGGGGACTCTCAGATGAGCAAACTATATCTTTCAATGCAGGTCAGCAACTTCTCTGCAACTTTTAGTCAGAGTTGCCTAAAGCAGAGGTGTCAAACACTCAATATTCCTGAATGTGACCTGAATGAAATTAAAATGTAATTGGGAAATAAATTTTAAAATAGGACATAGATAATGCTAATACATGGTTTTCTAAGTCAATATGACACCTTTAGGGATCCTTACATACAGTTTAGTGACCCTTTTTCTATTTTATTTTGCTATCACTGGCCTAGGACCCTGAGAGTTTAAGGGTCAGAGGATCACACAGGCAGGATGGGTCAGCGTTGGGGCCTGAACCCATGTCTCCTAGGCTCTTAGGCAGGTGTCTATCCACTCTATCACATACTAACCATCATCACCATGACTATCATCACCATTCTCCTCCTCCTCATTTAGAAGGTCTGCACAACTCTTTACATGCAGAAAATGTATGAGAAGTGGCCTGGTCATATAGCAAAAACAAAGGATAACAGGTATGGGCAGCCTGAGTGCTGCTGCACAGATATCTAAAAATGTAAAAAGATCTAGAGGAAGACCTCTGGGATATTGGGTAGATCTTCTACTGAGTCATAACAATAGATAAGATTCTACATCAAAGACAGGAAGACTGAATGGAAATCCACCAGCTTTCTTGACTACCACAAGAAGTAACAGTGAGTGGGAGGAGTCATAATGGTATTTTTGGCATTATTGGTGTTATTGGTGATGTGGCTGCTCTAGATATCATGATACCTAAATTACATATGCCTCATTATACTCGTATCTAGCTTGGCACAGAGTAGGCTCTTATTAAAAGCTTGTTGACTTGACTTGTTACCAATCACATTTTACAGATGAGGGGGGAAAAATGGCCAGAAGGATTAAGTGACTTACTTTGGTCATATAGCTAATAAAGGTCTGAGGGAGAAATCGAACCTAGGTGTCTGTGTCTGAAACCAGCACATTCTCTACTAGGTCAAGATGCCTCTAGATCAATGGTGTTAAAATCAAGTGGATACAGGACCACTAAACCAAACATAAGCATCCCTGCATTCAATATTTTCCAATTATATTTTTATCTGATTCAAGACACACTCAGGAGTGTTGAGAGCTACATGTTGCCATGGGTCACATGTCTGACACCTCCACTCAAAGAGATCATTGCTAAGGTATTTGCCAGCTCTAACAGCCTGTGTTTGTAAGCTATCTTTTCTCCCTTGTTCAAGGGACTTGCAGTCTAAGGGGGGGCAGGTAAGACACAAAGGTACAGCATTTAGAAGAGAGTAATTTAAGACAGTGTGGTCACAGTTGGTCAGTCATTTCAGTCATGTCCAACTCTTTGTAACCCCATTTGGGGTTTTCTTGGTAAAGATACTGGAGTGGTTCAGGGTGGCTAGGTGGTGCAGTGAATAGAGTACCAGCCCTGGAGTCAGGAGGACCTGAGTTCAAATCCAGCCTTAGACACTTAATACAAAAACTAGCCATGTGACCTTGGGCAAGTTGCTTAACCCAATTTCCCTCCAAAAAGCAAAAAAAAAAAAAAATACTGGAGTGGTTTGCCATTTTCGTCTCCAGCTCCTTTTACAGATGAGGAAACTAAGGCAAACAGGGTTAAGTGATTTGCCCAGAGTCACAGTGTCTAAGGCCAAATATGAACTCAGGAAGATGAGTCTTCCTGACTTCAGGCCCAGCACTCCATCCACTGAGCCACCTAACTGGTCACAGAGAGAGCAACAAAATGTGGTTCAATAACAGCTCATTTGCCTAATTTCTGATTCTCATAGCAAAATGTCCTTTTTGTTTCTCAACTACAGGAAAAAAGCTCATTGGAACAATGCTCCTCCTGCCTTCCCTGACCTCCACTAAGCATCCGTGCTTTTGTTCAAGGGCCATTTTCCATGTGACACCTCCCCTGACCTCCTCCTCCACACTGATACAATAGAGTAGTCCTGACCAACTCAAATATAAATGGAAGCTATGAATTCATACATAGGGATCTGTGAGGTTCCCATAGCAACTTATTAACCACATATTAACATTATTTATCTTTTCCTGTATTTTTATTTTGTTATATATTTCCCCAATATATTTTAATCTGGCTTAGGCTATGCTGTGACCTTGTGTTTAACACCTGTACTATAGAGAGTGGTATCTTAACCATTTGTTTACTTCTCTGAAATAACAAATTCAAGTCAGGCAAATGGTTGATTGAAGTCCATTATGTGCAGAGAGCCAGTGTTGCTTAGTGATTAAAGATCTAGTCTTGAAGCCAAGAACCCTGGGTTTAATTCTTGCCTCTGATACATACTGGTTGTGTGACCTTGGGTAAGTCACTTAACTTTTTGGTACTCTTAGCAACTTTCTAAGACTACAAGTTACAGAGAAAGGGCTGACCTGTCTTTGAAGAAGGAATTTTCTCAACTAGGTGTTTTCTAAACCAGGGAAATAACAGGTCTCATCCTCATTCTATCTCCACTATGGGCGAGACACTGTGCTAGGCTCTAGGAATACAATGATGAAAATAAGATGCAGTTCCTGCCCTTGGGGAGTTTATAATATTTTGGAATATGGCCCTTGAATGTTTTGTTTTTGCCTGTGCCAATGGCCTACAATATAAAAAAAAAGTTAGAAAAACACAATTTTGAACTTACTAATATGGTGCCTTGGGTCCTTTACTTACATGTCTTATCTCTGTTCATGTTGATTTGTGACATAGAACATAAGCTATACAAATTCTGAAGATAAATTATGTAGGGTGAATGTTACCTTTGTATCCCCCATTCATACCATGATTCTTTCCCACAGACATTTGGTCTTTTGGAATCCCTTCTTTTGCCAATGGAGTTCTATCCTACCCTAAGGACCTAACTCCAATAGCACCTCCTCCTTGAAGCCTTCACTGATGATTATTTCTGTGCTGATTTTTCCTTGTGAAAAACACTGAATTTGAGTTCAAAGTCCCTGGATTCACATTCTTGTTCTGATATTAGGTTCTCTGACCCTAGACAACAAGACGCTTCCCAAAGTGAAAGGCAAAATGAACGTTTCCACCCTCAAAGAGCTCCCATTCTACTGGCATGTTAAGCATTCAAATCTATGCTATTGTCCACAACCTTTAACATATTGTTTTTTTAGATCAGGGGTGAATCAGCCTAAAGAAATTATAATCCATCATATAGAAAAAAAAATTAGATTGTAATCTGTGAGTTAATCCAATAAGTCTGTGAAGTTATTGTACTGTTTCTAATGGTCACTAAAAGGCAATTTTCCAAAGAGGTAAATTCTCACATTTACTTCCAATTTGGTTTTGAACCATGAGTAAGGATATAGATGACATTTATTAAATGTTTACTATGCCAAGTAAGCCAAATGGCTTACTATGCCAATACTTAAACACCAAGTACTATGCTATGTCCTAGGGATATAAATAGAAAAAGAAACAGTCCCTGTCTCCAAAAGCTCATACTAATTTGAGGGAGAAAGCACATAAAAGAAATTTCAGCTTCAGGGCTGAAAAGGGGGCCCCAAAGTCCTAAGGATTCAGTGACAGGGCCTTATGGCAAGGCAGATGGTAAGGTCTGGTGGTCCTCCACACTACTGGAAGTAATAGCATTGTTGACTCCTTTATCATTCAAATGATGTGTCTGGGTCATAGAACCAACAAGATCCAATCCTCATGACATTTCAAACCTCTCCCCAAATCTAGGACAATGATGCAAAACTCAAATTAAAACAGACGTAGC
The DNA here is from genome assembly GCF_028583685.1 of Petaurus breviceps papuanus. Lineage (NCBI taxonomy): Eukaryota > Metazoa > Chordata > Mammalia > Diprotodontia > Petauridae > Petaurus > Petaurus breviceps. The sequence continues at coordinate 4,505,201 of NW_027187316.1, forward strand.
TAAACCATCCATAAGGATCCCTATGGATGCTATATTGATTTAGAAAACCACATATGTATTAACATCATCTATATTTTATTGTATTTTTGTTTGTTTTGTTAAGTATTCCCAATTACATTCCCCACTGCCCATCACACTCCAGCAACAGGGCTGCAAAAGCCTACCTTGAACTTGTAAGAAAGCCCCATTCTCACCTCCCCACCTCCTCCCAGTGCCCTGAAAACTGAAAGGCAAGAAGCTTGCTCAGACTGGGGCAGTAGCAAGGCATCACTCCATATTTCAACAAAGTTCAACCAGAGAACTGAGGGACAGAAGAAACAGGGACGGGACATATGTGTGGCTGTGTGTCCCTCTGGTAAGCCTGAGGAAAAGAACCAGTATCCAGCTGAAGCCAGTTCTGTCCCTCCCAGAAGTCACTTGGGGCAGGGACAAAAGTGGTGAATCAAGAATTGCCCAGTGTGGGAGGAGGCTGAAAGAGCTTTGAGATTAAGCCCCCAGGGAAACCACATCCAAAGAAAGTAAGAGGTATGATGCAACTTTGAGGGGTAAAAAGGCACTGAAATTACTAAAGAATTCAGGAGAAAGAACTGTACAAGTGGTTGAACAGTTAAGCCGTCCAAATGAGTTCTGAGTTTCTGGGGGTAAAGGCAAAGAAGGAAGGTATTCCCTACATGATGTAGCAGTCCTCTGATCCCAGGCCGGCCTGGGAGGGTTCTGAGTATCTGGGACTAGGGGAAGGTACAGAAGGGAGGTGTAGGTGGGGAAAGAATATGATAAATGGGGGCAGCCAGGTAGCACAGTGAGTAAGAGCACTGGCCCCAGAGTCGGGATCACCTGGGATCGAATACAGGCTCTGATACTTAGCACCACACCCAGAAATAACTGGCTGTGTGACCTTGAGCAAGTTACTTAACCCTGATTGCTTAAAAAAAAAAAAAAGAACATGATAAATGTAGTATCTCTCTCCATTAAGCATCTATTGGAAGACAGGTACTATATCTATGCCATTGTCTTGGTAAGGAACTTAAAGAGCCTTAGTTTTAAGTTTTTTTCTCCAAGAGTCACTTTCTTACTCTTGGTACATTAGGAAAAGACACTGAGGCGTGTTGAAAAGAATGTCACCTTTGGAGTCATAGGACTTCAGGTTCATATTGCCATTTACTACTTTTGTGACCCTAGGTAAATCATTTCACCTGTCTGGGCCTCAGTTTCCTCATCTGTAAAATGGAAGTGTTGAACTAAATTATCTCTGAGGTCCTTTCGAGCTCTACATCTGTTATCCTGTGAATCCTAAGAATGATTTATTGTCTCCGTGGTGCACCCAGAACTTAAAATCCTGCCCTTTAACACCCCTTGAAAGGTCAGAACCCTGCTGATTTTGGCTTCCTGTGATTAATTAGACCAATAAAACTACCATTGTACAATGGCAGAGTTGGATGAAGATGAAGATTATTAGAGGCAGAAGATTATTACTGAAATAATGTTTTTTCCAAGGTAGGTGGTGACCAGCAGCTGGTTTTCAGTCGGATGCAGGCTGTTGTTGCAACCATATACTTTTCCAGTGCCTTGGAGGATATCAAATGAACCGTTTCCCCATTAGAATTGGCAGTCTATATTTGGTCTCATTGAAGTTCCTTCACGGATGCCTAGGAGAATCAATACTTCCCCACCAGCCTTTTCCCAACCCCTGGAAGAAAATGAAACAAGAATCCTTTAGAAATATTTCTAGCCCTGACCCATTCCTCCTGTGGCAACAAACACCAGACTGGGATCATGGGTTTAAATGCAGACTGCTGCTTATTACCTTGTGTGACCTTAGGCAGGGCATTTCCTCTCTTTGGGAATGAGTTTCCTCATTACTCTTCAGGATATATAAGGATCAATTAAAAGAATTGAGGGGTGTTAAGACAGAAGAAGAAAAGACTCAGGGAAGAGACAGACATTTAGAAGAGGGATTAGATTTGTTCTATTTGGCTGTGAAGAGCAGAACCAGAAACAATGGGTGAAAACTGCATCAACAACAACAACAAAGCAAATTTAGGTCCTATTGTGGGGAAAATTCTCTAACAATTGGAATTATCCAAAAGAAGACATATTACCTGAGGGGGACTAAGTTTCCTGTCATCAGTGGTCTCCAAGCAGAACCTGGATGATCACTTTTCAGTTATTGTTGTCCGTCCTTCATTCCCAAAGAGGACCAATTACATCAGGAAGTGGCGTCTTGACTTGCAAGTGAATTGGATTTAAGTGAGTCAGGGCTGTACAAAGTCATTGGCCTCACTTTCTCCTCCAGAGTCAGCACAGTCCAGTGGCAAGACATAGGTCAAGATGACTGTCGATGGTCCAGGATGCAATGGAAGACCTTAGCCTTTTTAAGCTAAGGTCTTTCCCAGATCTCAGTTTGTCTGAGGCAACTCCCATTCAATAATTAAAGGCTATACAAGGATTGAGGCAAAAGATGGCCCAGTTTGGCTTCATAAAAGAACCAATCTGGGAGGGGAAGACCTTCAAGACTCACCACTTTTCAATATGTTATAGTGAGGATTCCTTTTTGGTTATGGGTGAATTGGGTGGCCACTGAAATCAGTCAATCAATGAACATTTTTAAAAGTACCTACTGTGCTAAATGCTGGGGACAATTGTAAAATTCTGAAATTCTGGGCTCTGTAAACTAGGTTTGTTGTACTCAATGCCCTTCTGGATTCAAATCTTGTGTCTAAAAAATTACATTGAATCTAGGTGATAGAGATTAGAAATTTTTCTCTTGGGGAAGGATTGGGAGGGGAAAGAGTTGTCCTTTGCATCTGTGTCAACAACAAGTAAACTTGATATTATTCAACCAAAATGAAATACCTTTAATAATGGGGTCCTACATTTTTAAAGGGGAAAGCTACTAGGAAAATTGTTTAGAGGCTGAGACAGAAAGGCATTTGAATTGGTATCATTGTCCTTCAAGAAAGAAGCAGGTGTGATTTTTCTGTCTTTACCTGTATTTGAAACTCTCCTTCTCTGTAAGTGCAAGGACATAGTAAATGGCAAGAAGAACTTGCCACTGACAGTGACCAATTGGTTCCCACTGCTGGTTGGCAACATTGACGTCAGCCCCCATGGCTGAGAAATTAGCTGAAGCTTGGAGAGGAAATAGGCCAAAAAAGAAAAAAAAAATTCAATCCGGGAATACCAAAGTTATTTCTCTTTTTACTTCGTAGCCTCTCAGCAGCTGTGATGCTTTGCTGCTTTTTGATAGTAGGAAAATTTCCAAAAATAGAACAGTGAAATGTCAAAGTTAATGGGATCACGGCAATAAAATATCCCTAGTACCAAGAAATCCAACTTCATTAGCTTGATGTGAACGTTGCTTTCAGCCCTGCAGCAGACAAACTGTGCTGCCGTCACCTTTACTTTTCCCCATAGTATATATCCCCTCACACATACTCTCATTCAGCAAAGGAAAGCAACACCATTGCCTATTTCTCCCCAACTACAGAGGCTCTTTTTCTTTTTGTTTTCCTTCTTGAAAATAATTCCCACTCTCAGGGAAACCTGGTTTGACCTGGCTAAAGCAAAGAGTTTTATTAACGAACCACAGGATTTGAAGCTGGGAAACAACTTAGAGATAATCTCTAGTCCAAAACTCACATTTTTCAAAGGAAACTGAGTCTCAGAAAGATGGTGACTTGCTGTGAATTGAACTCAGGGATTTTGACACAAGATTCATGTTTTTTCCTACACCATTATTCCTTGTCTAGACCAAGTGTGGACAGAACCTAGCCCACATTCATTTACTCCTTCACAAATACTTATTACTTTATTGCTGCATTACTCACACTTATCTATGAACAAAGAAAACTTTTTTAAAAATTTTTTCAAACCATCAACCCTGTGGGGTTGACCATAAAACATATAAAGCTCTTTTATGCCTAAAAACTCTGAAGTCAGGTTCCAGCGGCTGTCATGGAGAAATTAAAGTCCTGCCCATTTTTTATATAAGAAAAATGCCTTAGTGTATATCGTAACCACCTTGTGTCTCAATAGAGAGCATGTGCTGTAGACCACCAAAAAACAAAACAAAAATCAAAATGCTAATTACCATTCTTAAATCTGTTTCTTTCCTATTGCCTATGATTGTGGGTATGCATAATTATCCTTTCAACAATGTAAAGGCAGCTTCAACCTTACAGAAAGATGAATGAGGGAAGAGTGAATTAAGGCTGAAGCTATGGGCTTCTTCCCCAGAGCTAAGACTGCCTAAGCCAAACCTAAAAGCACAGCCTAAGGATGAAAAGCACCTTCTAATCACTTTCAAATAATTCCCCTCTCCCAGCTTCCCCTCACAGAAATAAATTTTTTATTACAAATTTCTAAAGGAAGAATTACAGCTTTAGAATTCACTTAAGTAACTTTGAGTAATCTATTGTTTTTTAATAATAAGTGGGGATTCGAATCTAAAAGATTAATGAAGAGCTGTTGGTATCTCACAACCCAGATTCCCCTTTCCTCATTCTTGTTTTAAAACAAAAATATTAGGAGAAAGTGAGTGGAAGGGAAAAGTGAGCAAATATAGCATATCCTTTAATGTGCAAATACATAAAGGATCTGTGATTCTGTCACTGGGGAGAACTAAGTCCTCCATAAATGCTTTTGCATTTGTTCACCAACACAGATTACAACCCATCTGTGATTTAATAGGTCATAGAATCATAGATTTAGAGCTTAAAGGGACTTCATAGGTCACCTAGTCCAGCCTCCATCTTACAGAACAGGAAACTGAGGACGTGACAGGTTAAGCAACTTTCCCAAGTTCACACTAGTGATAAAGATGGGATTCAAGATAGAGAAACTGTCTTAACTGCTTATTGGTTCAGATGCAAGTCTTTTACATTTTCTTTCATATGAAATATGACCTATTCCTATTTAATATCTTGTTATCATGAATGCTTTCATGGGAGCTAAGAGCTCTCTTTTCTTTTCTTTTTTCTTTTTTTAAGGGGGGGTGGGGGGTGGGGGAGGGACCCATACAGAGGACAAATGCTGATGTTTCCAAAGGAAATCCTTGGCGGAGGTGGTGATGTAAGCCTAGAGGATAGAATTCTCCTTGTCCCTTTAAATCTGAACCTGTGGTTCTGGGCCATAGATTGAATATATCTCTGTATTGTTCACTGAGAATGTAGGTTCCTTAAAGGCTTATGTTATATACTTATGTACCAGAACCCATCCTGGAACTTTGTACATAGAAAATTTTTGTTGATGTTAATGATAGAATTATGCTGTTAGCATATGAGCTGATATGTGGGTTTTAACAGCAAGCTCTTGAAGGCAAGGTTCTTTCACTTACTGATTAACCATTAGTGATCCAAATGGTGGTTATTTAAGGCTTGTGAAGGCATTTTGAAGCATGAGGCGTTTGAAGGCGGGGGGGTTCTCCAGTGTCCCTTATATCATATCAGGAAGACAGCCACTTATTCTACTGACCTTTAGAGTGACAGTTAGTAGAAGAGGTCAAATGTAGATTCCTTTAAAGGTAAAATTATCATGGAAACCCTAAACTAATCTGCCTGGCAATTTATATGACTGAATAATAGTTGGGTCTTGACTAACCTGTAAAGTGTATAAGGATTTTTGAAATCAAAATAGGGAATAAAAAACAAACAAACAAGTTGTCCCTCACTTCCACTGCATGGATAAAATAATAGTGATAGAAATATTATATCAAAGACACTTATGACATATGGTAGAAAGTGTGCTGACTTTGGAGTCAGAAGATGGTGGTTTAAGTGCTACTTTTGCTACTTGCAGCCTATATAACTGTGAGCAAGTGTGTATATACATAACATAACATAACATAATATATGATACAAAATATAAGTATATATAGAAATATAACATAACAATATATGATATAAAATATAAATATATGTTAACATAACATATGATACAAAATATAAAGTATATATAAATATAACAACACAATATATATGATACAAAATATGTGTGTATGTATAAACACACACATATCCTTTCTGCTTCTTAGTTTCCTCAAATGTAAAGGGATAATATTTTGTCTTTACATTTTCACACCATACAGTAGTCACTAAACAAGTTAATACTGAATTAGATTGGATTGGCTTGTCTTTATCACAGGGTTATTGTGAAGATAAATCACTCAATAAACATTTATTAAGTGACTACTATATGCCTGGCACATAGGAAAGGCAAAAGAAGATCCTTGCCTTCGAGGAGCTTGCAGCCTAGTGAGGAGACAACAACATGACTAGACAGGATGAATGGGAGGTAATCAACAGAGGGAAAATACTAGAATTATGGGGGCTCAAGGAAGACCTCCTGTAGAAGGCAGGATCTGAGATGGGACCCAAAAGGGGTAAAAATAAGTAGTAGAGTATTAAGTTCATTAAAACCATAAAATGTTATTTAAACATGTCCCAAAACTCAGAGACCTCTGCTATCTTTCATTTGGGAGCTCATTTCTATGATGTAAATCCAATCCAATCCAGGCCCTCTGACCCTTTGTAGTACTTGTCTGTGTTCTACCACATAGGTTCTCCATCATATGAGGCATTCAAATGGTGCAGTAAACACAGTGCAGAACCTAGAGTCAGGAAGACCTGCATTCAAATTCAGCCTAAGAACTTACTAGCTGTGTGATCGTGAGCAAATCATTTAAATATTCTGCCTCAATTTCCTCATCTTTAAAACGAGGATGGTGATGACATCAACCTCACAGGGTTGACATGATGAAATGAGATAATATTTGTAAAGTACTTTGCAAACCTTAAAATACTATATAAGTGTTAGCTATTATTATTATTATATACACGTAACACATTATTATATACATATCAGTGTTAGTATATAATGAGGATGGAATGAGTTTACAAATACTTCTATGCACCATGATTTAGTGATAAGAATGTAGAATTTCGCTCCAAAAGTTCGACTGCTCATTTTATTCACCTTCCTCTGTGAACCTGGGCAAATCACTTCTCTCTAGATCCAGTTTCTTTACTCATCCATTAAATGAGTGAGTTAGACAAACCTGTTGTCTCCCTCTAGAGAATGTAGGCTTCCTGAGAGTTCACATCTGTTTTATTTTTGTCTTTGAATCTTCAATGTCTAGCACAGTGGTTGGCATATAGTAGGACTTTATATAAATGTTTATCAATTGATGAGCAGCAACTTTTTAAGATTGCCTCTAGGTGGCATAATGGATATGGCACCTGGTCTAGAGTCAAGAAGTCCTGACTCAGACACTTACTAGCTGGATAACCCTGGGTAAGTCACTTAAATTAACCATTTGCCTCAGTTTTCTCATTGGTAAAATGAGCTGGAGAAGGAAATGGCAAACCACTCCAGTATCCTTGCCAAGAAAGGGGCAGTTAGGTGGCACAGTGGATAGAGTACTGCACCTGGCGTCAAAAAAACTCATTTTCCTGAGTTGAAATCTGGCCTCAGACACTTACTAGCTAGGTGACCCTGGGCAAGTCATTTAATCCTGTTTGCCTCAGTTTCCTCAATTGTAAAATGAACTTGAGAAGGAATTAGAGCACCACTCCAGTATCTCTGCCAAGAACACCCCAAATAGGGCCACAAAGTCAGACACAACTGAAAAACAACTGAACGACCACAATTTCTAAGACACCTTCCAACTCTAAATCCTATATCTTTTAATTGAATGTCAGCTCTGTTTTCAGATAGGTAATCATGGCTTATAAGTGAAGAATCCAGGGAGTAATGCCTTGCTCATCTTTGTAGCTCCCACAGAATAGCAGAAATGTTTGCTAAATGAATCAGCCTTAGGGCTTCTTAATTGGTTTTCCTCCCTTTAGTCTCTCCCCACTCCAGTCTATCCTACACACTGCTATCTAAGAAATTTTCCTTAAGCACAGATCTGACCGTGTGACTTCCCTAACTAAACCAACTCCAGTGGTTTCCTGTTGCCTCTGGGATAAAATAGAAACCCTTCTGTTTAGCTTTTGTAACTGGACACAATCTGGCCACAAGCTATCAAGACTCATTGTATGTCACTCCCTCTCTCCCACTTTACCACCCAACCACGCTGGCTTTTTTCCCTATTCCTCCTATACAACACTTTCACTCCCCTGTCTTTGCTTTTGCACTGTCCATCCCCCCTACCTGGGAATGCACTTCCTTCTTACCTCTACATCACAGAGTAGCGAGGTGGCTCAGTGGGTAGATACCTGGAGTCAGGAAGATCTGAGTTCAAATCTGGCCTCAGACACTTATTAGCCATGTGACCCTAGAAAAGTCACTTAACTTCTGTTTGCCTTAAGCCACTGGAGAAGGAAATGGCAAACCACTTTGGCATCTTTGCTAAGAAAACCTTATGGACAGTGTTGGTATGCTATGGTTGATAGGGTCATAGGCAACTCAAGGACCATTTTCTGCATGAAACTTTTTCTGATCTCTTCACTGCTAGTGCTCTAACTTTCTGACTATCTTGTGTTTAACTGCTTTGTATATATTTGTATTCATTCACTTTATATTTATGCCATATATTTTTAAATGTTTCTGTCTCAATATGTAAGCTCACGGTAGGTAGAGATTCTTTCATTTTTTGTTTCTGTATCCTCAGAACATAGCACAGTGTCTGGCACACAATAGGTACTTAATAAAGATTTTGATTAATTGATCAAAGGCACGAAGAGTTGTCTCAGTCATCCAGAAAATCAATTGTAGAGACCCCATGACTCCCTTTGGGAACAAAAGGTGTTGTGCAGCCACTCAAGTCTTTGGAGACAAAACAGGGGAGTAAATTTATCACTGCAAGAAGCTTCAGAGGCCATCTGATCCAGCTCCTTCATTATATGGAGGAGGAAACAAGGCCTAGAGAAAAGCAACGTCTTTGCCGGGCTTTTACAGGTAATATGTGGAAGAACCAAGATTCACACCCATGTCTTTTATCCCCAAATCTAGGACTGTGACCCCTGTGCCACTCCTCACATATGGTCACAGATTTAGTGTTGAAAGGCATGTTAGAAGCCATCTATTCTGAAAGCCATATTTAAGAAAGGAGAAAACTGAGTGGAGGAAGGGAGATCCATTAGAAGTCTACTGAAGTAGTCTAGGCAGAGGTGATGAGGTGGCTGTGAGGGTGCAAGAACGAGGAGAGAGATTGTCATGGTAGAAATAAAATTGGTAAATAGACTAGATATGTGGGGTAGGGCAGCTAGGTGGCACAGTGGATAGAGTAACTGATCTAGACTTAGGAAGACTCATCTTCCTGAGTTTAAATCTGTCCTCAGACACTTATTAGCTGTGTGACCCTGGCCAAGTCATTTCACCCCATTTGCCTCAGTTTCCTCATCTGCTGAACTAGAGAAGGAAGTTACAAAACCAATGTTTTTCAGAAAAACCCACAAGATATGTGGGGTGAGAATGAAAAGTCAAAGATGTTTCAGAGGTTGGCAGTCTGGGTGGCTGGAACAGTAGTGCCCAACCTGCATGGCTAGTGATCCAGAATGGTCCAAGTTTTTTCAACCCCTTTTACTTATCTTGCTTTTCAGGGGAGAAGTACGAACTTCATGCAGGAACAGAGTCCACCCCGAGTGTTGTGGTGCATGTGTGTGACAGTGACATCGAGGAAGAAGAAGATCCAAAGAATTCTCCAAAGCCAAAAATCATTCAAACCCGGCGTCCTGGCCTGCCACCACCTCCAGTGTCTAACTGAGCCTCGCCTCAGACAACACGATCACTTCTTCTCTTTCACATGCTTTCCTTTCTCGTTGGCTTATTTTTATTAGGTCAGTTATGTTTAAAGGAATTGGTTGCCTTCAAATCCCTGGACATTTAGTTCACTGGGAACCCCCCCTGCCCTTCCTTATATTGAAGCCTTTCAACGTAAGGGCTAGGAAAAGGGGATCTGTTTCCTGAATCCTGTCATTCACCACTAACCCTAATGCATCTTTTAGGAGGGCCTAAAATAAATAGCATTTCATTCTTCAGTCACTATTACATCTCAGAGCTATGTACTTAAAAGCCAACCTAAACCAGAGATGTCAATCATGAATGTCACCCTTTGGGGGGAGGGCGTGCTTTGGCTTTCTCAATCCCCATACTGAGGTGTATGCATTTTCTTTCCTGGCAACAATAATAGGACCATATGTAAACTTGAATTTTGATTGCATGAGATTCCATCCATTGTCTCTCACCCAATCTCTGCACCTAACATCCACATGATATGCATGGTCACCAGCACTTGTCTTCATCATTTGAGGTAATGGTAATCCATTTGTGGTAACCCATGAAATTCCCCATGTCTAGCAGAGAACTCTCTAGAGGGGAACTTTGTTAGGATTGTCTACCTGGACAGGTCTTATTTTGTTTTCTGATGTAGTCATTGTTCAGAATAAAACATTTGTTTAACACTGTTAACATTTCTGGAGGGGAAAACCAAGTCTAACACCCAAAGATGTTTCTTGATGTATTTTGGGTATTGCTTCCTCACACTAGCTACCACATCCCACCTCGGAGGTATGTCCAGGGTGATAGAGACTGACTTTAGCAGAAGCTATTTGTTATTATGGCTTTCTGGCATCAGAACTATTTGTTGTTGGGGGCTTTCCCCCTTTCCTTTCTTTTTGTGTATATTTGTACAAATGTTTCAGCTGTGCTTTTGAAATCAGGAACTTTTTTTTTTTGCAATTTGGTGATTGTTCAGCCATCACCTGCCTGGAAACATAGCTCATGCATTGCTATTAATGCATTCATAGAATATTACAGCTGTTATGGTAATATTACAGTATCTTATGGATAAAACTGAGTATTGAAGGGGTACAAAGTTTACTTCGATGGTATATAAGTAAAGATCAAGCACCTTTGTTATTGAAATCCATTTTTTAAAAGTTATTAAATGTGAGCATCATTTGAAGTTGGTTTAAGGCATAACAGCAGCTGAGCATACTAAAATGAGAAAGAGAAAAGATTAATGGAAAATTCCCCTACTCCTTCAATGCCCACATACTGTACATATAAGACATTTGTTTTAGTTTGTGATTTTCTATTTCTCTATCCCAAAGTGCATTACAGAATATACACCTGTAGAACCATTACCTTCTCTGCTGTATGTTCCCGGCCTAGGTCATCTACTACTGTCCATTAATGAGTTAGTTTAGATGTGTGATGCCAGTTATGATGGAGTGGGAAAAATCTTTTCATTGCCCAAGCCGCAGAACAAAACAAAATAATACAGCCAAATGACTGAAGGGATTTCATGGTTTTTGACTAGGGTGTATAGCTCAGTCTTATCACAGACTGAAGTCACATAGAATGTTTGTTCAAAAATTAGAAGTCCTTTTTACTGTGAACATAGCAATACAGTACTGTACTGCAGAGGGGAAATTGGGGGGAGGGGGGTTGGGAGGGAGCTTGTTAGAGTTTCTCTAGCTCTAACAAACTGGAGAAGGAGCTTATAAAATACTGAGGTTCCAAAAGAAAAAAAAAAGATGACTCCTGTAAGGAAAGGGAAAAAAAAAAAAGAAAAGAAAGAAGTATATGAATAAATGTTCTGGCTTTCACTTGCTGCAGAGGTTGCTTTCACCAGAGATAGAGATTTAACAGTGAAGGCATACTGCCCTCTAGTGGACCTCTTGTCTGACCCTTTCTGTTAAAGTAATACTACCCACCCTGTCCAAACATTTCAAGTGATCCGCTCAATGGTGAAGTCCCTCAGTCTGATTTTATAGGCTACTTGCCAATCAATCAAAGAGCATTTTTAAAAAGTACCTACTATGTGTCAGCTACTGGGCTAGGTGGTGGGAAAGCAAAGACAAAATCGAAATCACCCCTACCCTCTAAGAACACAAGCTCCAAAGAAATTTGTATAAAGGAATGTGGAACTCCTATTTTCCTAATGAGTTAGCTCATTTGCCCTGCCAACGAATCTATTACATGTTTCAGACCAAGTACAATAGAATACAACACCTTCATAGAATTCAAGCTCAACATAGCAGATCTGATCTCACCAAGTAGTCAGAACATATGACAAAATCTTGTCCAGACCCAGTGATAATTTGTTCCCCAAGCTATGTACATCTTTCACTGGGCAAGGTTTGTGTTGAAATAGAGAGCTTGGTATCTAGATGAATAAGGAACTCAGAAAGACTCAATGGTACTTCCTAGCACTGTGAAAGTCAGAATTGCCTCAGCATTTCCATGGACATGCATTATGCAAACCTCTTTAGCACTATTTTCAGTTTGAAGAGTGTAAAAAAAAAAAAGTGAGAGGTTCCCACCGAGTGAATCATTTGTGCACGTGTATAACTCAGAGAGCTTAGACTTCAAATAAATCTGGTGAATGATACTTTGTCCAAGTGGTTTACTTACTTTGGGCATTTGGGAGGCTGATGTTGAGGCTAAACCGCCTTGTTTGGTGATTGTCCAAAAAGGTTACTAACCAAGGAGGCAACATGACATCGTAAATAAGACAGTAGATCAGCAGTTAGGAGACGTGGGTTCTAGTCCTCATGCGAGCTATGTGACCTCATTTCTCTGAGCTTCAGTTTTCTCAATTACAAGACAAGGGAATCATCTAATGTCCCTTTCAGTTCCAAATCCTATGATCCTATGAGATGGCCTCTAAGATTCCTCCCAATTCCAAAAATTCTATGATTCCAATTTTTGCTCTGTGTAATAATTACTTTGAAAAACCAGTTGAATGCACTTGTAACTCAGTCATAAATTTGAGATGCAGGAATCCCCAATGGGAATTTATATTCTGAGTCATCTTATCTCTCTAGTATTGATATATTGACACTGGCGTCTTTAGTGTTGAATAAGCTATGATCTGACATGAGAGGTTTTTTTTTAAGAAACTGCTAAATATTCCTTGGTTTCTCTCTCTTTTTTTTAAAGGTACACCTCAGCATACATGTTGATTTCAATAGGAATGACCAGTGTGTTGAACAGCAGGGTCCCAGACTCATGTTTTGCATTGTTACACATACGCATACACACGTGCACATGCACACACACTTGTGTGTATATAGATAGATAACAGATATAGAAATAGATGGAGATATATTTCAAGCTTAGAGAATCTTGTGTTTTATGCCAGTGAAATAAATCCTTGGCTAAAATCAAATCATATATACCTATAATAATATCAATAGTAACAAGTATCATAATGTAAATATACCAGCTTAAATTCACCATCATTCTGTCTAGTCTTCAAGTCATTATTATAATTTTTAATAGAAATTAGTATGTTTTCAAATCAGAGTAGGAACTGTATCAAAATATATTAATCGCTTGATGTTCATCCTCACCTCATGGAAACTTTGTCCAATGAAACAAAATGTCATTTGGACTTGATAACTGTAAACTTTTTGATGTTCACAAGGAAGAATAGAGACTGAAGTCTTTGAGCTTTAATTTAGAGGTCAAATGACCCAGTAGATGAAAGCAGTGAAGACAAATGCCTTTGTCTTCATCAGGTAAGACGAGATAAACAAAGGACTTATGAAAATGAAAGTTCAGTCTATATATGTGAAAGACACCCTTCCCCTGTCATGTTGGAACAGAGAATTAGAGCTGCAATATGGGACCTTAGAGACCATCTAGGCCAAACATCTCATTTCACAAAGGAGAGAAACTGAGGTGCAGAGAAGTGATCTGTCCAAGGTTATACACGTTGTAAGGAACAGAAGTGACATTACATAAGAATATAATGCAGCCACACACAAAGCAAATAGAGAACAAGATGGGATAGCATCTAGTCAGATACATATTGGAGACACCAAGTGTCTATAGAAATTCAAAGACAACACACAAATGTGGGCTAGAGAGGTCTTAAGGCTTCATGAAGGAGTGGGACATTAGGTTGGCTGTGAATGTTGTTTGAAGAAGTAGACGAAGAAGAAAGTATACTGGGTTAAGCATGGAGTGGGATGAATATTACAAAAACAAAGGCATACAGGGGGATAATTTGAACATAATATTAATGTCTATCCAAGTCAAGTCTAGAACTCATGTCCTCTCAGTTGAGCCTTTACTCAACCAGTCTAACTGCCTCTGGATTATCTATGGAAGTATAAACATAAGACCATAGATTTAGAGCTGAAGAGGACCACAGAGGTCATCTAGTTTGACTCTCATTTTTACAGATGAGGAACATGAGATATGAAGTGTCTTTGCCCAAGATCACATAGGGAATGACAAGCTGACTTAGGGCTTCTAACAACCAATTCCATGCTCTTTCCATGGTACCATGACATTTACTTATTCGACCCTTCTTAAGTGCTAGAGGAGACTCACACACAGTCAACTTTGATCATATTATCTTCTTTTGCTACTTATCTATTGCCTCAATGCTGGTGACTGACAAATCTTAAGCCCCTCCCCTGACAGTTTGCCCAAGCTCCAGTCTCATATTTCCCACTTTCTGCTGGACAGCTCCACCCCGATGTTCCACCAAGACCTCAAACTCAGTGTCATTCCTACCACATCAGTTTGTTCTTATGAGTTGCCTATCTCTATGAAAGGTATCACCATTCTCTGAGTTCTACAGGCTCAAAAACCTCAGTCATCTTTCTCTCTTTCCTTTTTCTGGTTTCATTTGTCCCTCATCTCCATCTCCCTGCAAACCTTAATGCACTATATAAATGTGAGTTATACCTTGGAGGGATACCCTGTCAAGAGTTCATTATCTCTTTCACTGGCTGTTACAGTAGCATCTTAAGCTATCTCCCAGCTGGGAGGAATATCATGAGCAAAGCTATGGTGTGTGTGGGGGGGGGGGGGGGGTAGGCGGAGGAAATGAGAGATGTGACTAAAGAACCATGAGTAGTCCAATTTGGCTAGAGTATAAAGTACACAGATGAGAGTAGTGGGAGATAAGGGTTGTAAGGGAAATGATTCATAAACCTCAAAGCACCATATATCCTGAGTTATTTTGATTTATTTTCTCCCTCTCCAATAAATCTCACTTATAGCTGCCAGATTAATCTTCATGAAGCATTATTCTGGTCAATGATAATCCCCTCTCATGAATCTTCAATGGCTCCCCAATGTCCACTAACTTAAATCCAAACTTAGCAACCACAGTGTTCAAAACTCTTCATGATATGACCCCAGTATTTCTTTGTTTAGTCTTAGCTCCCACTGTTCCCATCTCTGCACTTTCTACTCCAGTGAGATTGGACTACTCATTGTTCCTGATCACATCCCTCATTTTCCTAACTCTATGTCATTGCTTCTTGGTGTTCCTTCCAATTGAAATGTCTTCTTTTGCACCCTGATGATCAAAATATTGCTTGAATGTGACCCTCCCAGCCCTAATAGTAATAATAATTTAATAATAATGCAACTTAATGATACTAATTAAAATATTAATAATAACTAAAATATAGACACTGTGCTAAGCACTTTACAATTTTATTTCATTTCATCCTCACAACAACCCTGTGAGGAAACTAAGGCAAATGGGGTAAAGTGACTTGCCCAAGCTAATACACCAATATTAAGTTCATGAGGCAGGATTTGAACTCAGGTCTTCCTGACTCCAGGCCCAGTGTTCAATTCACTGTGCCAACTAGCACATGATTTGTGTCACTCAGAAACACTGATTATACTATCTGGCATCATTATATCTGAATACTTGCCTCATTCCATCTAACAAGCAAGGTGACAGTGATGTGGAATCAGTGGCTATGGATTTAAATTCTGGCTCTGCCACTTTGAAAATGGAAAGTTACTTCACCTGTATAGAATTCAGTTTTCTCCTCTGTAAAATGGAGGAGTGGAATAGAGTAGGCAATCTGTAGGCCCTTCTTCCAAATTTATGATCTTTTCAAGAAGAGACGTGTCCTATTTGTTTTATCATAGATAAAATCATAGATGTAGAGCCAAGAGGGACCATCAAGCTCTGGTGGTATACCAGCCCTCTCATTTTACAGAAGAGGAAACTCGGGATCATAAAACATGAAGTAGGAGTTAGCTAGGTGGTGCAGTGAATGGAGTACCAGCCTTGGAGTCAGGAGGACCTGAGTCCAAATCTGGCCTCAGGCACTTAACACTTACTAGCTGTGTGACCTTGGGCAAGTCACTTAACCCCAATTGCCCTGCCTTCCCTCCTCCAAAAAGACAAAAAAGAAAAAACACAAAGTGGCTTGCCCAAAGTCACATACATACTAAGTACTAAAGCCAAAATTTGAACCCAGGTCCTCTGACCCTAGAGCTCTTTTCATTGTACTATATTTCCATCACTTTTGTATCATTCTATCATTTTGTATCATCAGCAGAGTACCCAGTCCATAGTAAGTGAATCTCCAACATAGCATTTATCTAGGTGATATGATTCCTCCAGCAGGTCACAACCAGAACAAAGCTAGGTGTTCCTCTATTTAGATACTTGCTTATGTTTTCATGAGAGAATTGACTCTCCTGTATAGATGAGGTGCTACTAGGAAGTAATGGGACCTACTATAGACCAGGCATTGTTCTCGGCACCAAGGCTGCAAATAAAAAATTCAAAGACCCTCCACAAAAGCCCATGAGCTTACATTCTAGTAGGGGGAGACAGGGCATAACATTTGTATGTATAATAAGTGGATACAAAATAAGTATGAGGTAGGAAGGGAAAGTACTAGCTTCTGGGAGGACCATTGCAAAGTACATGCTGTGTTTCAGAGGAAACCAAGGGTCCCAAATACAGACATGAGGAGGGAGAACATTCCAGGCATGCCAGACAGTCAATGAAAAGTTATAGTGAGTGAGAGACAGAGTTCTATGCATGAGGAGTCACAAGCAGACCAAACTGTAGTATGGGAGGGGAATGACATGTATGAAGACTGCAAAGGTAGGAAGAGGTCGGGTTATAAAGGACTTTAAATATCAGGTGAAGGGATTTTATACTTTTTCCTGTAGATAATAAGGTGCCTCTGTGGTTTATTGATTCCATATAAGACTCATAAAAATGGACAGCATTGATTTTTGTGGCAGTGGAGAGAGTGGGTTCAGGAGACCTGGTTTCTAGTCCTGGCTCTGAGCTGAATGACTCTAGAAAAGTCACCTTCCTCTTGGCCTCAGTTCCCCATCTGTAAAATGAGGGGTTTGAACTTTACCTCTCAGGGTCCTTCCAGCTTTAATCAAAATATTCTATGACTACATTGTAGACTGCATCATATAATTATAATGTTCTATGATTATATTGTATTATGTTGGTTGGGGGGAGAGGTGAAGGGTCAAAGAAGGAGAACCCCTGGACCTGCTATTTCATTGGTGTGGAGAAGTGCCAATAAGGAAATTCATTCTACCAATGCTAATCAGCAACTACTTTGCAAATTTCAGTCTTAGAAAGTTTTCTGTAGTTAAAGGTTTAGTGAATAAGGTAAGGAAAAGAAAGAAGGAAGGAAGGAAGGAAGGAAGGAAGGAAGGAAGGAAGGAAGGAAGGAAGGAAGGAAGGAAGGAAGGAAGGAAGGAAGGAAGGAAGAATTGGAGGGAGGGAGGAGGAGAGGGAGCAAAGAAGGGAAGGAGAAAGGGAGGAAAAGGAAGGAAGAAAAGAAATGAGGGAGGAAGGAAAGAAGCATTCATTAAGTGCTTACTATGTGCCAGGTGCTGTGTTAAGTACTGGGAATACAAATACAAATAAAAAGAAAAACTGTCTTTGCCTGTAAGAAACTTACATTTTTAATATCTTCCATGTCTTAATGGGGGAAGAAAACACATTAAAAAAGGGGACCTGAAAAGCAAGAGGGTTGGAAATGGGATGAGGGTAGGACAATGCATGATTTTGAAGTTCAAAGGAAATCAGGAACAGGGAAAGAAGGAGAATGAGGGCGGGCCAGCCCAGCATCTCCACAAAATGTAGCTTCTAGGAGGAATTCACCAATAGGAGAAAGAGGCGAGGTGGGACATGGGGAGGGATATTTCCACAATGTGGAAATGGTGGGTGCTAGACTGATCTAGCATGAGGAGACCATAGGAGCTGAGGGAAGCTCCAGGATGGACAACAAGAGAAGGGGGATGGTTTTGAAGTGCAGAGAAACAGAGGAATTACCATTCTAAGGTTTGGAGAGGTCAATCAAAGAAGATGGTCTGTTATCCCTTACTTATCAATTAACAAAAACAACAGCAATAATAATAATGATAAATTAAGAAATATAATTATATATAATATATAATGTAGTCAAAACGAACATATCAAAACACTATGGTGAGCCCAGGAGAGGTGGGTTTTAGGCACAACTCTGCCACTAGCTAGTTGTCTGACCTTCATTAATTCATCATCATTATTATCTTAAAACATTTATATTGTGCCTTAAGTTTTGGGAATCATTTTGTATACATTCGCCCATTTGATCCTCACAATCCATCAACGTAGGTGCTATTACCCCCATTTAATTGAGGATAAGAGAAGTTAAATGACTTGCCCAGGATCACATATCTTTTTTTTTAAACAATTGGTGTTAAGTAACTTGCTCAGGGTTACACAGCCACTTATTTTGTGTGGGTGTTAAGTATCTGAGGCCGGAACCAAACCCAGGTTTTCCGACTCTGAGACCAGCGCTCTTATTCACGGCACCACCTGGCCGCCCCCCAGGGTCACATATCTTAGCAAGTATCTGAAGAAGGATCCAGACTCAAAGTCTTCATGATGCTGAACCTAGTGTCCAATCTCCAGATCTCACCAACTCTCAGAAGTCATGTTGTTTAGGTTTTAGGGCTTGATAAGGGCACAAACATCTAATAATTTGTTGGTAATTTCAGCAATTCCATACAAATTATTTTACTCAGGAGCAAAAAAAAATAATGTATTACTTGGCCTAGCTTTAGAAAAGTGATTTATTTTTCCCCTGAGTTATTTTGGAAGGCTTTGAGGCAGGAAGGGTGAGAAGCAAAACAGGTGATGGGGAATGATAAGTCTTTGCTTCAGGAAAATATATTCATTTTGCTCCTGGTTCAGAGTGTCCCTGCCAGCAGCGGAAATGTCTAGCATCATTGAGCATTTGGCAGACCTGCTGCCTGTATTGATGCCATTTGAATGGCATAAATTTCAAGCGGAAAAGTTTTCTGTCACAGTCATTCATCTATTCCTCCCATAGACAGTCTGTGTAAATGGGTCTGGGTTTGATTCAGGGCCTTTTATGTCTCCAGAAGGAAGCCATATACAGGATTAGTTTTGTTTGCTTATATCACTGGGGGTGAGGGTTGGGGTGGGGTTGGGGGGTGGAGAATAGTCTGAAATGCCTGAGCGAGCTCTGCCTCAAGGACATCACACACAACATCTGCTTTGGTCTTTCATCTTACTTTCTCTGTCCCCCTGAGTTATTTTGGAAGCTCATTTTCAGAGTAGCCGAGACTGATAGGAGCTCTTACTTGGCCTAGGGGGAGACATCTCTCAATGATGTCAAAACAAATAAATCAAAACACTACCGTGAGCCCAGGAGAGATGGGTTCAGGTCACTTTCCTCACTTTGGGCCTCTATTTCCTTACTGTAAACTGAGGAGATTGGATTAGATTATAAAATCATGTACCTTTGATGTGATGGATGGTATATTACCTTACCAATTCTGAGGTGGGAATATGGGGCAGCAGGGTAATCCATTGACATCTCACTCAAGTAATGATGAGCGATCCCTCAAGAGTAAGGAGTTCAGACAGAGACAACAATCCTGAATACCATCCCCAGACTGGACTAGATGCCAGCTTTCGTACATATGGCATAGGCTGTCAATCCTTGAATTATATCAGCTTCATAATAATTAAAATTTTGACATTTACAAAGCACTTGAGAAACTTTAGCCCACTTCATCCTCACAACAGTTCAGTGAAGTATAATTTGTATAGTATAATTTGGACTCCTCTGCCAGAAAAGTCCAGGATTTCAAGGCAGGGAGATAGAGACACAGAGACAGAGATAAACATACAGAGAAACAGAGATAGAAAGAGAGAGACAGAGACAGAAGGGGGAGAGGGAGGCAAAGAAAGAGGGAGGGAGGAAGTTTACTGATAGTGTAAAAACAAGGATATGCTGGAGCCAATTCGTATAGACTGAAGAGAACCAATTATTAATTTTTTTCTTTGTTTGGAGCAGGGAAAGCAAGGAAATCAGGGTTAAGTGATTTGCCCAAGATCACACAGCTAGTAAGTGTCAAGTGTCTGAGACCAGATTTGAACTCAGATCCTCCAGACTCCAGGGCCAGTGTTCTATTCACTGTCCCACCTAGCTTCCCCTCAATTATTAAATTTTTTAGTGTGAGCATTTAAACTTGGAAATCAGAAAACACTATAAATCAGGATTTGATTTATTATTTATTTGTTTACTTTATTGATTGACTGGACTCAAAAAAGATTGATAAAATGGTAATAATGCTAAAAACCAATTTGTGGACAAAGTATATTTTGAAGATATATGTGCCCAACTGCCTCACCTCTGCCAACCATCTCAATAGCGGTTCCATTTCTAAGAAGTAAAGCAATATCCATCATAGTCCCAGGCAACCAGCCTTACCCCTAAATGAAGACTTATTCTACCATAGCCCACATCAGTTAAATGGAGCAATGTTTCATATGCAGGATAGAGGGAGCTGGAGTCTTTGATAAATGTCCCAATCCAAGGCAAGCAGATCCCAGTCACTTTTGAATACATCAACCATGAACAATCGAAATAAGGTAAAACCCAGGGACTTGTTGCATTCATTCTGTATAAAGGACAACACATGTACTCAGCAGCATTCCTATCTGTTTCTGCCTACATGTCACACTTCCTCCCTCAAGGGGAAGGGGCCCAGTCTAACTACAGGCGACATTATTCCTCAAGCTCTAGATAAAGGAACTAAAGCTTGGAGAGGTCAATAAGTGGCTGGACCAGAATCTAAGTCCAATTTTCTTGCCTGCAAATCCAGGGTTCTTTTCCTCTAAACTACAGATGCCTCAAATCTGAGAGTGGAAATGTGGCCTTATCATTCTTTATTCATTCAGCACAATTTTAACTGTTCTTATACAAAGACTTTTCATATCCACTTTTCAAGCTTCTTATTTTGAAGATAACGTCCTGGGACTTAACAAGCATCACACTAGTAAGTGTCAGAGCTGGGTTTCAAACTTTGATCTCTTCTGACACTCCGTATGCTATACCAGTGGTTTCAAATTCAAATAGAAATAGTGGCCACTAAATCATACCAGAGGAAGCTAGGTGGTACAGTGGATAGCGTACCAGGCCTCGAGTCAGGATCTGAGTTCAGATCTGGCCTTGGACACTAGATGTGTGGCACTGAGCAAGTCACTTAATCCTGTTTGCCTTAGTTTCCTCATCTGTACAATGAACTGGAGAAGGAAAATAGCAAACCACTCCCAGTATCTTTGTCAAGAAAACCCCAAATAGGGTCATGAAGAGTTGAACATGACTGAAAAAAAAAAAAAAGACTGAAACCATACATAAAGATCCCTGTGGGCCCCATATTGACTTAGTTTTAAAATATAAAATTAATTAGGTTTTGTCATATTTTACTTATTTTGTTAAATATTTCCCAATTGCATTTTAATGTGGGCTGTGTTTTTGATATTTATGGACTACATCACACTATTGCTCTATGTCAAGAATTGTCCAACCACAGAAAGGAATGACTTAGTAGGTAGGGGGTACTCCCATTAGTGCAAGTGCTGGGAAAGAGGATAAATGAACATATGTTATGAGTGCTTTCTTTAAAAACTAAATCTTACAAGATAATAATAGTGGTCCTTATAAATAAAGTTGTCATGGAAAAGATTCTGAGTTTTGGTAAACTGCAACCTCAAAACTCACCAGCAGTGGGACATGACAGCTAGAATGCCAATGTGGTCTCAGCTTTTAAAATCCAGAATAAGGGAGGCATTAGTCTCTTCTTAAAGACCTCTAGTAATAAGGATCTCACTATCATACAAAAAGCGTTGTTGAACCTTGGATAATCATTCGTACTCCTAATGATATATATATAGTGAATGTTGGAGGCTGAATGAAAGGGGAAAACAATCAACAATTTTCAATCATTTGATCCCTTTCAATTCACCTGGCCCAATAGAGACCCTCCTCTTTTAGGGTAATATTTACATTCTTGAAATTCCTGATCATCCACTTCAATGAAGCTCTTTAGCTTTGAATTCCCAACCCAATCACACATTTTCTCTCCTTTTCCTAAGCTGCAGATAACTTCTATAGAAAGTAACTGAAGTCTGGAAGTCATTGCAACTATGATATTGTGTTGAAGAAAATCCTCATGATTGGTTACCACAGAGGTATATAGTGACCATATTTCCACCCTTTGATTGGCTGATCTCAAACCCTTTGGACTCAAGCCACAGTCCCCATGTTTTCATTTCCTGGCCTCTACTTTGAGATCAATGAATTCATTAACAAGCATCCCTCAAAGCCAGTCTGCCATCTCTAAGGATAGGAAAAGTGAAATATCACTGAGTAGTCTTATGGTTATGACATAAGACTGCGTGATTTATTATCTGCTATTCATATCCATCAGCCACGAAGCATATTTTTTGAGTTCCTCCTCTGTGCATGTGTTGGTCACACAGGTGGAGGGAGCCCTTTGGTATAAACAGTCTAGCCAACGATCTGCAAATAATGTTGGTTTATGGTGCCAAATAATTCATCTGTCAAATGAAGAATTTAAATCGTATGACAACTCAAGTTCTGTCAAGTTCTAACATTCTATGGATTCTATGACATGGTGCCTCGAAGAGGTCACAATGACAAGAATGGAACCTTGGACAGAAACTGGTAGAACTACTTTTCATCTCCACTCCACCTGTCTTGTACCATCTTTGATGTCCTGATTTCATTCAGGTTCCTGTACAGATTCTCTGCTCCTGACCTGCACCTGGAAGCTTTCATTTGAATCATTATAGGTGAGCTTTGAGAGATTGACCCAAGCATTCCACCAACACCCTGGCAGACTGACTATAGGGTTTCTGTAGCCTGTTCTAATCTCCTAAAGTTTTATAACTCCTATCACTACAGTAGTGTTGAGTTTGCAAGATCTGACATCTATATATGTGGGCTAGTTCCTACTGGACACTAGTATTATAATTCAAATAGATAAAAATTGAGAGGGAGTGTGACATAGAGGATAAAGCACTGTATTTGGAGTCAGGAACACCGTGGTTCACATGTTGTCCCTGACACTAGCTATATGACCCCTGTACATGTTACTTGATTTCTCTGTGTCATTTTTCTCAAATATAAAATGGCAATGATAATAATAGTTGTAGAACATATTTCACAGGGTTGTTGTAAGGATTGAATAAGTTAATAAACATAAAGCCCTTTATGAACTTTTTACACTGGAGCTATCAGATTTTGAGAATTATGTGTAAAGTGTACCCAAATGTAGTTATTACTTCTCTTTCCAAAACCTTTGAAGAAATTTTATCTTCTCTCCTGGACTTCTTCACTA
The DNA here is from genome assembly GCF_028583685.1 of Petaurus breviceps papuanus. Lineage (NCBI taxonomy): Eukaryota > Metazoa > Chordata > Mammalia > Diprotodontia > Petauridae > Petaurus > Petaurus breviceps. The sequence continues at coordinate 4,528,622 of NW_027187316.1, forward strand.
CTGGAGCTCTTTTAGAAGCCTAGAAAGACAAAGTGATGAACAATGTCTTGGTCTTAAGTTGGCATCAGTTTTCTACTTCTAAGATTTCCTTCCTCTTTAAACGAAGTTCTTTTTGTTCTTTTCTTGTACCACACCCCTTCTCCCCTAGTCCTTGGAAGGGGCTGGTAATAAATACATAAAAGAAGGAGTAAAGGCATGTGGTAAAATGATATAGATAGATAGATAGATAGATAGAGATGAATGGATGATACATACAAACATATATACATAAATAGATGAGAGAGATAATTGGATAGATAATAGATATAGGTAGATAGATACATAGGTGATAGATACATAGATGAGAGATAGATGATAGAGGGTAGATAGATAATAAATATAGGTAGATGGATGCATAGGTGAGAGATAGATATAGATAGAGAGCTAGAGGATAAATATAGATAGATGGATAAATAGATACATAAATAGATGATGGATGGATACTCAGCTACTAGATAGATGGACGGATGGATGGACAGATGGACAGACAGATAGATGGACAGACAGATGGATAGATAGATAGATAGATAGATGGATGGATGGATGGATGGATGGATGGATGGATGGATGGATGGATGGATGGATTTTCCAGATGTGTAATTTCACCATTGTAGGGACCATCTAGTAAGAAAACTCCTTCTATCAATGGAGATCCACATCTGTTATGCATTTTATAGTCCTTCAAGAATTGGCTGTAACACTGAGAGAGGAACTTGCCCAGGATCACACTGTGCTATGTGCAACGTACTGAACTAAGTTCTGCTGGAGATACAAAAATAAAAATGAATAGCATGTGAATAGTCCTGGCCCTCAAGGAGTTTGTATTCTATCAGGAATCAGTAGATGTGAAAGCATATGCAAAATAATTATGGGAAAGTTCACTAATAATGGGGAAAATCAGAAAATGTTTAAAATAACTCTAGGCAATATAAAATACCTGGGAGTACACCTGTCAAAACAAACCCAGGAACTATGTGAATAACATTATTAAAAAACCTTTTTATACAAATAAAATTACATTTAAATAATTGGAAAATATTCATTGTTCATGCAGGGCCAATACAATAAAAATTATTATTTTACCTAAATTTATGTATTTAATGCCATTCCAGTTAAATTATCAAAAAAATAATGAATTAGAAAAAAATAATCATACAATTCATTTGGAAGAACAAAAAGTCAAGAATATAAAAGGAATTGGGGCAGCTAGGTGGTGCAATGAATAGAGCACCGGCCCTGGAGTCAGGAGGACCTGAGTTCAAATCCAGCCTCAGACACTTAACACAAAAACTAGGTGTGTGACTTTGGGCAACTCACTTAACCCCAATTGCCCTCCAAAATGTTTAAAAAATGTTAAAAAGAAATTAATGAAAAAAAAGTAAAGGAAAGAGGTTTAGTGGTACCAGAGCTTAAACCATATTATAACGCAATAATTGTCAAAACTATCTTTGACTAAGAAATACAAAGGTAGATCAGTGGAACAGAGTAGACATATAATTTACAGCAGCAAATAACTATAGTAACCTTGTGTTTGACAAGGGTAAAGACTTAAATATTTGGAGCAAAAATTCATTATTTAGTTAAAATTGTTGTTAAGCAGTCTGGCAGAAATTAGAAATAGACCAATTTCTTACATCATTTACCAAGATAAGGTTAAAATGGATACATGACCTAGATATAAAGTAAAATATTACAAGAAAATGTGAAGAACATGGAACATATTACCAATCAGACTTATGGATAGGTGAACAATTTATGAATAAACAAGAGTCAGAGAACATTGCGAGGTATAAAATGAATAATTTCAATTACATTAATTTTTTAATTGTACAAAAAAACCAATGTAGTCTGGGACATTTTCTAAAACAACCTTTAATCTAGGAATGATATAGCATTTGTTAAGCACTTAACTGTATGCCAAGTATTGTGAGGATACAAATTTAAAGGATAGACAGGTTTGCCTTCAAAAATTTTTCCTTCTACTAGACGGTGGCCAAACCATAATAACAGGAGTCTGTTGCAGGAGTCTGCCCTTTTCTCATGTTTCTATCCATTGAATAGCAACGTAGGTCTTATATTTTTACCCTGGGCAAGTTGGGAGGGTAGAAAGGAGGTCTCATCCATAGTTCATCCTAGGAGGAAACCCAACTAAAAGTGTGGTCACTTAAGGAGAAGAAGCATTTTCCTACTGCCAGGAGCAGAAGTAGGCAGGAGGAGAAGAGAAGCAAGGAGCAAATCTAACAAATACCATCAACTGCTCTAACAAGAGGCACTGAGGAGAAGATGTACCCCCAGGAACGTTCAATCAGTGCTCTCGAAATTTTCCACCCTGGGGAAGAGAATGGACTGTCCCCTCCTTTTTCTAGCTCTGCCACTCAAGTTTATGTGTGATGAGTCAACAAAGCCACTTGTGGTTCCTTCTACTTTTTCTTCAGTGCCTGAATTCTTCAGATACAAGACAGAGAAGTCTGGGAGAGTAAACAAGAAATTTACAATTGATTTTTAAGTCAGTTGGGAGCAAAAGATTTTTCCCCCAAAAGAGGAGGTAAATATGGCAAAAGTGATAAAAGAGGAACATGATTTATGCAGAAGGGTTTAGAACTGACCAGATAGGGGGTATAGGTCATAATCAAAGAAGCAGTCTTGTAATGGAGAGATTCAATTCAAGAAAGAATCAATATAGAAAAGAAGAGGGAAAAAATGTGAAAAAAGAAGGAAGGAGAAAAACCGAGGTGGATAAGAGTTCATCTTGTTCTGCTTGACTACAAAGGGAAGAAAGAAGCAAAGGACTGAAGTTGCAGAGAAATAAATTTGAGTTACCTGTCTATGAAAACTTCCTAATAATTAGCCATCCCAAAATGGAATGACCTTCTTCAGGAGGTAATGATCCCCCCATCTCTGGAGGTCTTAACTGGTTAAGTAACTTGCTCAAGGTTACACGGCCAGGTGTTTCTGGGTGGGTGCTAAGTGTCTGAGCCCAGGATTCAATCCTCAGGTCATCCCAACACTGGAGCCAGTGCTCTTACTCACTGTACTACCTGGCCACCCCTCAAGCAGAGTTCTGATGACAATTGATGGAGATGCTATTGTGGGAATTCTTAGGTATAAGTTGGAATAAATGACCTCTGAGGTCCCTTCCACCTCCAAGATCCCATGATTCTGAATATGATGCCCATCCTTCTTGGCATTGTTTCCCAATCATCCTCATGCCTCCATTCTACCACGTTTTGTGAACTTGATTAAGTGACCTAATCTCCCTGGGTTTCATTTGCCTCATCTGTATAATGAGGCTAATGACCAGCCAGAAAGTAGGCAGCTGGGCCATATGTTTTCTCAAGTTTCTTTCCAACTGTAGGAATACCACCATCTCATAGAAAAAGGTGAGAAAATTACTTTTTAAAACCTTAAAGTTCTACATACATTTGGCTTTTATTTCCTATGCTTGAAGGATGGTTTCTGGTTCTGAGTCTGTTCCTCTCACCCTGAAATGCCTTTCCTCACAACCCAGGATAAAATTTCTGACCCAGACAGCCTCTGGCCCAGGTTTTCTTCAACAGAATGTTGATGAATCCGCTAGCTTGAAGGCAGGAACTGCTTCCTGCTTATATTTGTATCTGTAATATCTATCATAACCATTGGCATGCAGAGTGGGCACTGAAAGTTCTCCTGTTCTTTGACTGATTGATTGACTGACACTGATAAACTTCAGTCTTGCCCCCATTTCTCACCCTACTGGGCCAACCATCAAGTTAAAATTCTCTGCCTTCTATCTTATCTCCCTCTGCCATTCCATCAGCTTTCTTCTTCAATAGTTCTTCCCCTTCTTATCTCAACGAAATCAGAATATCTCATTACCTTGGGGATCACCATTTCAAACCTAGATCCCATCAAGCCAAAAACTTTATTTTTTTCCCCCTACTTAGAGCCAGGTCTTCCTTATTCTGCTCTCTCTGTACCTAACTAACCTTGTCTAGCTCTAAAAAGGAATTTATTCTCAAGACTTAGTTTATCCCTATTCACCCAACTGCCAATAATCATTTATGAAGATTATGAAGATCAAAAGAAGCAGCAGGGCTAAAGGGATGTTCTTGGATTCAGGAAGACTGAATTCTAGTTTTTGCTTCAGATACTTATTGGCTGTGGGACCAGGAGCAAGTCATCCTTCTTGCTGCCCCCAGAAAACTGTTAAATACAGGTGACTTGTCAATCTGCATTGAGTGGGGACAATTTCCTTGCTGGCAGTTCCCTACAGTGTTGGTATAGGTGCTACCCAATGAAATCACAGGTCAAGATTTAAAAACTAACTGTGTAAGGATCTGTGCTAAACCAATAGTTATTAGTTTATTATATTAGTGCTGAACCTCCCCCCACCTTCCTTCTTCCCAGGAACTTAAAATTGAGTAAAATACATACAGATTTCTATACATATCTCATACAGACTAGATTTTGAAAAACATCTAAGAGAGATAGGAGAAGGGCTTATGGGAGTTCATTCGGCAGCTATGTGTTGTAGTTGACTCATCTCCCTGAGTTCAAATCCAGCTAAAGACACTTATTAGCTGTGTGACCCTGGGCAAGTCACTAAACCCTGTTTTACCTTAGTTTTCTCATCTGTAAAATGAGCTGAAGAAGGAAATGGCAAACCACTCCAGTATCTTTGCCAAGAAAACTCCAGATGGGGTCCTGTAGTATTGGACACTACTGAAAAATGACTTAACAACAACAAATAGGGGAGTTCAAATGGAGATTACTTCCTGTTGGAGAAAGCAGGAAAAACTTCATGGAGGAAATCATATTGGAGCTGGATCTCACAGAAAGATTAGTGCCAGAGAGAAAGACTTAGGCTTTATTTTATGTAGGCAATGGAGAGACAGTGAACAACAACTGCGATAAGTAACAGCATGCATTTATATGGAACTTTAAGGGTTGCAAATATTATTTCCTTATACCTTCACAACAACCTACAAGGTACAGGCTAAAAGGTTTTTGATAGGAATAGTGATGGGATCAGGGAATTCCTATGTAGAAGGAATCAAAGGAGGGCAAAGACTTTACATGGAAGGATTAGTTCAGGTTGGAGAGAGACCTTTCAAAGGGCTTTTATCATTCGTCATAACGTTTCTTATGGTGGTGAACTTGAGGTGAAAATGTTACTTTAAATTTCTCTTTCGTTTGTCTGGGAATAAATAAGGAAAATGCCCTAAATCAGGGGTGGGGAAACTGCAGCTCAGAGGCCACATGTGGCCTTCTAGGCCCTCAGGTGTGGTCCTTTGACTGAGTCCAAGTTTTACTGAATAAATCCTTTTATGGAAGGGGATTTGTTCTGTGAAGTTTGGATTCAGTCAAAGACCACACTTGAGGTCCTAGAGAATCACATGTGACCTCGAGGCCCTAGGTTCCCCCTCCTCCCACGAGTGATCTAGGTAGAACCATAAAAGATGGAAAAAAGGAATTGGGTTCATACTTAGCTAGGTTAAAGAGCTTCATTAGTCTCCCAGAAATGTGTTCATCATAGTACTTAGTATATAGCTAGTGCTTAATCAATGTCTTTTTTCATTCACTCAACATTAATACTTTGATATTTCAAGGATCATATCATCACATATTACATATTATCACAGCCTACACAGATCCACAATGAAATCCTGTGATCATATGAAAGGAACAAATATCAGCTGCTTTAGGGTTTATTTCTTTCAAAGTTTGGATCCAAGTCAATAAAAAAGCTTTATTAGTGTGGTGGTCTGAGCCCAACTCAGGCTACATTGGTACCACAGGTTTGAGATTGAAACAAAATAAAACACTTGGAATCCTGTTAATAAATGGAGACGTACTTAGTCATAGCATCAGAAGTATATTCAATGAAAGTACAGCCTTGGCTCAATTGCTTGAAGCTCTGTATTTCTGTATGGTCCACAATGCCCTGCTAAGCAAGCGTCTAGGGATCAGCCAGTGCTCCTCAAGGCCTTTTTTTAACGTTTAACTCAGGAAGGTACAACAATAGCCTGAGCTTTACATTCCCTGAGTCAAGTAAGCCCCAAGCATGGTTTCAATATCTATTAAGAAAAAGAATTAACCCAGCCCATATGGTGGAGACTTTGATAGATATTCCTTCTATTATAATTTTTATTACAAGCCATGGCTTGAGAAGGTCAGTTGAATACTAGCATTGCTCCAATGTCCAAGTAACTTTTCCCTTCTATCTTGATTGTCCAGAATATCTAGAATATTAGGGGAAAAAGAGGTGATGATTTGGATCATGAGTGATTTGAGCTGGCATTGGGAAGGGAAATCTGTTGTGTTTAAGGAGGGAATACAGGGACCTGCTAATCAGCAGTAATCTTGGGGCTCGAGACAGAGCCTCTCTGTGAGTGGACCTTGCACAAGAGTTAGGTTAGAAAGAAAACCTAAATACAAAGGGAAAAGACACAAAAACAAAGCTACTCATGCTAAGACGGAAGATGCAGAGTTTGTTTGTTTGTTTGTTTGTTTCCACACTATAATATAAGATGCTATAGAAGGTGTTCAAAGAGGACTGGCACTTCTGGTGCGAGGGCTTGCCAAGCCTTTATCAGGGTTGCTCAATACCTTTGATGTCTACCTTTCTCCCAACTCTCACCTGTGGCTCCAAAAAGTTGTAGTATGAACAGCAGCCATATCCCAGGTAAAAACATCTCAGCATATGAGCTAAACCAGGTTGAAGGGAACCAGTAGGCCTCAAACCTGTCAGTGATTTGGGAGGATGTCTCACCCAAGCATATGAAGACTTCCTCCAGCAGAATGGGCAGATGAGGGGGCGGCTAGGTGGAGCAGTGAATAGAGCACCAGCCCTGGAGTCAGGAGGACCTGAGTTCAAATATGGCCTCAGACACTTAACACTTACTAGCCGTGTGACCGTGGGCAAGTCACTTAACCCCAATTGCCCTGCCCTCCAAAAAAACGAAAAAAAAATGGGCTGAAGCAGGTGTTGTGGAGGGCTTACAGCTTGGTCAGGTATCAAAGATGCCAAGGTCACTGACTTCATCCTGGGTCATCACCAGTCATCCTGACTTTTGTCTTGCCACTGGACTTTGATAACTCAGGAAAAGAGAGTGAGGTTGATGATTTGTACAACTCTCACTTAAATTTAATTCACACAGGGGTCAAAACATCATCCCATGAAGTCATTGGTCCTTTCCAAAAAGGACTAACAACAACAATAAGGCAGTGAGATAAGCAAGGAAAAATACCATAAGAAATTTGAGAAGGCACAGATCACTGTCATGTGATAAAAGTGAAATGAGGGATGGTCCATGGAAGGTTCACTAAAGATAATGACATCTGAATTGGATCCTGAAAGAAGAAAGAGCCAAAGATGATTGAAGATTCCATGTTAAGCATGGCAGTTGGCGTGAGCAAAAAAAGACAGAGACTGAGTGTAGCCAGATGAGAACAGAGGACAGAGAATAGTGCAGTTGAGAGAAAACATCGAATATGAGCTAATACTATTGCCTGATGAAGTAGATCAGTTTATCGAGAGCCTTGACTACCAAAGCTCACAGTTCAAGCTTCATTTGGTAGGCACCAGAGAGTAACATAAAGTTTTTTAGTAGAAGGGTAGTATGACCACCATAGTACAATACAAAAAAAATTAGAGCTTGGGCAACTATATGAAAGTTCACTTGGAAAGAACATAGACTGGGAACTAGAAGACCAGTTGGGAGGCTACTCTAATAGGGAAAAGAAGGCAATTATAGTGGAAGTTGAAGAGAGGGGAATGGTGGGAGAAATATGGTAGAAGTGGAAACCAACAGACTTGCCAAGTGATTGGAGGGTAGAAGTGAGATAAAAGGAAAAATCAAAAGATGATTTTGAGTTTCCAAGCTGAGGTAACTGGGAATTATGGTGCCATTAATAGAAATAGGTATGCTATCAGGGGGTTGGGGGAGAAAAATCTGTGTGATACACAGTGTGGTGGAAAATCAAGCGGCTTGAGGAGTTAGCATTCATCCTTTTGTTTCCCACGCATGGAGCCTCCCCCAACATAGAACAGCAGAATTAGAACCAAATATAACATGGGGAAGAAAGGAGTGCTCAGCCATTGGGGTTATGATCCATTCCTGCCATAGTACTTACTTCCAACCTCAATATAATTTTTATATTTGTCTCCTTCTGACCCTTGATAGAGTGACCTGGACTTGTGAAAAACAGTATTTCCTTTCATGGAGGTAAAAACAGACCTTCGAGACCCAACCTACATTTTCAAAGAGCTGTATTCACAGGTAAGGAGAACACAGGTTCTTGGTGAAGTCTACCTGGTGCCCCTTTCTCTTAGAAATGTATGATAGAATTTATAATGGAGAGCCTTGACTCATAGGCAAGAAGTTGCTAGAAGATCTTACAGCCCAGTACTCTAGTTCCAGGCAAAATTGAAAGTAAAACATTCTCATGCTTTAAATATTTATTCTAGTCTTATTTTCGGTGAAAACAATTCTTCAATATCTCTTAGCTTTGGTCTTGCCTTTTGTAATCAATAGAGTGCTTTGTTTCCACAGCTAAGACTTTCTTCTGTTGGAATTCCAAGTGAACAGATGAAGATGGTCTTTGTCAGACTTTTAGATTTGGGTAAGCAACAATTAATCAATAAACATTTATTAAACACCTACTATGTGCTATGTATGGGGCAGCTAGGTCATGCAGTGGATAGAGCTCCCAACCTGGAATTGGGAAGACCTGAGTTCAGTCAGATCTGGCATTGGACACTAGATGTGTGGCCCTGAGCAAGTCACTTAACCCTGTTTGCCTTAGTGTCCTCACATGTAAAATGAGTTGAAGAAGGAAATGGCAAACCACCCCAGTGCCTTTGCCAAGAAAACCCCAAAGATGATTATGAAGAGTCAAACACAGCTGAAATGGCTTGCCATGCACTGAAAACATTCGTCCTTCCTCCCTCACTGATCTATCCCCCTTCTATTCTGGCTAAACTCTGGCTGAGAAGAAACCATGCTGAACATAAATGCCTTTTTTCTATAGGTTCTGAGCACCTGGAAAAGTTACTTGCCTTCCTGTTTCTCAAAATTGAGGAGAATGAGGAAAATGAAGCTGTCTTTTGTTGGCTTATTGGAGTCCTGGAAGACCTGGTGAAGTCTGAACGTAAGTGACTACAATGAGAGGCAGTGATGGACCTTCTAATCACTGTATTGGCAGAACACTATGTAACTAGGACACATGAATGCTTAGTAAATGTACATCAGATTGAATTAAAATATGATACATTGTGAAATGCACTAGTTTAGGATGAAGAGAACATGGATTCAAATCCCAGCTTTGCCACTTACTGCCTTTGTGACCTTGGACAAGTCATTTGACATCTCTTAGGTCTTGTTTTCCTAATTTGGAAAATGGAAGGTCAAGTCAACTAGAATTCACTGATCACTTACTATATGCTAGGCATATGCATATGGATGGATAGATAGACAGACAGACAAGAATAACAGATACATGATAGATAGATAGATAGATAGATAGATAGATAGATAGATAGATAGATAGATAGATAGATAGATAGATAGATGGATGGATGGATGGATGGATGGATGGATGGATGGATGGATGGATGGATGGATGGATGGATGGATGGATGGATAGATGGATAGATGGATAGATTAGATAGATAGATAGATAGATAGATAGATAGATAGATAGATAGATAG